>NC_060181.1:82723733-82846233 GCF_021184085.1 Oncorhynchus gorbuscha | reverse complement strand
CTTTGGGTTCATGAGGTTGGATGACAACAGAGATGGTGATAGGACAAAATGGTGTCATCGTTACCCCGGGTGTTACTATTTGCCCTCTCAGTGGCGAGGGCGGGTCTTGGTAGAGGTTGTCCCACCTGATATTGGCTGGGAGCTGTGTGAGAGAGAACTTTATTTTTTATCAGAGGATTAGACGTTTGGACTCAATGATCCATTATAAATGTTTCTATTTCTCTGTTATGGCCGAGGTGAGTGGAGAGAGCAGGGTCTTTACCCGTGGGGGTCTGTAGGTTCTGGGTGACCTTAGCAGGCTGTTGGGGCTGGGCCTGAGGCTCTGGTTGGGGTCTGGCCTGTTGGGGTCTGGCCTGTTGGGGTCTGGCCTGTTGGGGCTGGGCCTGAGGTTGGGCCTGAGGTTGGGCCTGAGGCTTGGCCTGAGGCTGGACCTGTTGAGGTTTGGCCTGTTGGGGCTGGGCCTGAGGCTGGGCCTGCGTCTCAGGCTGGGGTCTGGCCTGTTGGGGTCTGACCTGTTGGGGTCTGACCTGTTGGGGTCTGGCCTGTTGGGGTCTGGCCTGTTGGGGTCTGGCCTGTTGGGGCTGGGCCTGAGGTTGGGCCTGAGGTTGGGCCTGAGGCTTGGCCTGAGGCTGGACCTGTTGGGGTCTGGCCTGTTGGGGCTGGGCCTGAGGCTGGGCCTCAGTCTGGGCCTGAGTCTCGGGCTGGGGTCTGGCCTTTTGGGGTCTGACCTGTTGGGGTCTGACCTGTTGGGGCTGGGCCTGAGGCTCAGGCTGGGGTCTGGCTTGTTGGGGTCTGGCCTGTTGGGGTCGGGTCTGTTGGGGCTGGGCCTGAGGCTCAGGCTTGGGTCTGGCTTCTTGGGGACTGGCCTGTTGGGGTCTGGTGTTACGATGGGGGTTATGCGCAGGGGCTGTGGGAGAGGCCAGGGGAAGGGTGGGGGAGGGCAGAAGCTGAGGGGAGGCAGGGTGGGGGAGGGTAAGGGGAGGGTGGGGGAGGGTAAGGAGAGGGTGGGGGAGGGTAAGGGGAGGGTGGGGGAGGGTAAGGAGAGGGTGGGGGAGGGTAAGGGGAGGGTGGGGGAGGCAAGGGGGACGGTGGAGGAAGCACTGGGGACAGTTGGGGAGGCACGGGGGATGGTGGGGGAGGCACGGGGGATGGTGGAGGAGGCACGGGGGATGGTGGGGGAGGCACGGGGGATGGTGGGGGAGGCACGGGGGACGGTTGGGGAGGCACGGGGGACGGTGGAGGAAGCACCGGGGACGGTTGGGGAGGCACAGAAGATGTCCATGGAGAGAGAGGAGGTAGATTTGATCTGGTCTGCTCGTCCTGGAGTGGGTGAGAGATGAGAGTAGAACATTGAGGCCATAGAAATATGTTTTATTGAACAGACAGCACACCAAGGACAGGTCTTTGACAGTGGAAAAAATAAATATTTAAATGGCCTAGTGTTAGGATTTTAATGACCATCTCTAATTGATTGTTTAAGCCAATCAGGTACTTTACTTAGACTCCAAGAGGGAGAGAAAAGAGGGTATAGAGAAAGAAAGTGAGATGGAGAGAGAGTGAGTGAGTGAGAGAGAGAGAGAGAGAGAGAGAGAGAGAGAGAGAGAGAGAGAGAGAGAGAGAGAGAGAGAGAGAGAGAGAGAGAGAGAGAGAGGAGTTGGAATGTTGTAGAGGACTCGATAACATGACATTCCAGGGTTTTTGTGTCACTTCTCAATACGCTATTGTAATATTGATGCTACCACAGTTAAGGCCAGGTAGAAGGGGCTTTTGAGGGCAGGTTGTGGTGTAGTTATGCAATAAACGTAATGAGAGAGAGAGAGAGAGAGAGAGAGAGAGAGAGAGAGAGAGAGAGAGAGAGAGAGAGAGAGAGATGCCGATTTCAAGTGCTAAAAGGAAAGAGGTAACTCTTACATTTTCGACATGCTAACTGGTTGTAGTTATACATGTACCACGTTCAACAAATCAGCAAGTGAGAAATGTCAGTGTTCCCTAGTTCCGACTAGCATATGAACACTGCAATAGAGAGAGCAATGACATGGTGCACATATCTGCACATATGTGACGTAGTAGGCCATTTTCTGGGACAACTTTTGGCTCTTAAGTGCTATTTTCATAACTGCTGTCTAAAATATATACAAAAGTACTTCAGGGATGATGTTGAGAGTATAGTGTCCTTTTTCGGATGCTTTGCTAACACTTGTTCAAGAGGGATAACAGAAATGATAGAATGATGTGAATAAAGAAAGGATAGAAGGGACAATCAGTCAGATACTGTATGTATCATTCCAGGCTGTTTCACAACCGGCCGTGATTGGGAGTCCCATAGGGCGGTGCACAGTTGGCCCAGCATCGTCCGGGTCAGGACTTGGCCGGGGTAGGCCGTCATTGTAAATAAGAATGAATTCTTAGGTGACTTGACTAGTTAAATTAAAGGTTACATTAAAAAAAATATTTAAAATATACAAATAAAAAGAGTACACTATGAGAAACAAGGACATTTTATGATAGATCTGTGAGGCTCTGCTTCTGTGGGAAGAAAGTGGAGTCATTTTGTAGCATGACACATTATCATGCAGACTGGTCTGAACACCTCCTAGACTGTAATATGCTACATTATCATGCAGACTGGTCTGAACACCTCCTAGACTGTAATATGCTACATTATCATGCAGACTGGACTGAACACCTTCTAGACTGTAACTTGCTCCTACTGTGTATCATGCAGACTGGACTGAACAGCTTCTAGACTGTAATATGCTACATTATCATGCAGACTGGTCTGAACATCATCTAGACCAGACATGGGCAAACTAGACTGTAATATGCCCGTCTGAACATCATCTAGACCAGGCCACATACGGCCCGTTAGGCTTTTTAATCCGGCCCGCCGAACTTGTCCAAATTATAGTAAAAACCTCCTTTTTTCCCCTTTCCCTGCAATGCCCACGTTTCCCCAATAGATGGCGCACTCAAAACACATTGACCGTTGTTGGAGTGGCGCGTATTTCTCTTTATTTCACTTTAATTTTCACTTCGTTTCACGTCACCATTAAGCCCTTCTGTGAAAATGAGCGGACCAAAGAGAAGGAAAGTGGACAGCGAATGCCGAGTGTTTAATAAGGAGTGGACAACAAAATACTTCTTCACTGAAGTCCGATCAACGGCTGTATGTCTGATATGCCAAGAAGCTGTTGCGGTTTTCAAAGAGTACAATATCAGCCGTCACTTTGCCACAAAGCATGCAAACTATGCTAGCAAGCAGTCAACACAAGAACGGGCGGCTACTGCTCAGAGGTTGAATCTTGATAAATCACAGTGCGTATGTTATTTTAATCTATTTACATTTTCTCCTCCCAGTATCTGCGAAATAGTATGTAAATGCCATATCTTGCATATTCCTTGAGACAAATTTATTAACTGATAAGGGCTATTTTTCACATTTGAAAGACAGTTAATAAATTGGGTTGTAGTGTTCTTACTGTGCTATGAGGTTTGCACACACTACATTTAATGCTTTAGTATATCCGGCCCAAACACTCCCTCCAAATGCTCCTGGCCCGGCCCCTCTGTCAAATTTTAGAACCCATTGTGGCCCGCGAGTCAAAAAGTTTGCCCACCTCTGATCTAGACTGTAATACATTACTTTATCATGCAGACTGGTCTGAGCACCTTCTAGACTGTAATATACTACTTTATCATGCAGACTGGTCTGAACACCTTCTAGACTGTAATATGCTACATTACCATGCAGACTGGACTGAGCACCTTCTAGACTGTAATATACTACTTTACCATGCAGACTGGACTGAGCACCTTCTAGACTGTAATATACTACTTTACCATGCAGACTGGACTGAACAGCTTCTAGACTGTAATATGCTACTTTATCATGCAGACTGGACTGAACAGCTTCTAGACTGTAACTTGCTCCTACTGTGTATCATGCAGACTGGACTGAACAGCTTCTAGACTGTAATATACTACTTTACCATGCAGACTGGTCTGAACACCTTCTAGACTGTAATATGCTACTTTATCATGCAGACTGGACTGAACAGCTTCTAGACTGTAACTTGCTCCTACTGTGTATCATGCAGACTGGACTGAACAGCTTCTAGACTGTAATATACTACTTTACCATGCAGACTGGTCTGAACACCTTCTAGACTGTAATATGCTACTTTATCATGCAGACTGGACTGAACAGCTTCTAGACTGTAATATACTACTTTACCATGCAGACTGGTCTGAACACCTTCTAGACTGTAATATGCTACTTTATCATGCAGACTGGACTGAACAGCTTCGAGACTGTAACTTGCTCCTACTGTGTATCATGCAGACTGGACTGAATAGCTTCTAGACTGTAATATTCTACATTATCATGCAGACTGGACTGAACTCCTCCTAGACTGTAATATGCACATTTATCATGCAGACTGGTCTGAGCACCTTCTAGACTGTAATATGCTACTTTATCATGCAGACTGGACTGAACAGCTTCTAGACTGTAACTTGCTCCTACTGTGTATCATGCAGACTGGACTGAACAGCTTCTAGACTGTAATATTCTACATTATCATGCAGACTGGACTGAACTCCTCCTAGACTGTAATATGCACATTTATCATGCAGACTGGTCTGAGCACCTTCTAGACTGTAATATACTACTTTACCATGCAGACTGGACTGAACAGCTTCTAGACTGTAATATACTACTTTATCATGCAGACTGGTCTGAGCACCTTCTAGACTGTAATATACTACTTTATCATGCAGACTGGTCTGAGCACCTCCTGGACTGTAATATGCGCATTTATCATGCAGACTTGACAGAACACCTTCAACACTGGCTGAAAGCAAAGCAGCATGGTTTAAAATAATGATTCTAAATGAACAGTTGTGTGTATAATGTTTTAAAAGTATTGAAATCAACAGATTAATGAATGTGGGTTACATATGGTACAAGATGCTGATGGATGTTTGGACAGACAGCAACAAAATGAGACAAAGATTGAGGAAGAGAGAGAAAAACGATTGATTGTTTGTGGGACGTGACTGATGAAAAACATATTGAGTGGACAAGCAGCGCTTATGCAATATGCTCAAAAGTTCAAGAGTCGTTCTCACCTGGACTAACCAACCACTAGGCTAGGCCATGCTGCCGTGGCAACCTACCTCCGCCTCCATGGGGACCAATTTTCTGAGGCAGTATTAGAACTTTCAGCCATCTTCTCTTAAGATCCGGATGAGGGGCTCTCTACTTCTGTACTTAGGGCATGCCAATCATACTCATGCAGCCAATCATAAAAGAAGATCCCTCTGAAATAGCACCCACCCAGCCTTTCACTGGCTGCAGCCAAGCTGACTGACAGTTAAGCCGTCCTGTCTCGTTAGGGAGTAAAGTGTCTGTTTGTTTACCGGTTGGCTCGTTCTGCCCCAGAGGCATTGTGGGTCTTGGAGTGGACAGGACGTGCTGTCTATTGGTCGAGGTTGGGGCTGAGGAACATAACACACTTTAAGAACAACACAAAATCTGTGGAGTGAAATGTGATGTCCTACTACAGGATATACATTGTGAAATGGTGTCAACGCTTTCCTGAGGAAAAGAAAGAGAAATGAAAAGTGTAAGATTGAAAAAGACTACAAGGTCAAGAAGAATAAGGTCAAGATGGAATAAGGTCAAGAAGGAAAGATCATAGGACACAGTTGCATGGCTCATTACCGAAGGTGGTCCTTGGAGCCATAGGGGTCCTGAAGAGGGTTCTGCCCTGGCTCCTGTTATGGACAGCTAAACAGAAAGAGGGGACAAACATCAACAGCTATCGTCACTTTGCCAGCCTGGAGTTTCCCAGTGTGGCTGCTGTGAGTAGCAATTACATTCCCAATGTATTGGCTATGTTCATTGTATTACAGTGCAGCATGTATGGGTTCAGTGTATTACAGTGCAGCATGTATGGGTTCAGTGTATTACAGTGCAGGTTATATGGGTGCAGTGTATTATAACGCAGTATGTATGGGCTCAGTGTAATACAGTGCAGTATGTATGTGCTCAGTGTAATATAGTGAAGTATGTATGGGTTCAGTGTATTACAGTGCAGTATGTATGGGTTCAGTGTATTACAGTGCAGTATGTATGGGCTCAGTGTAATACAGTGCAGGTTGTATGGGCACAGTGTATTACAGTGCAGTATGTATGGGTTCAGTGTATTACAGTGCAGGTTGTATGAGCTCAGTGTAATACAGTGCAGGTTGTATGGGCACAGTGTAATACAGTGCAGGTTGTATGGGCTCAGTGTATTACAGTGCAGGTTGTATGGGCTCAGTGTATTACAGTGCAGTATGTATGGGTTCAGTGTATTACAGTGCAGGTTGTATGAGCTCAGTGTAATACAGTGCAGGTTGTATGGGCTCAGTGTATTACAGTGCAGGTTGTATGGGCTCAGTGTATTACAGTGCAGGTTGTATGGGCTCAGTGTAATACAGTGCAGGTTGTATGGGCTCAGTGTATTACAGTGCAGGTTGTATGGGCTCAGTGTATTACAGTGCAGGTTGTATGGGCTCAGTGTATTACAGTGCAGGTTGTATGAGCTCAGTGTATTACAGTGCATGTTGTATGGGCTCAGTGTATTACAGTGTAGTATGTATGGGCTCAGTGTATTACAGTGCAGGTTGTATGAGCTCAGTGTAATACAGTGCAGGTTGTATGGGCTCAGTGTATTACAGTGCAGGTTGTATAGGCTCAGTGTAATACAGTGCAGGTTGTATGGGCTCAGTGTATTACAGTGCAGGTTGTATGAGCTCAGTGTAATACAGTGCAGGTTGTATGGGCTCAGTGTATTACAGTGCAGGTTGTATGGGCTCAGTGTAATACAGTGCAGGTTGTATGGGCTCAGTGTATTACAGTGCAGGTTGTATGGGCTCAGTGTATTACAGTGCAGGTTGTATGGGCTCAGTGTAATACAGTGCAGGTTGTATGGGCTCAGTGTATTACAGTGCAGTATGTATGGGTTCAGTGTATTACAGTGCAGGTTGTATGAGCTCAGTGTAATACAGTGCAGGTTGTATGGGCTCAGTGTATTACAGTGCAGGTTGTATGGGCTCAGTGTATTACAGTGCAGTATGTATGGTTTCAGTGTATTACAGTGCAGGTTGTATGGGCTCAGTGTATTACAGTGCAGTATGTATGGGTTCAGTGTATTACAGTGCAGTATGTATGGTTTCAGTGTATTACAGCACAGGTTGTATGGCCTGGGTTAAAACACAGTAGGCCTATTTCACAAAGATTATAAAAAAATAATTGACAGCCCAAACAAGCATGTATCTTGCTGATCACATTGTCATAGCCATCATAGGCGACATGTGTGTACAGTAGACATGTACACAGTGGCTGCCATCTTCTCTGGTCACCTGTAATAAACCCTGTGGTTATCAGAAGGAATATTAGGAGACTATAACATTGACTTAATGATGATGAGGTTCTGTCTGCAGAGTCCTAATTCAGATGTTCTGTTTAAATTCCTCCAGAGCTGGCTCCTCAGAACAGGGTTCCGTGAGGAGTAGTGGAACAGACGTTTTGGAAGGGATGGTGATAAATCATCATGTTCTGTTAAGTCTTAGCCGCAGTGTAAAACCAGGGTTTGACCAAACCAGGAGCGCATGTGTACAGTATGTGCATGCGTGTGTCGGTGTCTGTGTGTATGTCTGTCTGTTGGCTTACCGTGACGAGGAGGGAAGAAGGACAGTGGCATGTTGTCTGTTTTCTGTTAGGAGAGGGAAAGAAAGAGAGAGATGTGGCAGGGAGAGAGGGAAGGGGTGGAGACAGCGAGATCTCCATGATACTGTAGCCTATGGTGATTGGACGTGACACAACAATGATATGATGAAGAACTACTGTTATGGGATTTTTATGAAGAAGGTCTAAATTATGTATACATTTAGCTTAGAATTATAACTAAACAGAATACTACTCTGTTACTGTATGAATGTATGAATCTTATTATAATCATTCTACTGAATATAAGGTGTGTAGTTTTAGTCAAGAATTAGAACAAGGACTTTCTGTTCCTTGTTAGAAACTAGTGGAGCTGTCGTCAGACCGGCTGGAATACTGTGTTCCTTACAGGACATTCTGTCCCTACCCAGGGAGGGGAGAGACCTTGTAGTAGATTGTTTAACAGGTGGCAGACAATGTGAGAAGGCTTGTGAACTATTTTGCCATTGTGTCTGAGAGGAAGAGGGACACTTATGACAAAATGTGAGGTATATAAACCAATGCACATGGTATTATGACCAGAGCTCTCGGGAATAAACGCTATTGATTAATATTGAGACTGATCTTTGTCTATTTTATGCAAATAAGAACATTACAAACTCTTAGAAACGGACAAAGTGTTTTGCTTTGTTATAATTGAATAGGTTAATGAACATATAGGAATTGAATTCCTCTAACAGCTACCTACTTCACCTATTTACTTTACTCAATCCAGTCCATGTCTGTCAATTTTCAATTCAATTCAAGGGGCTTTAATGTCATGGGAAACATGTTAACATTGCCAAAGCAAGTGAGGTGAAAAAAAAAAAAAAAAAAAAAAACTATAAAAAATGAACAGTAAACATTACACTCACAGAAGTTCCAAAAGAATAAGGACATTACAAATGTCATATTATGTATATATACAGTGTAGTAACTGTGTACAAATGGTTAAAGTACAAAAGGGAAAATAATAATCGATGGGGGTTAATAATAATCTTGCTGCTGTGATGGCACACTATGGTATTTCACCCAGTAGATATGGGAGTTGATCAAAATCGGGTTTGTTTTCAAATTCTTTGTGGATCTGTGTAATCTGAGGGAAATGTGTGTCTCTAATATGGTCATACATTTGGCAGGAGGTTAGGAAGTGCAGCTCAGTTTCCACCTCATTTTGTGGGCAGTATACACATAGCCTGTCTTTTCTTGAGAGCCAGGTCTGCCTATGGCAGCCTTTCTCAATAGCAAGGCTATGCTCACTGAGTCTGTACATAGTCAAAGCTTTCCTTAAGTTTGGGTCAGTCACAGTGGTCAGGTATTCTGCCACTGTGTACTCTCCTCTGTTTAGGGCCAAATAGCATTCTAGTTTGCTCAGTTTTTTTGTTAATTCTTTCCAATGTGTCAAGTAATTATATTTTTGCTTTCTCATGATTTGGTTGGGTCTAATTGTGTTGCTGTCCTGGGGCTCTGTGTGGTGTGTATGTCCCTCTCATATTCTCTATCCCTGTATCTTCACTCTCTCTTTCTGTTACATGGTCCCTTGCCCTCTTCACTCTGTCTTATCTGTAATCTCTCCGGTGGGAAGCTGGTTATTCCAACTTTCCCTCATGAAGTGCCAGCGTTGAGGCTAATGCTGGTCAGATGTGCAGCTGCATAAGAGTGGGGCCGGGGACAAGTGAAACAACAGAGGAACACAGTCCAGTCACCGAGCACGGCCAGAAACTCAAGGCCAACACTTCTCTTTTCTCTTCTCTACTCTCTTCTCCCATCCACATCTTTCCAAACTTGTTTTCCTCCATCTCTGGTTTGATCCTCTCCTCTCCTCTCCTCTCCTCTCCTCTCCTCTCCTCTCCTCTCCTCTCCTCTCCTCTCCTCTCCTCTCCTCTCCTCTCCTCTCCTCTCCTCTCCTCTCCTCTACTCTACTCTACTCTACTCTACTCTACTCTACTCTACTCTACTCTACTCTACTCTACTCTACTCTACTCTACTCTCCTCTCCTCTACTCTACTCTACTCTACTCTACTCTACTCTACTCTACTCTACTCTACTCTACTCTACTCTACTCTACTCACCACTCCTCTCATCTCCTCTTCTCTGCTCTCATCTGGTCTCTTCAATAATACATATGCTAGCTGGCTATGGTCTTCTCTAATGGTCTTGGCCAGCTATGGCTAGCTACTTGTTTTGCTATTTCCACTAAGGAGCAGGATGGAAAGAAAGCTCCAGGCATCCCTTATATTACACTGTGGACAGACTAGAGTACACTACAGACTAGAGTACATACACTACAGACTAGAGTACACTACAGACTAGAGTACACTACAGACTAGAGCACACTACAGACTAGAGTACACTACAGACTAGAGTACACTACAGACTAGAGCACACTACAGACTAGAGTACACTACAGACTAGAGTACACTACAGACTAGAGCACACTACAGACTAGAGCACACTATAGACTAGAGTACACTACAGACTAGAGTACATACACTACAGACTAGAGTACATACACTACAGACGAGAGTACACTACAGACTAGAGTACACTACAGACTAGAGCACACTACAGACTAGAGCACACTATAGACTAGAGTACACTACAGACTAGAGTACATACACTACAGACTAGAGTACATACACTACAGACGAGAGTACACTACAGACTAGAGTACATACACTACAGACTAGAGTACACTACAGACTAGAGTACACTACAGACGAGAGTACACTACAGACTAGAGCACACTACAGACTAGAGTAGACTACAGACTAGAGTACACTACAGACTAGAGCACACTACAGACTAGAGTACACTACAGACGAGAGTACACTACAGACTAGAGCACACTACAGACTAGAGTACATACACTTCAGACTAGAGTACACTACAGACTAGAGCACACTACAGACAAGAGTACACTACAGACTAGAGTAGACTACAGACTAGAGTACACTACAGACTAGAGCACACTACAGACTAGAGTACATTACAGACTAGAGTACACTACAGACTAGAGCACACTACAGACTAGAGTACACTACAGACTAGAGTACATACACTACAGACTAGAGTACACTACAGACTAGAGTACACTACAGACTAGAGCACACTACAGACTAGAGTACACTACAGACTAGAGTACATTACAGACTAGAGTACACTACAGACTAGAGCACACTACAGACTAGAGTACACTACAGACTAGAGTACACTACAGACTAGAGTACATTACAGACTAGAGTACACTACAGACTAGAGTACACTACAGACTAGAGTACACTACAGACTAGAGTACATTACAGACTAGAGTACACTACAGACTAGAGCACACTACAGACTAGAGTACACTACAGACTAGAGTACACTACAGACTAGAGCACACTACAGACTAGAGCACACTATAGACTAGAGTACACTACAGACTAGAGTACATACACTACAGACTAGAGTACACTACAGACTAGAGTACACTACAGACTAGAGTACACTACAGACTAGAGTACATACACTACAGACTAGAGTACACTACAGACTAGAGTACATTACAGACTAGAGTACACTACAGACTAGAGTACACTACAGACTAGAGTACATACACTACAGACTAGAGTACACTACAGACTAGAGTACACTACAGACTAGAGCATACTACAGACTAGAGTACACTACAGACTAGAGTACACTACAGACTAGAGTACACTACAGACTAGAGCACACTACAGACTAGAGTACACTACAGACTAGAGCACACTACAGACTAGAGCACACTACAGACTAGAGTACATACACTACAGACTAGAGTATACTACAGACTAGAGTACACTACAGACTAGAGCACACTACAGACTAGAGTACATACACTTCAGACTAGAGTACACTACAGACTAGAGCACACTACAGACAACAGTACACTACAGACTAGAGTACACTACAGACTAGAGTACACTACAGACTAGAGCATACTACAGACTAGAGTACACTACAGACTAGAGTACACTACAGACTAGAGTACACTACAGACTAGAGCACACTACAGACTAGAGTACACTACAGACTAGAGTACATACACTACAGACTAGAGTACACTACAGACTAGAGTACACTACAGACTAGAGTATACTACAGACTAGAGTACACTACAGACTAGAGCACACTACAGACTAGAGCACACTACAGACTAGAGTACATTACAGACTAGAGTACACTACAGACTAGAGTACACTACAGACTAGAGCACACTACAGACTAGAGCACACTACAGACTAGAGTACACTACAGACTAGAGCACACTACAGACTAGAGCACACTACAGACTAGAGTACATTACAGACTAGAGTACACTACACACTAGAGTACACTACAGACTAGAGTACACTACAGACAAGAGTACATTACAGACTAGAGTACACTACAGACTAGAGTACACTACAGACTTACAAAGCTAAATCACCAACGTTGTACAGAACACTCACCACAGACTCAGTGCACATTCTTTAGCAGGAGTAATAAGTGCAGGACGTACCACAGGCGTCAGAGGGGTCCTTGGTCTGAAAGGTTTCTGCATGGCCTTCTCTGAAAACACAACCACAACACAAGAAGAATAAACATCTGGAACTAATAACACGTTACTAGTACTGGACCATAAGGAATATATACAGTTGAAGTCGGAAGTTTACATACACTTAGGTTGGAGTCATTAAAGCTTGTTTTTCAACCACTCCACACATTTCTTGTTAACAAACTATAGTTTTGGCAAGTCGGTTAGGACATCTACTTTGTGCATGACACAAGTCATTTTTCCAAAAATTGTTTACAGACAATCTATAATTTCACTTATAATTCACTGTATCACAATTCCATGTGGGTCAGAAGTTTACATACACTAAGTTGACTGTGCCTTTAAACAGCTTGGAAAATTTCAGAAAATGATGTCATGGATTTAGAAGTTTCTGATAGGCTAATTGACATCATTTGAGTCAATTGGTGGTGTACTTTTGGATGTATTTCAAGGCTTACCTTCAAACTCAGTGCCTCTTTGTTTGACATCATGGGAAAATCAAAAGAAATCAGCCAAGACCTCAGAAAAAAAATTGTAGACCTCCACAAGTCGGGTTCATCATTGGGAGCAATTTCCAAACGCCTGAAGGTACCACGTTCATCTGTACAAACAATAGTACACAAGTATAAACACCATGGGACCACCCAGCCGCAATACCACTCAGGATGGAGATGCATTCTGTCTCCTAGAGATGAACGTACTTTGGTGCAAAAAGTGCAAATCAATCCTGGAACAACAGCAAAAGACCTTGTGAAGATGCTGGAGGAAACAGGTACGAAAGTATCTATATCCACAGTAAAACGAGTCCTATATTGACATAACCTGAAAGGCCGCTCATCAAGGAAGAAGCCACTGCTACAAAACCGCCATAAAAAGCCAGATTACGGTTTGCAACTGCACATGGGGATAGAGATCTTACTTTTTGGAGAAATGTCCTCTGGTCTGATGAAATGAAAATAGAACTGTTTGGCCATAATGACCATCGTTATGTTTGGAGGAAAAAGGGAAAGGCTTGTAATCCAAAGAACACCATCCCAACCGTGAAGCACGGGGGGAAGGGGGGGGACAGCATCATGTTGTGGGGGTACTTTGCTGCAGGAGGGACTAGTGCACTTCACAAAATGGATGGCATCATGTGGAAGGAAGATTATGTGGATGTATTGAAGCAACATCTCAAGACATCAGTCAGGAAGTTAAAGCTCGGTCGCAAATGGGTTTTCCAACTGGACAATGACCTCAAGCGTACTTCCAAGGTTGTGGAAAAATGGCTTAAGGACAACAAAGTCAAGGTATTGGAGTGGCCATCACAAGGCCCTGACCTCAATCCCGTAGAAAATGTGTGGGCAGAACAAGGAGAACAACAAACCTGCCTCAGTTACACCAGCTCTGTCAGGAGGTCTACAAACCTGACTCAGTTACACCAGCTCTGTCAGGAGGTCTACAAACCTGCCTCAGTTACACCAGCTCTGTCAGGAGGTCTACAAACCTGACTCAGTTACACCAGCTCTGTCAGGAGGTCTACAAACCTGCCTCAGTTACACCAGCTCTGTCAGGAGGTCTACAAACCTGCCTCAGTTACACCAGCTCTGTCAGGAGGTCTACAAACCTGACTCAGTTACACCAGCTCTGTCAGGAGGAATGGGCCAAAATTCACCCAACTTATTGTAGGAAGATTGTGGAAGTCTCCCCAAAACGTTTGACCCAAGTTCAACAATTTAAAGGCAATGCTACCAAATACTAATTGAGTGTATGTAAACTTCTGACCCACTGGGAATGAGATGAAAGAAATAAAAGCTGAAATAAATCATTCTCTCTACTATTATTCTGACTTTTCACATTTCACATTCTTCCTGTCTAAGACAGGGAATTTGTTTACCAGGATTAAATGTCAGGAATTGTGAAAAACTGAGTTGAAATGTATTTGGCTGAGGTGTATGTAAACTTCCAACTTCAACTGTATAAAAAAACAGGTGATATGTGTAAGATACTGACAGACTCAGTGCTGCATCCATTTGTGGACGTGTTTGAAGGGGGAATGATTTGAGCGATGCACCATGGAAGGAAAGAGACGAAGTGTTTAGGTGACCTACCCATGTTGGTGTTGTGGATAACTGGCTTGCTCCACACTCCACTGCGGTCTTCGTTGTTGGGTCGGACACCAAACTCGTAGGCCGTGTTGGGCTTCAGGTTATCGATGACCATGTCGCTGGAGTGGCAGGTCTGTTGAGTCCACTTCCTGTTCCTCTCACGGTAACGCACCGTGTAGTGCCTGGGCCAACACAGATAGAACACAACATTGTTCATTATCACACATTGTCATCAGTAGGATTATATGTTTAGTGACTATGACAACAAACATAGAATGGAATAGAAATGTCAGACATTGTGTAGTAACATGGATACTACAGCAGGATGACATAGTTTCTAGGGACTCATTTGTAACACAACGGCTTGTTATTTAGCTGTGACAGCTGTCTGTTCACCATTTTGTGACAGTGACAGCTGTGAATGCAGAGCTGTAAGTTCTAGTTTCCTGGTTGAGATGTGTTGTGCAGGCCGTGGTCGTGTGCGACATTCAAGTGTTTAGAAAGCTAGTAGGAACTTTAGAGTTTGCTGTGAGCAGAGCAGGTTGAGGTCAAGCTTTCCAATGGGTTTTTCCAAAGCTCAGTGGAGAGAAGAGGGGAAGTTTAGAGAGGTACAGTTGGTTGATGTGTAGGATAAGGATCACTCCACCACTACTAAACACCTGTGCCCTCGCCCCACTGCCTCCCTGGTGGAACAATGTGTTGCAGTTATACCAACATTTTAATGCTGTCTGTTGTGTATGACATGCTGTCAATGTCAGGTGAGTGAAATACGTCTTTCTCAAGCTGTGTAGTGTGGTGGGATCCACTGTGTGCTTTTTGGCCCATCTGAGTACCCTTACTGCCCTGTGTCTCTATGGACAGAGAGCAGCATGACAAACCAGCACTGGAACAGGAAAAACATGAACCTTTGTAGACGAGCTGGGACATGAGCTGTGTACCCGTAACCCCCTCACTGGCTGTCTCTGCTGAGCGTGCATGTTTGTGCGTCCTTACGTGTGTGTTGGTGTACTTTAACTAACCCGTCCTCCAGGCAGTCGTTCATGATGTCCCCCTCGTAGGGCATCTTGAGGAAGGTCCCCCAGGACAGCAGTACCGAGGTGGGGGTCACGGACCCAATCACCAGGTGCAGTGGCTTCTCCAGGTTCACCTTGCCTGGGGAGTCACAGGGCTCAGAGTTCAAAGGTCAACCTCATCAAATTCAAAGCAATGGGTATAAATAAGAAAAGAGTCAATGTAATCTATCAAATGATTACTGGTAACACAGAGTTGGTGCACGTGCAGTACCTGTGCACGGTTTCTTCACATTGTTAACTGGGACGGGCTGGACAGCAATCAGGTACTTGGGCTCGGCATCTGTAAGAGAGATTCAGGGTTTAGCACTGCTAGCAGAAGAAAGGTGTGTGTGTGTGTGTGTTTTTTGTGTGTGTGTGTGTGTTTTTTTTGTGTGTGTGTGTGTGTGTGTGTGTGTGTGTGTGTGTGTGTGTGTGTGTGTGTGTGTGTGTGTGTGTGTGTGTGTGTGTGTGTGTGTGTGTGTGTGTGTGTGTGTGTGTGTGTGTGTGTGTGTGTGTGTGTGTGTGTGTGTGTTGTGTGTGTGTGTGTGTGTGTGTGTGTGTGTGTGTGTGTGTGTGTGTGTGTGTGTGTGTGTGTGTGTGTGTGTGTGTGTGTGTGTGTGTGTGTGTGTGTGTGTGTGTGTGTGTGTGTGTATCTGCATGTGTCCAAGTATGTGTGTTGTACGGATGTTGGATGAGTCAAGTGAGTCTGCACAGATGTGTCCTTTGTCAGTGATGCATAGAATCAAACCATGAAGATAAAACATGTGTGCCAGAGCAATCTACCACAGTTCATGGGGCATAATCATGTAATCATACATTACATACTAAACACACACACACAAACGCCTCACCGATCTCGGTCTCGTAGGGCAGTCCGTTCTCTGGGAGTTGGATGAACTGTTTAGAGAACATGCTGCTGCCGTAGCCCAGGATGTAGCCCTCCAGCTTGGTGTCAGCATTCAGACGTACAAACTTCATCACGATGGTGTCGCCTGTAGCGTTGATCCTCACCTTCATGTTCTGACGTCTCACTGGGGGCAGAGGAGAGCATGCAGTATTTAGCATGGTGCGCACACACACACACACATGCCCCCCCCCCCCTCCTCCGGGGGTAGGCCGTCATTGTAAATAAGAACTTGTAGGTAATTATTTCTCTGTCTATAACATGAGCTGCTCAGTATGTGTAGGTAATTATTTCTCTGTCTATAACATGAGCTGCTCACTGCTCACTATGTGTAGGTAATCCAATTTGTAAGTCGCTCTGGATAAGAGCGTCTGCTAAATGACTTAAATGTAATGTAAATGTAATTATTTCTCTGTCTATAACATGAGCTGCTCAGTATGTGTAGGTAATTATTTCTCTGTCTATAACATGAGATGCTCAGTATGTGTAGGTAATTATTTCTCTGTCTATAACATGAGCTGCTCAGTATGTGTAGGTAATTATTTCTCTGTCTATAACATGAGATGCTCAGTATGTGTAGGTAATTATTTCTCTGTCTATAACATGAGCTGCTCACTATGTGTAGGTAATTATTTCTCTGTCTATAACATGAGCTGCTCAGTATGTGTAGGTAATTATTTCTCTGTCTATAACATGAGCTGCTCACTATGTGTAGGTAATTATTTCTCTGTCTATAACATGAGCTGCTCAGTATGTGTAGGTAATTATTTCTCTGTCTATAACATGAGCTGCTCAGTATGTGTAGGTAATTATTTCTCTGTCTATAACATGAGCTGCTCAGTATGTGTAGGTATTGTGTGTAGATTGCTGAGGATATTGTTTTATTTAATCCATTTTAGAGTAAGGCTGTAACGTTACAACATGTGGAAAAAGTCAAGGGGTCAGGATACTTTCTGAAGGCATTGTAAGACTGAATCGAGCTCGTCGGTCACGTATTTTACTTAATTATACAACATGTGCATTTTGCAAACTGCAGTGATATATTTAAGGGCAAACTAAATAGTTAATTAAGTTGAAATTGTGGAACATGCTTTTGAAAAAATAAATATGCACACACTGCCAGCAGCCGCCAGAGGTGAAGAGGTCGTCCAGAAATGAGGGGAAACCATGCTTTTGATAAATAACCTTAAGCTTTGCCAACTGTGTGTTTTCTATCAAAACTGCATTTGTATTTTTTTTTCTCCTCAAAATTTCAGATCAAACAATGAGGGATTGGCTTTTGCTTTGGCTCCAAGGAGGGGGGTTTCCAGTGTATGAAACATTTGGAAACTTCATGCTGCGTTTCTCCAACTCCAAAACAAGCAAACATAGTCTCAGTCACCTAAGAACCTGGTCCAAACGCCAACAGTTTGGCCGTTCTTCACCAGGGGCTGTTATTCTTATCTGTATTTCCAGGTTGAAATGACTGGATGTTTAGAAATGGTCCGTCATTTTACTCAAATAATCTACAGAGCCTTCAGAATGTTTTCATACCTTTTGACTTATTCCACAATTGTTGTGTTACAGCCTGAATTCAAATGAAAGCTGTTCACAGCCAAGCCACAAGAGCAGAGGAGACTAGAAAGGAATATTAGCCAACAACAACACAGATGAGGAAGAGGATTTTGTTATCGTCTTGGATACAGGCAGTGAGGATTAAGAATGACGAATTAAGTTCCAACATCTCCAACGTAACAGAATGTTCAAACTGACCAAAGCTTTGTCACTGTTACCACGGACCATATTCATCTTCATAACAAACACACGCACACTCACACAAACACCTAGGCTTGTACTGAGGGCAGCAGACCTGTAGATAGCCATCTGTAATCATGGACCTGACCTTACCAGCACCCTGTTATATGTAACGAATAAATACTTCAGTTGAATGTACCAATTGACTCTTTGACCTTGTTGGACCTCGTGGACCTCATGGCCTTTGACCATCTAGGGCCACAATTACTAAGCATTTGCACCAGGTGAAAAGCTCACACCTATAGCAACAATATATTACGAAATAATTGTGTTACCATATATGTTACTACACAGGTATGAGAGAAACGTCATGTGAAATGTTTAGATAAAAACATTGAGAAAGCTAATTGGCTCTTCTGAGAAAATGTAGTCCACATGTTGTGACAGGGACACAGTGTGTGCAGTGTGCTTCATCCTCTGTTCCAGGTCTCAGCTAAGCACACTTATTTAATTATGCAATAGATCAGTAAATCATACATTCCTTCATAAATGTCATCTGAATGTTATTAGAAGGTGATAACCAATGCAAATGTCCCACATAGCTGCAGTATCCATCCAAGTGGTTACTAAGAGGGAAGATCAGTTCGATGTTTTGTTTTTATGGAGGAGAGCCTGTCGCCATGTTATCATGGGGTTTACTACAGCAACTTCCTCCACTCGCACGCTTCAACAAATATCAGAGAAACGACACAATCCTAAAATACAATCCTTTCTTGATCAAGAGCTGAAACCTCCACCTCATACTGATAGTGAATCACCACAAAAATGGACCAGATAATCCATCAATCCATCAGCACACTTGACAAGACACAATAAACCCTCCCACTCTGATCCCACTGTATTCCTCTATGGCTGGAGAGTCTCCCTTAGACTGAAGACGGAAACATTGACTGGAGGCGACTGGGCTTCACAACGGCCATCCCGGCTCATCACTGGTGATGGATGGTCCTCTGGGGGAGGGAGGAGGTCATTAGTTCTGTCAGTGGTTGAGCTCAGTGCTCTCGCAAATTCAGTGTGTGTGTGTGTGTGTGTGTGTGTGTGTGTGTGTGTGTGTGTGTGTGTGTGTGTGTGTGTGTGTGTGTGTGTGTGTGTGTGTGTGTGTGTGTGTGTGTGTGTGTGTGTGTGTGTGTGTGTGTGTGTGTGTGTGTGTGTGTGTGGGGTGGGGTGGGCTTTGGAATCATTGTCATGTTGTTGATTCTAATCTTGCCAAACTAGGTCCTCTTGGCAGCTTGTTTTGTATTCTTAGTCTTTGGATTCCTCCTCCCTCATATCCTTCTATACTTGTTCTTCTCCTTCCTCTGTTTGAAGGGACATTGACTACTATGATCCCACTGTATGCACATACAATACATAAAACACACACATTCACACACTACTGGGCAGGTTTTGTGTTTTAGGGGCTGTGTGGCTCTAATCTAGTTGAATACTGTAGGGCTATGTGGCTCAAGTCTAGTTCAAGATTGTGGCACTCTGTGGCTCTAGTCTAATTGAATACTGTGGGGCTATGTGGCTCTAGTCTAGTTCAAGACTGTGGGGCTTTTTAACTTTAGTCTAGTTGAAGACTGTGGGGCTCTGTGGCTGTAGTTGATTTTATGTAGGCCAAGTCTGAATATTTTATGTCTGTTACCACTGATAACCTGAATGACCCTAGAAAGTTTTGGAAGGCTATTAAGTCTATGTCTGGTAACAGTAATGTTAATGAATTACCGTCATGTGTTTTGAAGGACTCTGTTGCTGTATATGACAAAACTGAAATGCTGAATTGTTTCAATGAGCACTTTGTATCATCTGGTAGGCTGTTTGATTCAGTGTCCTCTGTCTCTGTACAACCCTGTGTGGATGAACCAGTGAGAGCTGGTCAACCTTTTAGCTTTTTGCCATTCTCAGTGCAGGTGGTACATAAAGCCCTGAAATCCTTAGATCAGAGAAAGCCTGCAGGTCCTGATCTTTGGATCCCTGCTTTTTAAATCTGGCAGCTGATTTCATAGCTGAACCACTTACATCTCTGTTCAATCTAACCCTGGAATGTAATGAAATTCCAAAGATCTGGAAATCAGCATTTGTCCGACCACTTTTAAAAGGCGAGATCCAACTCTTTTAAATAATTACAGGCCAATCTCAAAGCTGTCACCCGTGGTGAAAATACTTGAAACCGTTGTGAGTTTTTATTTACTAACTCTATTTTATCAATGTACCAATGAGGCTTCAGGAAGAAGCATAGCACAATTACAGCAGCCATGAAGGTTTTAAATGATTATCACTAAAGCACTTGACAAAAAACAGCACTGTGTTTCACTTTTTATTGATCTCTCTAAGGCTTTTGATACAGTTGAGCATGCTATACTAAGGCAGAGATTGTCGAGTGTAGGTCTTTCAGAGCATGCAGTTGCATGGTTTGCTAACTATCTGTCTGATAGAACTCAGTGCACTCAATTTGATGAGCCTATGTCTGTTAAATTTTCTGTCTTTAATGGTGTGCCCCAAGGCTCTGTACTTGGTCCTCTCTTATTCACAATTTATATAAATGATTTAGACAAAAATGTCCAAAATGCGAAACTTCATTTTTATGCTGATGATACTGTTATTTACTGTTGTGCCTCGTCTCTTACAAAAGCTTTATTTATATTTACAAGTCCATTTTTGGTTTACTACCTTTTAATTTGGCCATTTTTATTGTTCAGAAATGTGGTGGGTATTCTCTTCGTTCGCTGGACTTTATCCTGCAAACTGTTCCAAATGTCCGACCTGAATTTGGTAAAAGGGCTTTTATGTACTCTGCACCATCGTCTTGGAACACCTTACAAAATACTTTTAAACGGGAAGAACTTGTCCCGATTGGTACTTGATACTGATTCCCTGACCTGTTAATGTTTTTAATCTCTTGAAAAAGAGATTTGAAATCTCAATGAGCCCTTCCTGGTTAAATAAAGGTTAAATAAAAAATATATAAAAAATGTAGCTCTGCTGGTGTTTGGCTCTCAGGTTTCCATCCTGGGAATGAGAAGGTGAAGAGCTGGGGAAGAATGGTTCCGCATCAGAACAAAAAGAGAGAGGCCTCACCTACAGTATCACATAACTCCAATGGGGGACAGGGGAGGGTGTGGGGCTTGATAAGCTTTAGGGGGCTTTACACCACTGCACCACACCCTTGACAATGGGCCAGCCCAGCCATGCTCTAGGTTCTCAGGGAGGAGAGCTTTACCTCACAGCCCAGCCATGCTCCAGGTTCACAGGGAGGAGAGCTTTACCTCACAGCCCAGCCATGCTCCAGGTTCACAGGGAGGAGAGCTTTACCTCACAGCCCAGCCATGCTCCTGGTTCACAGGAAGGAGAGCTTTACCTCACAGCCCAGCCATGCTCCAGGTTCACAGGGAGGAGAGCTTTACCTCACAGCCCAGCCATGCTCCAGGTTCACAGGGAGGAGAGCTTTACCTCACACACCAGCCATGCTCCAGGTTCTCAGGGAGGAGAGCTTTCTGCACTGGTCTGCCTGATCTCATACTATATCTCCCACATCTGATCTCATACTATATCTCCCACATCTGATCTGATGTCATACTATATATCCCACATCTGGCTCAACTACAGCTGTTTTCTGCGGTGGCAAAAATATTTTTCTCTTTTCCCAACTCTCCCTTCCTTCGTCTCCCTCCATTGCTCTCCAATCATCCCTCCATCTGTCTAGCTATCTCTCAGCCATCCCCCCATCTGTCTAGCGCTCTCTAATCAATCCCTCCATCTGTCTTGCACTCTCTCATCAATCCCTCCATCTATCCAGCCCTCTCTCCATCTGTCTAGCTATCCCTCAGCCATCCCTCCATCTGTCTAGCCCTCTCTCATCAATCCCTCCATCTGTCCAGCCCTCTCTCATCAATCCCTCCATCTGTCCAGCCCTCTCTCATCAATACCTCCATCTGTCCAGCCCTCTCTCATCAATACCTCCATCTGTCCAGCCCTCTCTCATCAATCCCTCCATCTGTCCAGCCCTCTCTCATCAATCCCTCCATCTGTCCAGCCCTCTCTCATCAATCCCTCCATCTGTCCAGCCCTCTCTCATCAATCCCTCCATCTGTCCAGCCCTTTCTCATCAATCCCTCCATCTGTCCAGCCCTCTCTCATCAATCCCTCCATCTGTCCAGCCCTCTCTCATCAATCCCTCCATCTGTCTAGCCCTCTCTCATCAATCCCTCCATCTGTCTAGCCCTCTCTCATCAATCCCTCCATCTGTCTAGCCCTCTCTCATCAATCCCTCCATCTGTCCAGCCCTTTCTCATCAATCCCTCCATCTGTCTAGCCCTCTCTCATCAATCCCTCCATCTGTCTAGCCCTCTCTCATCAATCCCTCCATCTGTCTAGCTATCTCTCAGCCAACCCTCCATCTGTCTAGCCCTCTCTCATCAATCCCTCCATCTGTCCAACCCTTTCTCATCCATCCCTCTATCTGTCTAGCTATCTCTCATCAATCTCTCTATCTTTCTAGGTCTCTTATCCATCCCTCCATCCCTCAGGCTGTAAGAGCACATACAACTGAAAAATTAAAGGAGAGTCGCACACTGTAGGAGATCTGATGCAAGAATTGAATACAATCGTTTCAACAGCCATGCTGTCTTCATCAGTATTTAATACACCTAACATACACAAAGAGTTATATAGTGCATCAACAACATGGCACATTGCACAAAGGACCAAACTGCCACAACACTGACCTGCAACCTGGAAACACTTTCATTTGTAAAGACTGGACACTATTAATAGGAGTTAACCTCTCTTACCCTCGCCTACCCACCTTGTTTCAGGGAAATAGGACAAACTCACGTGACTCTTAAAAAATCCAGCACAAGCACAATTTTGGACACGGCCAGTTGTGAATAGTGAACACCTTGGAACACCTTGCTCTCGGTCAACTAAAGACAGTCCATGGATTTTCAACATGATGTACAGTAGGCCTACAGAAGACACAGAGTACTGTATTCTACTGTGTACCTATAGGACAAACTTTATCTCTCAATTGAGTGCATGTGTCTAGGCACACATTTACAGAACCACTAGCTTTTCAGGCAATATGGGACAGGGCAAAGGCCACCTGTGGTTGTCACGGCAACATATGCAGCACAGCACGTTTCGGCTGCCATGTGATAACGGTCAAATGCAATAACATATGATACATTAACAACCACATCACATACCATCCAACATACAGTATGATTAAGCAATAAGGCCCAAGGGGGTGTGGTATATAGCCAATATACCACAGGTAAGGGCTATTCTGAAGCACGACACAACGCGGAGTGCCTGGATACAGCCCTTAGTCGTGGTATATTGGTCATATATCACAAACCCCTGAGGTGCCTTATTGCTATTATAAACTGGTTACCAACATAATTAGAGCAGTAAAAAATAAATGTTTTGTCATACCCATGGTATACGATCTGTTATTACCATGGCAGTCAGCCAATCAGCTCAAACCACCCAGTTTATAACAACAATTGCATAGCATTAATCATAGTGTACATAGGCCACAACCACGTAGTGTGAAGTACACAGACTGTTTTGGAGCATGGTCTCAGTGGACAGTCTCAGCGTAAGCATTACAATAACAGTCCTATTCCAGATTTAGATTCAACACTGCAGTAATGGGGCGGCAGGTAGCCTAGTAGTTAGAGCGTTGGGCCAGTAACTGAAAGGTTGCTGGATTGAATCCCCGGGCTGATGTGGTAAAAATCTGTCGTTCTGCCCCTGAACAAGGCAGTTAACACGCTGTTCCAAGGCAGTCATTGTAAATAATAATTTGTTCTTAACTGACTTGCCTAGTTAAATAAAGGATATAAAAATGATGTCTAGCAATATTATATGAACCCATAATCACTACAGGATCCATACAAGTTGTAGGTTGATATTTAGCCCTATCTGATGATGATAAAACACCAGTCTCCAGTTTGGTCCAACAATTCTACAAGAAACTGAGCGGTCAGCATCATAAAATGTAATGTGATTATAGTATGGGGTGTCCACATTTCATTCACCTGCATGTATACATGCGTTTCATTTCATTTACATCATCTGAGGCTAACTGTGTCGTGATAGGCAAGACAGAATTCCAATAAAAAAAGCATATATTCATGCTATTTGATGTACAGTCAACCCGTGATAAGTAAACATTGGATAACTGCAGGCTGTGCGCTCTATTTCACCAGTTAAAGTCCTGTCATTTCCATTGTTTTGTATCTGCATGCTTCAGTTTAGTGCAAGCCAAGCAATTGGTCAGAAGTCAACTGTAAGGGTTCATCATGGTGATGCAGATGTCACCTACCTCTGCTTCTCCGAGCCGTGGACGAGCTGGCCAGCGTCATCCCAACGATGAAGAGGAGGTAGAGGAGGAAGGTGTGTGAAAGCTGCATGGTTGTAGCTGATCTGCAGAGGTCTCAGGTAAAAAGGACTGGCTGGTGGGTCTCACTAGATACACGTGACTGGTGTAGATCTGCTCAGGTACTCCACTAAAGGATCTCAGTTCAGGACTAAGAGGAGGACTTAGAGGAGGAGTAAGATGAGGAGTAAGAGGAGGAGTAAGAGGAGGACTAAGAGGAGGACTAAGAGGAGGACTAAGAGGAGGAGTAAGAGGAGGAGTAAGAGGAGGAGTAAGAGGAGGAGTAAGAGGAGGAGGAGGACTAAGAGGAGGAGTAAGAGGAGGACTAAGAGGAGGACTAAGAGGAGTAAGAGGAGGACTAAGAGGAGGACTAAGAGGAGGAGTAAGAGGAGGAGTAAGAGGAGGACTAAGAGGAGGACTAAGAGGAGGACTAAGAGGAGGACTAAGGTGAGCCACTGGACTACAGTACTGGAGAATTTCAGTGTAAATATCAACCAGCTCCGGACTAGCTCACAGGCTGAGCCTGGTATACGACTAGAACAGTTGAACTTGAACAGTAGAACTAGAGCAGAAAAGTCATTCTCCTAGGTCTGTGTGATTCTGAGAACTGTCTCTGGTGGCTGGACTACTTCCCTGAGCTGGTGGGTCTCAGGACTAGTGCAGCACACTGGACAGGCTCTGTCTGGGGCTGGGGGGCTGGTTGCTCTGGGGCTCTATGCTGTGCTCTGGGATCCAGGGAGACCAGCCTGCAGCATATATACATACAGAGAGAGGGAGGGAGGGAGGGGACACAGGGAGGCAAACACACCCCCTTTCTTTTTTCTCACTCTCTCACAGAGAACAGAGCTATTTTACTTGCTGTCACACCCACACCCACACACACACTCTCCCCCCCTCTCTCTCTCTCTTTCTCTCTCCTCCCTCTCTCTCTCTCTCTTTCTCTCCCCCCTCTCTCTCTCTCTCTCTCTTTCTCTCCCTCCCCCTCTCTCTCTCTCTCTCTCTCTCTCTCTCTCTCTCTCTCTCTCTCTCTCTCTCTCTCTCTCTCTCTCTCTCTCTCTCTCTCATCCCACTTTCATTCTTTCTGTATGTTTTTTTCTACGATGTCCACAACTCCGCTGTTTTCTATCCAGAAAGCTCTTGCTGATTTTTCATTGCACTTATTCTCTATTTCTCCCTTTCCTTTCTTTGTCTCCCTCCTTCTTTTCCTTACTTTCCTATCCCTCACTCTACCACTCTTTTTACCTCTCTCTTAATTTAGCCCAAAGTTGTAAGGTTATGTAAGAGTCTTCCAAAAATGGAGGTAGGGAGAAAAATGAGAAGAGGGGTGTTCCTGTAGCCAACTTACTCAAGAGTCTTCCTCTCTCATCCCTCTCTCATCCCTCTCTCATCCCTCTCTCATCCTCTCTCATCACTCTCTCATCTCTCTCATCCCTCTCTCATCCCTCTCTCACCCCTCTCTCATCCCTCTCTCATCCCTCTCTCATCCCTCTCTCATCTCTCTCTCATCTCTCTCATCCCTCTCTCATCCCTCTCTCATCTCTCTCTCATCTCTCTCATCCCTCTCTCATCCTCTCTCATCCTCTCTCATTCCTCTCTCATCCCTCATATCTCTCTCATCCCCCCTTCATCCCTCTCTCACCCCTCTCTCATTCCTCTCTCATCCCTCTCTCATCTCTCTCATCTCTCTCTCATACCTCTCTCACCCCTCTCTCATTCCTCTCTCATCCCTCTCTCATCTCTCTCATCTCTCTCATACCTCTCTCATCCCTCTCTCTTTCCTCTCTCATCCTCTCTCATTCCTCTCTCATTCCTCTCTCATCACTCTCTCATTCCTCTCTCATCCCTCTCTCATCTTTCTCATCTCTCTCTCATACCTCTCTCATCCCTCTCTCTTTCCTCTCTCATCCTCTCTCATTCCTCTCTCATTCCTTTCATCTCTCTCTCATACCTCTCTCATCCCTCTCTCATCCCTCTCTCTTTCCTCTCTCATCCTCTCTCATTCCTCTCTCATTCCTCTCTCATTCCTCTCTCATCACTCTCTCATTCCTCTCTCATTCTTCTCTCATCCCTCTCTCATCTCTCTCGCATACCTCTCTCATCCCTCTCTCATCCCTCTCTCTTTCCTCTCTCATCCTCTCTCATTCCTCTCTCATTCCTCTCTCATCACTCTCTCATTCCTCTCTCATTCCTCTCTCATCCCTCTCTCATCAATCTCTCATTCCTCTCTCATTCCTATCTCATTCCTCTCTCATCCCTCTCTCATCTCTCTCATCTCTCTCATTCTCTCTCATTCCTCTCTCATCACTCTCTCATTCATCTCTCTCATCTCTCTCTCATACCTCTCTCATCCCTCTCTCTTTCCTCTCTCACCCTCTCTCATTCCTCTCTCATCACTCTCTCATTCCTCTCTCATTCCTATCTCATTCCTCTCTCATCCCTCTCTCATTCCTCTCTCATCCCTCTCTCATCTCTCTCATCTCTCTCTCATACCTCTCTCATCCCTCTCTCTTTCCTCTCTCATCCTCTCTCATTCTTCTCTCATTCCTCTCTCATCACTCTCTCATTCCTCTCTCATCACTCTCTCATTCCTCTCTCATTCTCTCTCATTCTCTCTCTCATCCCTCTCTCATCTCTCTCTCTCTCTCATCCCTCTCTCATCCCTCTCTCATCCTCTCTCATTCCTCTCTCTTTCTCTCATCCTCTCTCATCCTCTCTCATTCCTCTCTCATTCCTCTCTCATTCCTCTCTCATCCTCTCTCATCCTCTCTCATTCTCTCTCTCTCTCATTCCTCTCTCATTCCTCTCTCATTTCTCTCATCACTCTCTCATTCCTCTCTCATTCCTCTCTCATCCTCTCTCATTCCTCTCTCATTCCTCTCTCATTCTCTCTCTCATTCCTCTCTCATTCACTCTCTCATTCCTCTCTCATTCCTCTCTCATTCCTCTCTTTCCTCTCTCATCCCTCTCTCATCCTCTCTCATTCACTCTCTCATTCCTCTCTCATTCCTCTCTCATTCCTCTCTCATACCTCTCTCATCCCTCTCTCATCCCTCTCTCTTTCCTCTCTCATCCTCTCTCATTCTCTCATTCCTCTCTCTTTCCTCTCTCATCCCTCTCTCATTCCTCTCTCATCCCTCTCTCATCCCTCTCTCATTCCTCTCTCTTTCCTCTCTCATTCCTCTCTCATTCCTCTCTCATTCCTCTCTCATCCTCTCTCATTCTCTCTCTCATCCTCTCTCATCCTCTCTTTCCTCTCTCATCCTCTCTCATTCCTCTCTCTCATTCCTCTCTCATCTCTCTCTCATCTCTCTCATCCCTCTCTCATTCCTCTCTCATTCCTCTCTCATTCTCTCTCTCATCTCTCTCATACCTCTCTCATCCCTCTCTCTTTCCTCTCTCATCTCCTCTCTCATTCCTCTCTCATCACTCTCTCTCTCTCTCATCCCTCTCTCATCTTCTCTCATTCTCTCTCATCTCTCTCTCATCCCTCTTTCCTCTCTCATCCTCTCTCATTCCTCTCTTCCTCTCTCATTCCTCTCTCATTCCTCTCTCATTCCTCTCTCATTCCTCTCTCATTCCTCTCTCATTCCTCTCTCTCATCTCTCTCTCTCTCATCACTCTCTCATTCCTCTCTCATTCTTCTCTTCCTCTCTCATCTCTCTCATTCCTCTCTCATCCCTCTCTCATCCTCTCTCTTTCCTCTCTCTTTCCTCTCTCATTCCTCTCTCATTCCTCTCTCATTCCTCTCTCATTCCTCTCTCATTCCTCTC
Organism: Oncorhynchus gorbuscha; assembly: GCF_021184085.1. Lineage (NCBI taxonomy): Eukaryota > Metazoa > Chordata > Actinopteri > Salmoniformes > Salmonidae > Oncorhynchus > Oncorhynchus gorbuscha. Next base: position 82,817,948 of record NC_060181.1, on the reverse strand, counting down.
TCATTCCTCTCTCATCCCTCTCTCATTCCTCTCATTCCTCCTCATTCTCTCATTCATCTCTCTCTCATCCTCTCTCATTCTCTCATTCCTCTCTCATTCCTCTCTCATTCTCTCTCATCCTCTCTCATACCTCTCTCATCCCTCTCTCTTTCCCTCTCATCTCTCATTCCTCTCTCATCCTCTCTCATTCCTCTCTCATTCCTATCTCATTCCTCTCTCATCTCTCTCATCCCTCTCTCATTCCTCTCTCATCCTCTCTCATTCCTCTCTCTTTCCTCTCTCATCCTCTCTCATTCTCTCTCATTCCTCTCTCATCACTCTCTCATTCCTCTCTCATTCCTCTCTCATTCTCTCTCATACCTCTCTCTCATTCCCTCTCTCATTCCTCTCTCATTCCTCTCTCATTCCTCTCATTCTCATTCCTCTCTCATTCCTCTCTCATCCCTCTCTCATTCCTCTCTCATTCCTCTCTCATTCCTCTCTCATTCCTCTCTCATTCCTCTCTCATCCCTCTCTCATTCCTCTCTCATCCTCTCTCATTCCTCTCTCATTCCTCTCTCATTCCCTCTCTCACTCTCTCATTCTCTCTCATCCCTCTCTCCTCTCTCATTCTCTCTCATTCCTCTCTCATTCCTCTCTCATCCTCTCTCATTCCTCTCTCATCCTCTCTCTCATCCTCTCTCATTCCTCTCTCATTCCTCTCTCTCATCTCTCTCTCTCATTCCTCTCTCATTCCTCTCTCATTCCATTCTCTCTCATTCCTCTCTCATCCTCTCTCATCCCTCTCTCATTCCTCTCTCATTCCTCTCTCATCTCTTTCTCTCATTCCTCTCTCATTCCTCTCTCATTCCTCTCTCATTCCTCTCTCATTCTCTCTCTCACTCTCTCATTCCTCTCTCTCTCTCATCCTCTCTCATTCCTCTCTCATTCCTCTCTCATTCCTCTCTCATCCTCTCTCATTCCTCTCTCATTCCTCTCTCATTCCTCTCTCATTCCTCTCTCTCACTCTCTCATTCCTCTCTCATTCCTCTCTCATTCCCTCTCTCATCTCATTCCTCTCTCATTCCTCTCTCATTCCTCTCTCATTCCTCTCTCATTCCTCTCTCTCATTCCTCTCTCATTCCTCTCTCTCTCATTCCTCTCTCATTCCTCTCTCATTCCTCTCTCATCCTCTCTCATCACTCTCTCATTCCTCTCTCATTCCTCTCTCATTCCTCTCTCCCTTCTCTCTCATTCCTCTCTCATCCTCTCTCATTCCTCTCTCATTCCTCTCTCTCTCTCATCCCTCTCATTCTCTCTCTCATCCCTCTCTCATTCCTCTCTCATCCCTCTCTCATTCTCTCTCTCTCATTCCTCTCTCATTCCTCTCTCATTCCTCTCTCATTCCTCTCTCATTCCTCTCTCATCTCATCCCTCTCTCTCTTTCCTCTCTCATCCTCTCTCATTCCTCTCTCATTCCTCTCTCATCCCTCTCTCTTTCCTCTCTCTCATACCTCTCTCATCCTCTCTCTTTCCTCTCTCATCCTCTCTCATTCCTCTCTCATTCCTCTCTCATTCCTCTCTCATCACTCTCTCATTCCTCTCTCATTCCTCTCTCATTCCTCTCTCATACCTCTCTCATCCCTCTCTCTTTCCTCTCTCATCCTCTCTCATTCCTCTCTCATTCCTCTCTCATCACTCTCTCATCACTCTCTCCTCTCTCATTCCTCTCTCATTCCTCTCTCATTCCTCTCTCATCACTCTCTCATCCCTCTCTCATTCCTCTCTCATCCTCTCTCATTCCTCTCTCATTCCTCTCTCATCACTCTCTCATTCCTCTCTCATCCCTCTCTCATTCCTCTCTCATTCCTCTCTCATTCCTCTCTCATCACTCTCTCATCCCTCTCTCATCACTCTCTCATTCCTCTCTCATTCTCTCTCATCCTCTCTCATACCTCTCTCTTTCCTCTCTTCCTCTCTCATTCCTCTCTCATTTCCTCTCTCATTCCTCTCTCATACCTCTCTCATCCCTCTCTCTTTCCTCTCTCTCTCTCATTCCTCTCTCATTCCTCTCTCATTCCTCTCTCATTCCTCTCTCATCTCTCTCATTCCTCTCTCATTCCTCTCTCATTCCTCTCTCATTCCTCTCTCATTCCTCTCTCATTCTCATCACTCTCTCATTCCTCTCTCATTCCTCTCTCATTCCTCTCTCATTCCTCTCTCATTCCTCTCTCATTCCTCTCTCATCACTCTCTCATCCCTCTCTCATTCCTCTCTCATCCTCTCTCATTCCTCTCTCATTCCTCTCTCATCACTCTCTCATCCCTCTCTCATTCCTCTCTCATTCCTCTCTCATTCCTCTCTCATTCCTCTCTCATCACTCTCTCATCCCTCTCTCATTCCTCTCTCATCCTCTCTCATTCCTTTCTCATTCCTCTCTCATCACTCTCTCATTCCTCTCTCATTCCTCTCTCATTCCTCTCTCATTCCTCTCTCATTCCTCTCTCATTCCTCTCTCATTCCTCTCTCATTCCTCTCTCATCACTCTCTCATCCCTCTCTCATTCCTCTCTCATCCTCTCTCATTCCTTTCTCATTCCTCTCTCATCACTCTCTCATTCCTCTCTCATTCCTCTCTCATTCCTCTCTCATTCCTCTCTCATTCCTCTCTCATTCCTCTCTCATTCCTCTCTCATTCCTCTCATCACTCTCTCATCCCTCTCTCATTCTCTCTCATCCTCTCTCATTCCTCTCTCATTCCTCTCTCATCACTCTCTCATCCCTCTCTCATTCCTCTCTCATCCCTCTCTCATTCCCTCTCTCACTCTCTCATCACTCTCATTCCTCTCTCATTCCTCTCTCATTCCTCTCTCATTCCTCTCATCACTCTCTCATCCCTCTCTCATTCCTCTCTCATCCTCTCTCATTCCTCTCTCATTCCTCTCTCATCACTCTCTCATCACTCTCTCATTCCTCTCTCATCCTCTCTCATTCCTCTCTCATCCTCTCTCATTCCTCTCTCATTCCTCTCTCATCACTCTCTCATCCCTCTCTCATTCCTCTCTCATCCCTCTCTCATTCCTCTCTCATCACTCTCTCATCACTCTCTCATTCCTCTCTCATTCCTCTCTCATTCCTCTCTCATTCCTCTCTCATCACTCTCTCATCCCTCTCTCATTCCTCTCTCATCCTCTCTCATTCCTCTCTCATTCCTCTCTCATCACTCTCTCATTCCTCTCTCATCCCTCTCTCATTCCTCTCTCATTCCTCTCTCATCACTCTCTCATCCCTCTCTCATCACTCTCTCATTCCTCTCTCATTCCTATCTCATTCCTCTCTCATTCTCTCATACCTCTCTCTTTCCTCTCTCATTCCTCTCTCATTCCTCTCTCATTCCTCTCTCATCTCATCTCTCTCATCCCTCTCTCTTTCTCTCTCATCCTCTCTCATTCCTCTCTCATTCCTCTCTCATTCCTCTCTCATCACTCTCTCATTCCTCTCTCATTCCTCTCTCATTCCTCTCTCATTCCTCTCTCATTCCTCTCTCATTCCTCTCTCATTCCTCTCTCATCACTCTCTCATTCCTCTCTCATTCCTCTCTCATTCCTCTCTCATTCCTCTCTCATTCCTCTCTCATTCCTCTCTCATTCCTCTCTCATTCCTCTCTCATCACTCTCTCATCCCTCTCTCATTCCTCTCTCATCCTCTCTCATTCCTTTCTCATTCCTCTCTCATCCTCTCTCATTCCTCTCTCATTCCTCTCTCATCACTCTTTCATCCCTCTCTCATTCCTCTCTCATCCCTCTCTCATTCCTCTCTCATCACTCTCTCATCACTCTCTCATTCCTCTCTCATTCCTCTCTCATTCCTCTCTCATTCCTCTCTCATCACTCTCTCATCCCTCTCTCATTCCTCTCTCATCCTCTCTCATTCCTCTCTCATTCCTCTCTCATCCTCTCTCATTCCTCTCTCATTCCTCTCTCATTCCTCTCTCATTCCTCTCTCTTTCCTCTCTCATCCTCTCTCATCACTCTCTCTTTCCTCTCTCATTCCTCTCTCTTTCCTCTCTCATCCTCTCTCATCCTCTCTCATTCCTCTCTCATTCCTCTCTCATTCCTCTCTCATCCTCTCTCATTCCTCTCTCTTTCCTCTCTCATCCTCTCTCATCCTCTCTCATTCCTCTCTCATCCTCTCTCATTCCTCTCTCATTCCTCTCTCATTCCTCTCTCTTTCCTCTCTCATCCTCTCTCATCACTCTCTCTTTCTCTCTCATTCCTCTCTCTTTCCTCTCTCATTCCTCTCTCATCCTCTCTCATCACTCTCTCTTTCTCTCTCATTCCTCTCTCTTTCCTCTCTCCTTCCTCTCTCATCCCTCTCTCATCCCTCTCTCATCCCTCTCTCATCCTCTCTCATCACTCTCTCATCTCTCTCATCCCTCTCTCATCCTCTCTCACCCCTCTCTCATCCCTCTCTCATCCCTCTCTCATCCCTCTCTCATCTCTCTCTCATCTCTCTCATCCCTCTCTCATCCCTCTCTCATCTCTCTCTCATCTCTCTCATCCCTCTCTCATCCTCTCTCATCCTCTCTCATTCCTCTCTCATCCCTCATATCTCTCTCATCCCCCTTCATCCCTCTCTCACCCTCTCTCATTCCTCTCTCATCCCTCTCTCATCTCTCTCATCTCTCTCATACCTCTCTCACCCCTCTCTCATTCCTCTCTCATCCCTCTCTCATCTCTCTCATCTCTCTCATACCTCTCTCTCTCTTTCCTCTCTCATCCTCTCTCATTCCTCTCTCATTCCTCTCTCATCACTCTCTCATTCCTCTCTCATCCCTCTCTCATCTTTCTCATCTCTCTCTCATACCTCTCTCATCCCTCTCTCTTTCTCTCTCATCCTCTCTCATTCCTCTCTCATTCCTTTCATCTCTCTCATACCTCTCTCATCCCTCTCTCATCCCTCTCTCTTTCCTCTCTCATCCTCTCTCATTCCTCTCTCATTCCTCTCTCATTCCTCTCTCATCACTCTCTCATTCCTCTCTCATTCTTCTCTCATCCCTCTCTCATCTCTCTCGCATACCTCTCTCATCCCTCTCTCATCCCTCTCTCTTTCCTCTCTCATCCTCTCTCATTCCTCTCTCATTCCTCTCTCATCACTCTCTCATTCCTCTCTCATTCCTCTCTCATCCCTCTCTCATCAATCTCTCATTCCTCTCTCATTCCTATCTCATTCCTCTCTCATCCCTCTCTCATCTCTCTCATCTCTCTCATTCCTCTCTCATTCCTCTCTCATCACTCTCTCATTCATCTCTCTCATCTCTCTCTCATACCTCTCTCATCCCTCTCTCTTTCCTCTCTCACCCTCTCTCATTCCTCTCTCATCACTCTCTCATTCCTCTCTCATTCCTATCTCATTCCTCTCTCATCCCTCTCTCATTCCTCTCTCATCCCTCTCTCATCTCTCTCATCTCTCTCTCATACCTCTCTCATCCCTCTCTCTTTCCTCTCTCATCCTCTCTCATTCTTCTCTCATTCCTCTCTCATCACTCTCTCATTCCTCTCTCATCACTCTCTCATCCCTCTCTCATCTCTCTCTCATACCTCTCTCATCCCTCTCTCATCCCTCTCTCTTTCCTCTCTCATCCTCTCTCATTCCTCTCTCATTCCTCTCTCATTCCTCTCTCATCACTCTCTCATCCCTCTCTCATTCCTCTCTCATCCTCTCTCATTCCTCTCTCATTCCTCTCTCATCACTCTCTCATTCCTCTCTCATCCTCTCTCATTCCTCTCTCATTCCTCTCTCATTCCTCTCTCATCACTCTCTCATTCCTCTCTCATTCCTCTCTCATCCTCTCTCATTCCTCTCTCATTCCTCTCTCTTTCCTCTCTCACCCTCTCTCATTCCTCTCTCATCACTCTCTCATTCCTCTCTCATCCTCTCTCATTCCTCTCTCATACCTCTCTCATCCCTCTCTCATCCCTCTCTCTTTCCTCTCTCATCCTCTCTCATTCCTCTCTCATTCCTCTCTCTTTCCTCTCTCATCCCTCTCTCATCCCTCTCTCATTCCTCTCTCTTTCCTCTCTCATTCCTCTCTCATTCCTCTCTCATTCCTCTCTCATTCCTCTCTCATACCTCTCTCATCCCTCTCTCTTTCCTCTCTCATCCTCTCTCATCCCTCTCTCACCCCTCTCTCATCCCTCTCTCATCCCTCTCTCATCCCTCTCTCATCTCTCTCTCATCTCTCTCATCCCTCTCTCATCCCTCTCTCATCTCTCTCTCATCTCTCTCATCCCTCTCTCATCCCTCTCTCATCCTCTCTCATTCCTCTCTCATCCCTCATATCTCTCTCATCCCCCTTCATCCCTCTCTCACCCTCTCTCATTCCTCTCTCATCCTCTCTCATCATCTCTCTCTCATACCTCTCTCACCCTCTCTCATTCCTCTCTCATCCCTCTCTCATCTCTCTCATCTCTCTCATACCTCTCTCATCCCTCTCTCTTTCCTCTCTCATCCTCTCTCATTCCTCTCTCATTCCCTCTCTCATCACTCTCTCATTCCTCTCTCATCCCTCTCTCATCTTTCTCATCTCTCTCTCATACCTCTCTCATCCCTCTCTCTTTCCTCTCTCATCCTCATCCTCTCTCATTCCTCTCTCATTCCTTTCATCTCTCTCTCATACCTCTCTCATCCCTCTCTCATCCCTCTCTCTTTCCTCTCTCATCCTCTCTCATTCCTCTCTCATTCCTCTCTCATTCCTCTCTCATCACTCTCTCATTCCTCTCTCATTCTTCTCTCATCCCTCTCTCATCTCTCTCATACCTCTCTCATCCCTCTCTCATCCCTCTCTCTTTCCTCTCTCATCCTCTCTCATTCCTCTCTCATTCCTCTCTCATCACTCTCTCATTCCTCTCTCATTCCTCTCTCATCCCTCTCTCATCAATCTCTCATTCCTCTCTCATTCCTATCTCATTCCTCTCTCATCCCTCTCTCATCTCTCTCATCTCTCTCATTCCTCTCTCATTCCTCTCTCATCACTCTCTCATTCATCTCTCTCATCTCTCTCTCATACCTCTCTCATCCCTCTCTCTTTCCTCTTCACCCTCTCTCATTCCTCTCTCATCACTCTCTCTCCTCTCTCATTCCTATCTCATTCCTCTCTCATCCCTCTCTCATTCCTCTCTCATCCCTCTCTCATCTCTCTCATCTCTCTCTCATACCTCTCTCATCCCTATCTCTTTCCATCTCATCCTCTCTCATTCTTCTCTCATTCCTCTCTCATCACTCTCTCATTCCTCTCTCATCACTCTCTCATCCCTCTCTCATCTCTCTCTCATACCTCTCTCATCCCTCTCTCATCCTCTCTCTTTCCTCTCTCATCCTCTCTCATTCCTCTCTCATTCCTCTCTCATTCCTCTCTCATCACTCTCTCATCCCTCTCTCATTCCTCTCTCATCCTCTCTCATTCCTCTCTCATTCCTCTCTCATCACTCTCTCATTCCTCTCTCATCCTCTCTCATTCCTCTCTCATTCCTCTCTCATTCCTCTCTCATCACTCTCTCATTCCTCTCTCATTCCTCTCTCATCCTCTCTCATTCCTCTCTCATTCCTCTCTCTTTCCTCTCTCACCCTCTCTCATTCCTCTCTCATCACTCTCTCATTCCTCTCTCATCCTCTCTCATTCCTCTCTCATACCTCTCTCATCCCTCTCTCATCCCTCTCTCTTTCCTCTCTCATCCTCTCTCATTCCTCTCTCATCCTCTCTCATCCCTCTCTCATCCCTCTCTCATTCCTCTCTCATTCCTCTCTCATTCCTCTCTCTTTCCTCTCTCATTCCTCTCTCATTCCTCTCTCATTCCTCTCTCATTCCTCTCTCATTCCTCTCTCATTCCTCTCTCATACCTCTCTCATCCCTCTCTCTTTCCTCTCTCATCCTCTCTCATTCCTCTCTCATTCTTCTCTCATTCCTCTCTCATCACTCTCTCATCCCTCTCTCATTCCTCTCTCATCCTCTCTCATTCCTCTCTCATTCCTCTCTCATCACTCTCTCATTCCTCTCTCATCCCTCTCTCATTCCTCTCTCATCACTCTCTCATTCCTCTCTCATCACTCTCTCATTCCTCTCTCATTCCTCTCTCTTTCCTCTCTCATTCCTCTCTCATCCCTCTCTCTTTCCTCTCTCATCCTCTCTCATTCCTCTCTCATTCCTCTCTCTTTCCTCTCTCATCCCTCTCTCATTCCTCTCTCATCCCTCTCTCATTCCTCTCTCATCCCTCTCTCATTCCTCTCTCTTTCCTCTCTCATTCCTCTCTCATTCCTCTCTCATTCCTCTCTCATTCCTCTCTCATTCCTCTCTCATACCTCTCTCATCCCTCTCTCTTTCCTCTCTCATCCTCTCTCATTCCTCTCTCATTCCTCTCTCATCCCTCTCTCTTTCCTCTCTCATACCTCTCTCATCCCTCTCTCTTTCCTCTCTCATCCTCTCTCATTCCTCTCTCATTCCTCTCTCATTCCTCTCTCATCACTCTCTCATTCCTCTCTCATTCCTCTCTCATTCCTCTCTCATACCTCTCTCATCCCTCTCTCTTTCCTCTCTCATTCTCTCTCATTCCTCTCTCATTCCTCTCTCATCACTCTCTCATCACTCTCTCATTCCTCTCTCATTCCTCTCTCATTCCTCTCTCATTCCTCTCTCATCACTCTCTCATCCCTCTCTCATTCCTCTCTCATCCTCTCTCATTCCTCTCTCATTCCTCTCTCATCACTCTCTCATTCCTCTCTCATCCCTCTCTCATTCCTCTCTCATTCCTCTCTCATTCCTCTCTCATCACTCTCTCATCCCTCTCTCATCACTCTCTCATTCCTCTCTCATTCCTCTCTCATCCTCTCTCATACCTCTCTCTTTCCTCTCTCATTCCTCTCTCATTCCTCTCTCATTCCTCTCTCATTCCTCTCTCATACCTCTCTCATCCCTCTCTCTTTCCTCTCTCATCCTCTCTCATTCCTCTCTCATTCCTCTCTCATTCTTCTCTCATCACTCTCTCATTCCTCTCTCATTCCTCTCTCATTCCTCTCTCATTCCTCTCTCATTCCTCTCTCATTCCTCTCTCATTCCTCTCTCATCACTCTCTCATTCCTCTCTCATTCCTCTCTCATTCCTCTCTCATTCCTCTCTCATTCCTCTCTCATTCCTCTCTCATCACTCTCTCATCCCTCTCTCATTCCTCTCTCATCCTCTCTCATTCCTCTCTCATTCCTCTCTCATCACTCTCTCATCCCTCTCTCATTCCTCTCTCATTCCTCTCTCATTCCTCTCTCATTCCTCTCTCATCACTCTCTCATCCCTCTCTCATTCCTCTCTCATCCTCTCTCATTCCTTCTCATTCCTCTCTCATCACTCTCTCATTCCTCTCTCATTCCTCTCTCATTCCTCTCTCATTCCTCTCTCATTCCTCTCTCATTCCTCTCTCATTCCTCTCTCATTCCTCTCTCATCACTCTCTCATCCCTCTCTCATTCCTCTCTCATCCTCTCTCATTCCTTTCTCATTCCTCTCTCATCACTCTCTCATTCCTCTCTCATTCCTCTCTCATTCCTCTCTCATTCCTCTCTCATTCCTCTCTCATTCCTCTCTCATTCCTCTCTCATTCCTCTCTCATCACTCTCTCATCCCTCTCTCATTCCTCTCTCATCCTCTCTCATTCCTCTCTCATTCCTCTCTCATCACTCTCTCATCCCTCTCTCATTCCTCTCTCATCCCTCTCTCATTCCTCTCTCATCACTCTCTCATCACTCTCTCATTCCTCTCTCATTCCTCTCTCATTCCTCTCTCATTCCTCTCTCATCACTCTCTCATCCCTCTCTCATTCCTCTCTCATCCTCTCTCATTCCTCTCTCATTCCTCTCTCATCACTCTCTCATCACTCTCTCATTCCTCTCTCATCCTCTCTCATTCCTCTCTCATCCTCTCTCATTCCTCTCTCATTCCTCTCTCATCACTCTCTCATCCCTCTCTCATTCCTCTCTCATCCCTCTCTCATTCCTCTCTCATCACTCTCTCATCACTCTCTCATTCCTCTCTCATTCCTCTCTCATTCCTCTCTCATTCCTCTCTCATCACTCTCTCATCCTCTCTCATTCTCTCTCATCCTCTCTCATTCCTCTCTCATTCCTCTCTCATCACTCTCTCATTCCTCTCTCATCCTCTCTCATTCCTCTCTCATTCCTCTCTCATCACTCTCTCATCCCTCTCTCATCACTCTCTCATTCCTCTCTCATTCCTATCTCATTCCTCTCTCATCCTCTCTCATACCTCTCTCTTTCCTCTCTCATTCCTCTCTCATTCCTCTCTCATTCCTCTCTCATTCCTCTCTCATACCTCTCTCATCCCTCTCTCTTTCCTCTCTCATCCTCTCTCATTCCTCTCTCATTCCTCTCTCATTCCTCTCTCATCACTCTCTCATTCCTCTCTCATTCCTCTCTCATTCCTCTCTCATTCCTCTCTCATTCCTCTCTCATTCCTCTCTCATTCCTCTCTCATCACTCTCTCATTCCTCTCTCATTCCTCTCTCATTCCTCTCTCATTCCTCTCTCATTCCTCTCTCATTCCTCTCTCATTCCTCTCTCATTCCTCTCTCATCACTCTCTCATCCCTCTCTCATTCCTCTCTCATCCTCTCTCATTCCTTTCTCATTCCTCTCTCATCCTCTCTCATTCCTCTCTCATTCCTCTCTCATCACTCTTTCATCCCTCTCTCATTCCTCTCTCATCCCTCTCTTCTCTCTCATCACTCTCTCATCACTCTCTCATTCCTCTCTCATTCTCTCTCATTCCTCTCTCATTCCTCTCTCATCACTCTCTCATTCTCATTCTCTCTCATCCTCTCTCATTCCTCTCTCATTCCTCTCTCATCCTCTCTCATTTCTCTCTCATTCCTCTCTCATTCCTCTCTCATTCCTCTCTCTTTCCTCTCTCATCCTCTCTCATCACTCTCTCTTTCCTCTCTCATTCCTCTCTCTTTCCTCTCTCATCCTCTCTCATCCTCTCTCATTCCTCTCTCATTCCTCTCTCATTCCTCTCTCATTCCTCTCTCATTCCTCTCTCTTTCCTCTCTCATCCTCTCTCATCCTCTCTCATTCCTCTCTCATCCTCTCTCATTCCTCTCTCATTCCTCTCTCATTCCTCTCTCTTTCCTCTCTCATCCTCTCTCATCACTCTCTCTTTCTCTCTCATTCCTCTCTCTTTCCTCTCTCATTCCTCTCTCATCCTCTCTCATCCTCTCTCTTTCCTCTCTCATTCCTCTCTCATTCCTCTCTCATTCCTCTCTCATTCCTCTCTCATTCCTCTCTCATCCTCTCTCATTCCTCTCTCTTTCCTCTCTCATCCTCTCTCATCCTCTCTCATTCCTCTCTCATCCTCTCTCATTCCTCTCTCATTCCTCTCTCATTCCTCTCTCATTCCTCTCTCATACCCTCTCATTCCTCTCTCATCCTCTCTCATCACTCTCTCTTTCCTCTCTCATTCCTCTCTCTTTCCTCTCTCATTCCTCTCTCATCCTCTCTCATCCTCTCTCATCCCTCTCTCATCTCTCTCTCATACCTCTCTCATCCCTCTCTCATTCCTCTCTCTTTCCTCTCTCATCCTCTCTTATCACTCTCTCATTCCTCTCTCATCCTCTCTCTTTCCTCTCTCATTCCTCTCTCATTCCTCTCTCATACCTCTCTCATTCCTCTCTCATCCTCTCTCATCACTCTCTCTTTCCTCTCTCATTCCTCTCTCTTTCCTCTCTCATTCCTCTCTCATCCTCTCTCATCCTCTCTCATCCCTCTCTCATCTCTCTCTCATACCTCTCTCATCCCTCTCTCATTCCTCTCTCTTTCCTCTCTCATCCTCTCTCATCACTCTCTCATTCCTCTCTCACACAATCTCAACTCAACTCCAAAACGCGCCACCAACACGTGCAACTTTGGTCACAACATGCACGTAACCCGCCTACTATGAGCAAGCCCCCAAACATGGCATTTTGGCAACATGTCACCCACCCATCACAAACACGTGCTGGTATATTAGTGCTGCACCATAAAAGTGCCTTTGAACTGCAGACTCATCCATCAATGTTTATCACCATTGGGCACAGTGAGCGTGTGGTAACGTGCGTGGTAACGTGAGTGTATGCTTGTGTATATACTTGGGCACATGTGCGTGTGTGTGTGTATGCGCATGTGATTGAGTGTGTGCATGTGTGTGTCTGTCTGGGTCCAGACTGCCAGCAGTCAGTCATCCAGCAAAGTTCTGCCAGAACCAGGCCTCTGGGATGGGGTGTGTTGCCAGGAGCTCCGCCCCTCTGGCACTGAGGTTCCATCCCACATGCCATCACACGAGACATGAACTAGGCTTGGGCAGAGGGGGCGGGTCTATTCAAAGAGGAAGTCCCTAAGCACTGTCATATTCCAGGACACAGGCTTCGTTCTCCAATATCCATATAAAGGTATGTGTTATGGTGCTACAGAGTCAATACTCACATAACGATATCCCACTGGGCACACACTGGTTGAATTAATGTTGATTGAAATGACGTTGAACCAATGTGGAATACGCATTGAATTGACATCTGTGCCCAGTGGGACGTGTTATGTTGCAACAGACTGCTTTCCTTTAAATGTTATAAATCAGAGTTTATAAACGAGGAACAACTATATTTAGAACAAAATAGGAAAATACACAATGTCTTTGTTAATTTGCATTAGACATCAAGGACTAAGGACTTAGTCAGATCACAAAATGGCTATAATTAAGGTTGTAAAATTGTGATTGTTTGTCTCTTTGTCCTGTCCAGTAAGCCAGCCATAGACTGGTGTGTCAGGGTTTATCTGACGGCTGAGTATTACAGGAAGTGGACATACAGAGGTGCCAGGTCCAGAAGTCGACAGAGAACATTTCTATGACAATGGAGAACTTTTTACTATCCTGCCCCTGTACCTGGCCAAGCCTCATCCCCTTGTTCAACCTCTACAACTGCTGTTCCTCCCTCCACCTCCTTACACCTCCTCAATCCTTTTTCCTCCTCTACCCACCTCCTTCCACCTCCTCCAACCTTTTCCTTCTCTACCCCCCTCCTTCCACCTCCTCCAACCTTTTCCTCCTCTACCCACCTCCTTCCGCCTCCTCCAACCTTTTCCTCCTCTACCCACCTCCTTCCACCTCCTCCAACCTTTTCCTCCTCTACCCTCCTCCTTCCACCTCCTCCAACCTTTTCCTCCTCTACCCACCTCCTTCCACCTCCTGCAACCTTTTCCTGCTCTACCCACCTCCTTCCACCTCCTCCAACCTTTTCCTCCTCTACCCACCTCCTTCCACCTCCTCCAACCTTTTCCTCCTCTCCCCACCTCCTTCCACCTCCTCCAACCTTTTCCTCCTCTACCCACCTCCTTCCACCTCCTCCAACTTTTCCTCCTCTACCCACCTCCCACCTCCTCCAACCTTTTCCTCCTCTACCCACCTCCTTCCACCTCCTCCAACCTTTTCCTCCTCTACCCACCTCCTTCCACCTCCTCCAACCTTTTCCTCCTCTACCCACCTCCTTCCACCTCCTCCAACATTTTCCTCCTCTACCCACCTCCTTCCACCTCCTCCAACCTTTTCCTCCTCTACCCACCTCCTTCCACCTCCTCCAACCTTTTCCTCCTCTACCCACCTCCTTCCACCTCCTCCAACCTTTTCCTCCTCTACCCACCTCCTTTCCACCTCCTCCAACCTTTTTCCTCTCCTCTACCCACCTCCTTCCACCTCCTCCAACCTTTTCCTCCTCTACCCACCTCCTTCCACCTCCTCCAACCTTTTCCTCCTCTACCCACCTCCTTCCACCTCCTCCAACCTTTTCCTCCTCTACCCACCTCCTTCCACCTCCTCCAACTTTTTCCTCCTCTACCCACCTCCTCCAACCTTTTCCTCCTCTACCCACCTCCTTCCACCTCCTCCAACCTTTTCCTCCTCTACCCACCTCCTTCCACCTCCTCCAACCTTTTCCTCCTCTACCCACCTCCTTCCACCTCCTCCAACCTTTTCCTCCTCTACCCACCTCCTTCCACCTCCTCCAACCTTTTCCTCCTCTACCCACCTCCTTCCACCTCCTCCAACATTTTCCTCCTCTACCCACCTCCTTCCACCTCCTCCAACCTTTTCCTCCTCTACCCACCTCCTTCCACCTCCTCCAACATTTTCCTCCTCTACCCACCTCCTTCCACCTCCTCCAACCTTTTCCTTCTCTACCCACCTCCTTCCACCTCCTCCAACCTTTTCCTCCTCTACCCACCTCCTTCCGCCTCCTCCAACCTTTTCCTCCTCTACCCACCTCCTTCCACCTCCTCCAACCTTTTCCTCCTCTACCCACCTCCTTCCACCTTCTCCAACCTTTTCCTCCTCTACCCACCTCCTTCCACCTCCTCCAACCTTTTCCTCCTCTACCCACCTCCTTCCACCTCCTCCAACCTTTTCCTCCTCTACCCACCTCCTTCCACCTCCTCCAACTTTTTCCTCCTTTACCCACCTCCTCCAACCTTTTCCTCCTCTACCCACCTCCTTCCACCTCCTCCAACCTTTTCCTCATCTACCCACCTCCTTCCACCTCCTCCAACCTTTTCCTCCTCTACCCACCTCCTTCCACCTCCTCCAACCTTTTCCTCCTCTACCCACCTCCTTCCACCTCCTCCAACCTTTTCTTCCTCTACCCACCTCCTTCCATCTCCTCCAACCTTTTCCTCCTCTACCCACCTCCTTCCACCTCCTCCAACCTTTTTCCTCCTCTACCCACCTCCTTTACCTCTCCCTCCCACCCATCCTCCCCGCATGTAGTCTGTGAGGGTGATCAGTGATGAAGCCACAGGAAGAGACAGAACAGTGAGTGCAGGATGGTGTTGTCTGAGCTCAGCTTACATAACCGTGACTTTGCAACAAAAGCCATGTCCAAGACTCAGGAGATCTGCAGGGGGAAGTCAGAAGAAACTCCCTCTGTACAGCACAATACCACCTCTGTCCCTCTGTACTGGGCAAAGGATGGGTGGCCAGAGAGAGAGCGGGAGGAGGGAGAGAAAGAACAAGGGAGGGAGGGTAAAAAAGGGATGGATAGAGAAATGGAGAGAGAGAGAGTGGAAGAAGAGAGAAAGAACAAGGGAGGGAGGGTAAACAGAGAGGGGATGGACTAAAGCTGTGCCAACAAAATGTCCAAAGTAATCTAAAATGCTGTGAAACCTCTGAAGTGAGACAGGTGCCTTTGATTTAAACCTGAGACACAGAGTTTTCATCCAGTCAATGTTCCACATACTCTGGGAAGACAAGATAACTGTTCCCATAGCATCTGTCAGTTCTGTTCTTAAGATATTTCCTTTGTTAACTGTCTCCAGGCCTTATCCATGCTATCCAGCTAACCTGTAGTGGAATGTTGCCTGGTTTATTTCAAGATAGTCATATACCTGTCAGACAATGTCCGGAGCTATTCGTGACCCTGACCTCTGACACCCCACCTCTGACGTCAGATTCCTTTGAGGTCAGAAACACCTGTCTACAAGTATGTGCTTCTCCTACGTGTCTGTGTGCCTGGTGCCAGTGTGTGTATGTCTGACAGAAGGATACTGATGTACTGTACAGTCAATCCTATGGTGATCGACAATGAACAAAAATATAAATGCAACATGAACAATTCATTTGTTATATGAAACAACAGTTCATTGTCCCATGTTTCATGAGCTGAAATAAAAGTTCACATAAATGTTCCATATGCACAGAAAGCTTATTTCTCTCAAAATGTATTTCTCTTTTGTGCACGAATATGTTTACATCTCTGTTAGTGAGCATTTCTCCTTTGCCAAGATAATCCATCCACCGGACAGGTGTGGCATATCAAGAAGCTGATTAAACAGCATGATCATTACACGGGTGCACCTTGTGCTGGGGACAATCAAATGCAACTCTAAAATGTGCCGTTTTGTCACACAACACAATGTCACAGACGTCTCAAGTTTTGAGGGAGCATGCAATTGGCATGCTGACTGAAGGAATGTCTACCAGAGCTGTTGCCAGGTAATTTTATGTTAATTTCTCTACCATAAGCCGTCTCCAATGTCGTTTTAGTGAATATGGCATATGAATATGAATTTAGTGAATATGGTGAATAACCACAGACCACGTGTAACCACGCCAGACCAGACTTCCACATCCGGCTTCTTTACCTGTGGGATCGTCTGAGGAGGGGGAAGGGTTGCTGAGGAGTGTTCATGTCTTTAATAAAGCTCTTTTGTGGGAAAAACTCATTCTTATTGCTTGGGCCCTGGGCTTGGCTCCCCAGTGGGTAGACCTATGTCCTCCTAGACCCACCCATGGCTGCACCCCTGCCCAGTCATGTGAAATCCATAGATTAGGGCCTAATTAATTAATTTATATTGATTGATTTCCTTATGTGAACTGTAACTCAGCAACATCTTTGAAATTGTTGCCTGTTTCATTTCTATTTTTGTTCAGTGTAGTTTGTTAAATAGTTAACCAAATAGCTACCTGGACTACCTGCATTGACCCTTTTCACATTAAGTATTTTGACTCATCAAATATGCTACTGCTACTGTTTATTATATATCCTGTTGCCTAGTTACTTTAGCCCTACCTTATATATCTATATCCACCTCAATTACCTCGTACTCCTGCACATCAACTCGTTACTGGTACCTGTATATATAGCCAGGTTATCGTTACTCGTTGTGTATTTATTCCTTGTCTTGTTATTTTTCTATTATGTCTCTGCATTGTTGGGAAGGGCCATATAAGTAAGCATTTTACTGTTAGTCTACACCTGTTGTTTACCAAGCATGTGACAAATACAATATGATTTGACGCAAGCACACGAACACACACAAGATGCGTGTGTGTGCACACGCTTGTGCTTGTGCGAGTGTGTTCGTCTCCTTCAGGCTATTCTGCCTCGCTCATCCATTCACAGATGTATAGACTCATCCTTTGTGACTGTGGAGGAGAATCACCAGTTGAGTGGAAAAATGTTCCCCAAGCGACCCAACCGACCTTAATTAACCAAAACAAGACAGGCCTCACCTTACAACTCACAATATTTTATCAAAATGTTAGAAATGTATGGTCATGTTTTTTATATTTTTCCTTTGTTTTATATTAGTGTGTTTGCCAATATCTATAAGGGGTTGGAAAATGTTTAGTGCTGCCTCGGCACACACACACACACACACACACACACACACACACACACACACACACACACACACACACACACACACACACACACACACACACACACACACACACACACACACACACACACACACACACACACACACACACACACACACACACACACACACACACACACACACACACACATTTTGTCCTCCACACTTTTCTAGGATTCTCCACCTCCAAATTCCAGAATTCTCCACCTCCAAATTCCAGAATTCTCCACCTCCAAATTCCAGAATTCTCCAACCTCCAAATTCCAGAATTCTCCACCTCCAAATTCTAGGTTCTCCACCGTCAAATTCCACACAGCAATTTACGGCACTTTGGGAATGCATAGTAGCCTACAGTATGATTATCGATGATTCTATAGAAACAATTGATAAATGTGTGCTCTCACCACAAATCCTGCATTTTCACATCCACTGTGAAGTCCTTGTTTGAACGCTCAAGTAGCACGGTTCATGCCTTCACTCTAAAGCAGTTTGTTACAGAATAAAAGTTCAATTATACTGCATATTCTAAACATTTTCAGCATCTCTCTCTTGCTTCCTCATTGTACAATGGTTGGGCAAACCATATGACCTCTGAACCTTTAACACTATTCTATTGGTTGAGCTGTATCATGTGACTGGCGGGTAGAATATAATGTAGAATCTCGTGCAAGGCTGGTTTTCCTGCCAGAATGGACATTGTCACGTTCTGACCTTTATTTCCTTAGTTGTCCACATATTCTAGGTCAGAACTGTCCAGAGTAGTGATGCTGGACAGGTGGGTAGATGTGGGCAGCGATCTGTTGAAGAGCATGCACTTAGTTTTAAGGAGTGTTGTATGGCTTTGAAGCTCGTTTGGAGGTTTGATAAAACAGTGTCCAAAGAAGGGCCAGAAGTACACAGAATGGTGTCGTCTGCGTAGAGGTGGATCAAAGAATCACCAGCAGCGAGAGCGACATCATTGATGTACACAGAGAAAAGAGTCGGCCCGAGAACCCTGTGTTACCCCCATAGAGACTGCCAGAGGTCCGGACAACAGGCCCTACAATTTGACACACTGAACTCTATCTGAGAAGTAGTTAGTGAACCAGGCAAGGCTGTCATCAGAGAAACCAAGGCTGTTGACTCTTCCGATAAGAATACAGTGATTGAGAGTCGAAAGTCTTGGCCAGGTCGATGAAGACGGCTGCACAGTACTGTTTTTTATTGATGGTGGTTATGATATCGTTCAGGACCTTGAGCGTGGCTGAGGTGCACCCTTGACCAGCTCGGAAACCAGATTGCATAGCGTTGAAGGTACGGTGGGATTGGAGATGGTCGAGATGGCAGTCCATGAACCCATGAACAATGGTCATCTTAACAAGGCCATAAACAGTAGTAACCTGTCTCTTTCTCTCTCTGTTGCAGGTAACTGAGTCAGTCATTTCCTGTGTATTATTCTTCAGTCCTAAGCGTGACTAATGCACCTAAAAACCAGAAACACACCTCCTCACTCACAGACACCGGTGATCCACATCTGGTGAGATGTTTGACTTACATCGCTAAATTTGCATTACTGTGTTACGGTAAAACGTGTGAGTGAAACACTGGGGTCCTTTCACAGAAAAATATTGTTTGTTTAGTGATCTGTTGTGACATTAAGTGGAGGAATGCCATACCACAACGAGTCCAAATACACTGATTACGTATGATACTGTATTGTAACCTAACTCTGCGCAACCATACGTCATTATGAGCATGTCAGCACTCCGAGTGACAAACACCCAAAACAAGTTGGAGGCCAAACATTTCACTCAGGCAATCAGCAGATCTTTCTGGATGGTTGTGTGGGGAAAACAGTACTATAGTCAGTGCTGCTGGGATTGTGAGGCAGAAGCACTGGATTTGGGAGAGGGAGAGAAGCCCAATGTGTTTCTGATTGTGTGAGTGTGTGGGTGGGTGGGTGGGTGGGTGTGTGGGTGGGTGGGTGTGTGGTTGTGTGGGTGGGTGTGTGGGTGGGTGGGTGGGTGGGTGCGTGCTCCCCGCTGAAAGCCTCCAGCCTCTCGGTGATATATAACCTCATTACACGTCCACCGTTAACACATGACAGGAGGGAAGATTCAGACAAGTCTAGATCAGACACACACAAGACATGCTTAAATATACGCACACACACATTCATACACACAAGACATGATTAAGCACACATACACACTATACATGCTAAAGCACATGCAGTTGGACAAGCACATACACATAAACCTGTGTAAACAGACATGCACACAATCACACACACATATGAATAGCAGAGAGTATGGAGAGTCCACACAATGGCAGAACAGTACAAGCTCATCAAGTAGGAACAGAAATCACAACACCATCACAAATCACAAGAGTACAATATCCTGCACGATTACATCAGAGAAACACATTCATGTCTACTGACAACAAGACACCATAGTCAATCAGAGGAAGGCCTCGATGATAGCTAAAGCAGCTACAACAATACTTTACGTAACACGTTTATGGACAAAGCCAAATAAGACACACCCCATACTAAAGCCATATACAGAATCCACAGTATCCGTAGTACGGACAATCACTCACCTCTAGGTATCAAAGCATTGTTTTAGAGGTGAGCTCTCTGAGTTCTCCCATGTTTAAGTGTGGTTGAACACTGATGTTGTTGTTCGTTGTAGCTGGCGGTGATTGGACAGGAGCACAGAACATGACGGTTCACAGAACACAGCACGTCAACATTAAGGGAAACCTCAACAAGCAGGACAACCTGTTCAAAGAGAGAGCAATACCAGCCAATGGTC
This sequence comes from Oncorhynchus gorbuscha, assembly GCF_021184085.1. Lineage (NCBI taxonomy): Eukaryota > Metazoa > Chordata > Actinopteri > Salmoniformes > Salmonidae > Oncorhynchus > Oncorhynchus gorbuscha. The sequence continues at coordinate 82,797,933 of NC_060181.1, read as the reverse complement.
CTAGTTGATCTGTAGTTTAGACACAAAAGAAACACATTTGATGTGCCGGACAGAAGTCTGTTGATGGCTGTAATTTCGTTGCTGGGCAATCACTGGTCTCTACACATGTTATTTATGTTGTGTTGAAGATCCCACTTGGTGGTAGGTGTGATAATGACCTCTGATCCTGTATTACAACCTAACCCTGTGAAAACAAAAAGTCATTGTGAGCATGTCAGCACTCCAAGTGACAAACTACCAAAACAAGTTGGTGGCCAAAGATTTCACTCAGGCAACGATGGTTTGTTTTTGTTGTTGCCATGCTGTGAGGAATCACACTGTGAATATGAAAATAAGCCAAACATGTTGCGTACAGTGAATTGTTCAAAATCACTGGGCTCTGAAACGTTTTTATGTTGAGTTGAAGACCGCAGTTGCTGGTGTGTGTTGTGTATTATTTGTATTTTATTAACAAGTGCTGCTCAACAAGTGCTGCTCAACAAGTGCTGCTCAACAAGTGCTGCTCAACAAGTGCTGCTCAACAAGTGCTGCTCAACAAGTGCTGCTCAACAAGTGCTGCTCAACAAGTGCTGTTCAACAATTGCTGTTCAACAAGTGCTGCTCAACAAGTGCTGCTCAACAAGTGCTGCTCAACAAGTGTTGCTCACAAGTGCTGCTCAACAAGTGCTGCTCAACATGTGCTGCTCAACAAGTGCTGTTCAACAAGTGCTGTTCAACAAGTGCTGTTCAACAAGTGCTGCTCAACAAGTGCTGCTCAACAAGTGCTGCTCAACAAGTGCTGCTCAACAAGTGCTGTTCAACAAGTGCTGTTCAACAAGTGCTGCTCAACAAGTGCTGCTCAACAAGTGCTGCTCAACAAGTGCTGCTCAACAAGTGCTGCTCAACAAGTGCTGCTCAACAAGTGCTGCTCAACAAGTGCTGCTCAACAAGTGCTGTTCAACAATTGCTGTTCAACAAGTGCTGCTCAACAAGTGCTGCTCAACAAGTGCTGCTCAACAAGTGTTGCTCACAAGTGCTGCTCAACAAGTGCTGCTCAACATGTGCTGCTCAACAAGTGCTGTTCAACAAGTGCTGTTCAACAAGTGCTGTTCAACAAGTGCTGCTCAACAAGTGCTGCTCAACAAGTGCTGCTCAACAAGTGCTGCTCAACAAGTGCTGTTCAACAAGTGCTGCTCAACAAGTGCTGCTCAACAAGTGCTGCTCAAGGGACACAGAGGTGTAAAACTCAGAGGTGTAAAAACAACACATTTGGTGTTGGGGACATGGGGGTACATGTAAATCAAGCCTCTTCAAAGATCCACTTTATTTGCCCATTTCATCTGCCAATAACCTTCAAAATCTTACCTGTAAATATGTTAACATTTCAATTAAAATGCTATACGCCTACACACTAAATGACAGGGAGATGAAATAGAGATCTCTGCAAAAAAATTTAATATTTTCCCTGATTTTAAGAGGTTCCACGTGTGAAATGATCTGTATTATTTTAGCCGAGGCATGATGACAAAAGGCAGACTGTGGCATGTTTTTCTCCTCTTCGGTTTGAGAAGCTGCGTGTAAGATGTGGTGGAACAATATTCCAACTGAGACAAAGATGTGAAGAATGATGAAGGGCGTCTTGAAATACTCTCAAGGCCATTGCCACACAATGGGAGAAAGAGAGAGGAAAGAGAGAGCGAGAGAGAGAGAGAGAGAGATTATTAAGAGAAAACAATTATTGAGAGAGAGCGAGAGAGAGAGAGAGAGAGGGAGAGAGAGAGAGAGGGAGAGATTATTGAGAGAGATAAATGGATATATTATTAAATGAGAGAGAGCTAGATATATTATTGAGAGAGAGAGTTAGAGATATTATTGAGAGAGGGTGATAGAGATATTATTGAGAGAGGGTGATAGCGATATTATTGAGAGAGGGTGATAGAGATATTATTGAGAGAGGGTGATAGCGATATTATTGAAAAAGAGAGAGAGATAGAGACATCATTGAAAAAGAGAAGTAGAGATATTATTGAGAGAGATGTGATATTTTTATTTATTTTATTTTACCTTTATTTAACTAGGCAAGTCAGTTAAGAACAAATTCTTATTTTCAATGATGGCCTAGGAACAGTGGGTTAACTGCCTGTTCAGGGGCAGAACGACAGATTTGTACCTTGTCAGCTCGGGGGTTTGAACTTCCAGCCTTGCGGTTACTAGTCCAACGTTCTAACCACTAGAATACCCTGCCGCCCCAATAGAGCTATTATTGAAAGAGAGAGAGGTAGAGATATTACTGAGAGAGGTAGAGATATTATTGAGAGAGAGAGAGGTAGAGATATTATTGAGAGAGGTAGAGATATTATTGAGAGAGAGAGAGTTAGAGATATTACTGAGAGAGGTAGAGATATTATTGAGAGATGTAGAGATATTACTGAGAGAGGTAGAGATATTATTGAGAGAGAGAGAGGTAGAGATATTATTGAGAGAGGTAGAGATATTATTGAGAGAGAGGGTGTGAGAGATATTATTGAGAGAGGTAGAGATATTATTGAGAGAGAGGGTGTGAGAGATATTATTGAGAGAGGTAGAGATATTATTGAGAGAGGTAGAGATATTACTGAGAGAGGTAGAGATATTACTGAGAGAGGTAGAGATATTATTGAGAGAGAGGGTGTGAGAGATATTGTAAATACAACCCATATGTATGTTTGTACATTACAACACTGTATATATACATAACATGACATTTGTAATGTCTTTATTCTTTTGGAACTTCTGTGAGTGTAATGTTTACTGTTCATTTTTTTCACTTCTGTATATTATCTACTTCACATGCTTTGGCAATGTTAACATGTGTTTCCCATGACATTAAATCCCTTAGAATTGAATTTATATTGTTGAGAGAGAGGGTGATAGAGATATTGTTGAGAGAGAGGGTGATAGAGATATTGTTGAGAGAGAGGGCGATAGAGATATTGTTGAGAGAGAGAGTGATAGAGATATTGTTGAGAGAGAGGGCGATAGTGTCATGTTTTGTCATTTATTATCTTGTCTTGTCCCTGTGCTTCCCATTCTATTCGTTTCCCTCTGCTGGTCTTATTAGGTTCTTTCCCTCTTTCTATCCCTCTCTCTCCCCCTCCCTCTCTCACTCTCTCGCTCTCTCTTCTCTCTATCGTTCCGTTCCTGCTCCCAGCTGTTCCTATTCCCCTAATCAATCATTTAGTCTTCCCACACCTGTTCCCGATCCTTTCCCCTGATTAGAGTCCCTATTTCTTCCTTTGTGTTCCGTTCCTGTCCTGTCGGTTCCTTGTCTAGAATTCACCGTGCTGTGTTTGTGTATCGCCCTGTCGTGTCGTGTTTTCCTCAGATGCTGCGTGGTGAGCAGGTGTCTGAGTCTGTCTGGTTCAAGTGCCTTCCCGAGGCAACCTGCTGTTCACCTGCTGTTCAAGATCGAGTCTCCAGTTTGTCCTCGTCATTTCGAGTGAAAGTTGTGTTTTTTGTTTGTATTTACTTTACTGGATTAAAGACTCTGTTTTCGCCAAGTCGCTTTTGGGTCCTCTTTCACCTGCATGACAGAAGGAACCGACCAAGGAATGGACCCAGCGACTTCAGACGCTCGTTACACTGCCGTCGAGATCCAAGGAGCCATGCTCGGCAGACACGAGCAGGAATTGTCTGCTGCTCGCCATGCCGTGGAGAACCTGGCCGCTCAGGTTTCCGACCTCTCTGGACAGTTCCAGAGTCTACGTCTCGTGCCACCTGTAACTTCCTGGCCTGCCGAGCCTCCAGAACCTAGGGTTAATAACCCACCTTGCTACTCCGGGCAGCCCACTGAGTGCCGCTCCTTTCTCACGCAGTGTGAGATTGTGTTCTCTCTCCAACCCAACACATACTCTAGAGAGAGAGCTCGGGTTGCTTACGTCATTTCACTCCTTACTGGCCGGGCTCGAGAATGGGGCACAGCTATCTGGGAGGCAAGGGCTGATTGCTCTAACAGGTTCCAGAACTTTAAAGAGGAGATGATTCGGGTTTTTGACCGTTCAGTTTTTGGTAGGGAGGCTTCTAGGGCCCTGGCTTCCTTATGCCAAGGTGAACGGTCCATAACGGATTATTCTATTGAGTTTCGCACTCTTGCTGCCTCTAGTGAGTGGAACGAGCCGGCGCTGCTCGCTCGTTTTCTGGAGGGACTCCACGCAGTGGTTAAGGATGAGATTCTCTCCCGGGAGGTTCCTTCAGATGTGGACTCTTTGATTGCTCTCGCCATCCGCATAGAACGACGGGTAGATCTTCGTCACCGGGCTCGTGGAAGAGAGCTCGCATCAACGGTGTTTCCCTGCTCCGCATCGCAACCATCTCCCTCCTCTGGCTCAGAGTCTGAGCCCATGCAGCTGGGAGGGATTCGCATCTCGACTAAGGAGAGGGAACGGAGGATCACCAACCGCCTGTGCCTCTATTGCGGAGTTGCTGGACATTTTGTTAATTCATGTCCAGTAAAAGCCAGAGCTCATCTGTAAGCGGAGGGCTACAGGTGAGCGCAACTACTCAAGTCTCTCCATCAAGATCCTGTACTACTTTGTCGGTCCATCTACGCTGGACCGGTTCGGGTGCTACATGTAGTGCCTTGATAGACTCTGGGGCTGAGGGTTGTTTCATGGACGAAGCATGGGTTCGGAAACATGACATTCCTTTCAGAGAGTTAGAGAAGCCTACGCCCATGTTCGCCTTAGATGGTAGTCATCTTCCCAGTATCAGATTTGAGACACTACCTTTAACCCTCACAGTATCTGGTAACCACAGTGAGACTATTTCTTTTTTGATTTTTCGTTCACCGTTTACACCTGTTGTTTTGGGTCATCCCTGGCTAGTATGTCATAATCCTTCTATTAATTGGTCTAGTAATTCTATCCTATCCTGGAACGTTTCTTGTCATGTGAAGTGTTTAATGTCTGCCATCCCTCCCGTTTCTTCTGTCCCTACTTCTCAGGAGGAACCTGGCGATTTGACAGGAGTGCCGGAGGAATATCATGATCTGCGCACGGTCTTCAGTCGGTCCCGAGCCAACTCCCTTCCTCCTCACCGGTCGTATGATTGTAGTATTGATCTCCTTCCGGGGACCACTCCTCCTCGGGGTAGACTATACTCTCTGTCGGCTCCCGAACGTAAGGCTCTCGAGGATTATTTGTCTGTGTCTCTTGACGCCGGTACCATAGTGCCTTCTTCCTCTCCGGCCGGGGCGGGGTTCTTTTTGTTAAGAAGAAGGACGGTACTCTGCGCCCCTGCGTGGATTATCGAGGGCTGAATGACATAACGGTTAAGAATCGTTATCCGCTTCCCCTTATGTCATCAGCCTTCGAGATTCTGCAGGGAGCCAGGTGCTTTACTAAGTTGGACCTTCGTAACGCTTACCATCTCGTGCGCATCAGAGGGGGACGAGTGGAAAACGGCGTTTAACACTCCGTTAGGGCATTTTGAGTACCGGGTTCTGCCGTTTGGTCTCGCCAATGCGCCAGCTGTTTTTCAGGCATTAGTTAATGATGTTCTGAGAGACATGCTGAACATCTTTGTTTTTGTCTATCTTGACGATATCCTGATTTTTTCTCCGTCACTCGAGATTCATGTTCAGCACGTTCGACGTGTTCTACAGCGCCTTTTAGAGAATTGTCTCTACGTAAAGTCTGAGAAGTGCTCTTTTCATGTCTCCTCCGTTACTTTTCTCGGTTCCGTTATTTCCGCTGAAGGCATTCAGATGGATTCCGCTAAGGTCCAAGCTGTCAGTGATTGGCCCGTTCCAAGGTCACGTGTCGAGTTGCAGCGCTTTTTAGGTTTCGCTAATTTCTATCGGCGTTTCATTCGTAATTTCGGTCAAGTTGCTGCCCCTCTCACAGCTCTTACTTCTGTCAAGACGTGTTTTAAGTGGTCCGGTTCCGCCCAGGGAGCTTTTGATCTTCTAAAAGAACGTTTTACGTCCGCTCCTATCCTCGTTACTCCTGACGTCACTAGACAATTCATTGTCGAGGTTGACGCTTCAGAGGTAGGCGTGGGAGCCATTCTATCCCAGCGCTTCCAGTCTGACGATAAGGTTCATCCTTGCGCTTATTTTTCTCATCGCCTGTCGCCATCTGAGCGCAACTATGATGTGGGTAACCGTGAACTGCTCGCCATCCGCTTAGCCCTAGGCGAATGGCGACAGTGGTTGGAGGGGGCGACCGTTCCTTTTGTCGTTTGGACAGACCATAAGAACCTTGAGTACATCCGTTCTGCCAAACGACTTAATGCCCGTCAAGCTCGTTGGGCGTTGTTTTTCGCTCGTTTCGAGTTTGTGATTTCTTACCGTCCGGGTAGCAAGAACACCAAGCCTGATGCCTTATCCCGTCTGTTTAGTTCTTCTGTGGCTTCTACTGATCCCGAGGGGATTCTTCCTTATGGGCGTGTTGTCGGGTTAACAGTCTGGGGAATTGAAAGACAGGTTAAGCAAGCACTCACGCACACTGCGTCGCCGCGCGCTTGTCCTAGTAACCTCCTTTTCGTTCCTGTTTCCACTCGTCTGGCTGTTCTTCAGTGGGCTCACTCTGCCAAGTTAGCTGGTCATCCCGGTGTTCGAGGCACTCTTGCGTCTATTCGCCAGCGCTTTTGGTGGCCGACTCAGGAGCGTGACACGCGCCGTTTCGTGGCTGCTTGTTCGGACTGCGCGCAGACTAAGTCGGGTAACTCTCCTCCTGCCGGTCGTCTCAGACCGCTCCCCATTCCTTCTCGACCATGGTCTCACATCGCCCTAGACTTCATTACCGGTCTGCCTTTGTCTGCGGGGAAGACTGTGATTCTTACGGTTGTCGATAGGTTCTCTAAGGCGGCACATTTCATTCCCCTCGCTAAACTTCCTTCCGCTAAGGAGACGGCACAAATCATTATCGAGAATGTATTCAGAATTCATGGCCTCCCGTTAGACGCCGTTTCAGACAGAGGCCCGCAATTCACGTCACAGTTTTGGAGGGAGTTCTGTCGTTTGATTGGTGCGTCCGTCAGTCTCTCTTCCGGGTTTCATCCCCAGTCTAACGGTCAAGCAGAGAGGGCCAATCAGACGATTGGTCGCATACTACGCAGCCTTTCTTTCAGAAACCCTGCGTCTTGGGCAGAACAGCTCCCCTGGGCAGAATACGCTCACAATTCGCTTCCTTCGTCTGCTACCGGGTTATCTCCGTTTCAGAGTAGTCTGGGTTACCAGCCTCCTCTGTTCTCATCCCAGCTTGCCGAGTCCAGCGTTCCCTCCGCTCAAGCGTTTGTCCAACGTTGTGAGCGCACCTGGAGGAGGGTGAGGTCTGCACTTTGCCGTTACAGGGCACAGACTGTGAGAGCCGCCAATAAACGCAGGATTAAGAGTCCAAGGTATTGTTGCGGCCAGAGAGTGTGGCTTTCCATTCGCAACCTTCCTCTTACGACAGCTTCTCGTAAGTTGACTCCGCGGTTCATTGGTCCGTTCCGTGTCTCCCAGGTCGTCAATCCTGTCGCTGTGCGACTGCTTCTTCCGCGACATCTTCGTCGCGTCCATCCTGTCTTCCATGTCTCCTGTGTCAAGCCCTTTCTTCGCACCCCGTTCGTCTTCCCTCCCCCCTCCCGTCCTTGTCGAGAGCGCACCTATTTACAAGGTACATAAGATCATGGACATGCGTTCTCGGGGACGGGGTCACCAATACTTAGTGGATTGGGAGGGTTACGGTCCTGAGGAGAGGAGTTGGGTTCCGTCTCGGGACGTGCTGGACCGTTCACTCATTGATGATTTCCTCCGTTGCCGCCAGGATTCCTCCTCGAGTGCGCCAGGAGGCGCTCGGTGAGTGGGGGGTACTGTCATGTTTTGTCATTTATTATCTTGTCTTGTCCCTGTGCTTCCCATTCTATTCGTTTCCCTCTGCTGGTCTTATTAGGTTCTTTCCCTCTTTCTATCCCTCTCTCTCCCCCTCCCTCTCTCACTCTCTCGCTCTCTCTTCTCTCTATCGTTCCGTTCCTGCTCCCAGCTGTTCCTATTCCCCTAATCAATCATTTAGTCTTCCCACACCTGTTCCCGATCCTTTCCCCTGATTAGAGTCCCTATTTCTTCCTTTGTGTTCCGTTCCTGTCCTGTCGGTTCCTTGTCTAGAATTCACCGTGCTGTGTTTGTGTATCGCCCTGTCGTGTCGTGTTTTCCTCAGATGCTGCGTGGTGAGCAGGTGTCTGAGTCTGTCTGGTTCAAGTGCCTTCCCGAGGCAACCTGCTGTTCACCTGCTGTTCAAGATCGAGTCTCCAGTTTGTCCTCGTCATTTCGAGTGAAAGTTGTGTTTTTTGTTTGTATTTACTTTACTGGATTAAAGACTCTGTTTTCGCCAAGTCGCTTTTGGGTCCTCTTTCACCTGCATGACAGATAGAGATATTGTTGAGAGAGAGGGTGATAGAGATATTGTTGAGAGAGAGGGCGATAGAGATATTTTTGAGAGAGAGGGTTTTAGAGATATTGTTGAGAGAGAGGGTATTAGAGATATTGTTGAGAGATAGGGTTTTGGAGATATTGTTGAGGGAGATGTTCTTATAGAGATAAAAAAAACAGAGCGAACTAGAATGCTATTTGGCCCAGAATACCTGACCACTGTGACTGACCCAAACTTAAGAAAAGCTTTGATTATGTACAGACTCAGTGAGCATAGCCTTGCTATTGAGAAAGGCTGCCATATACAGACCTGGCTCTCAAGAGAAGACAGGCTATGTGCACACTGCCCACAAAATGAGGTAGAACCTGAGCTGCACTTCCTAACCTCCTGCCCAATGTATGACCATATTAGAGACACATATTTCCCTCAGATTACACAGATCCATAAAGAATTCGAAAACAAACCCAATTTTGATAAACTCCCATATCTACTTGGTGAAATTTCCAGTGCACCATCACAGCAGCAAGATTTGTAACCTGTTGCCACAAGAAAAGGCCAAACACTGAAGAACAAACACCATTGTAAATGCAACCCACATTTATGCTTATTTATTTTCCATTTTGTACTTTGACCATTTGTACATCGTTACAACACTGTATATATATATAATATGACATTTGTAATGTCTTTATTCTTTTGGAACTTCTGTGAGTGTAATGTTTACTGTTCATTTTTATTTTTTTTATTTTTTTCACTTTTGTATATTATCTACTTCACATGCTTTAGCAATGTTAACATATGTTTCCCATGACATTAAAGCCCCTTGAATTGAATTGATATTATTGAGAAAGAGGGTGATAGAGATATTACTGAGAGAGGTAGAGATATTATTGAGAGAGAGGGTGATAGAGATTCTGTTGAGAGAGAGGGTGATAGAGATATTACTGAGAGAGATAGAGATATTATTGAGAGAGAGGGTGATAGAGATTCTGTTGAGAGAGAGGGTGATAGAGATATTACTGAGAGAGATAGAGATATTATTGAGAGAGAGGGTGATAGAGATTCTGTTGAGAGGGTGATAGAGATATTACTGAGAGAGATAGAGATATTATTGAGAGAGAGGGTGATAGAGATTCTGTTGAGAGAGAGGGTGATAGAGATATTATTGAGTGAGAGGGTATTGTTGAGAGAGAGGGTGATAGAGATACTGTTGAGAGAGAGGGTGATAGAGATATTATTGAGTGAGAGGGTATTGTTGAGAGAGAGGGTGTGAGAGATATTATTGAGTGAGAGGGTATTGTTGAGAGAGAGGGTGATAGAGATATCGTAAATACAACCCATATGTATGTTAATTTATTTTCCCTTTTGTACTTCAACCATTTGCACATCGCTACAACACTGTAAATATACATTTGTAATGTCTTTTGGAATAAAGTGAGTGTAATGTTTACTGTTAATTTTTATTGATTTTTTTCTTCACTTTTGTATATTATCTACTTCACATGCTTTGGCAATGTTAACATATGTTTCCCATGACATTAAAGCCCCTTGAATTGAATTCATATTGTTGAGAGAGGGTGATAGGGATATTGTTGAGAGAGAGGGTTTTAGAGACAATGTTAGGAAAATACATCATGAGAGAGTCATACAGAGATTCAGAAACTGAGTCAAGAGAGAGAAAGAGAAAGAGAGAGATGGAGCGAGAGAGCGAAAGACAGAGAGATTGTGATTGATATGTGTTTGTTTTGCTAGCTGGCTGATCTGCTATAGTGTTCAACTCTCTGTAGTCGGGGCTCCCTCTGTTCTTCACCAGGTGATTAACACAAGTAAACCAATGGAGAAACTCACTGCAGCTCTGCTCTGGGGAAGCAGTTAGAGGGTCGAGTGGTGCAAAGGGTGCAAGGGGACAGCTGGTCAGGAGGCTCCAGAGGCTACAGTGTGTGTCAGGACAATGTGCTAGCAGGAAGCGATGAAGCTCACAGAGAACACACACACACTGTTGAGTGTTCTCAGATCAACATGTGTGTGTGGACGGAGAAAGAGACAGGGATCTGGATATCATAAACATAACAATGCTGCTGTACGTCTTCTAAAGTAAAGCATCCCAGCCACTCCAGTCCAAATGACTCCAAGCAGTCTCTGCAGCATCTGAGGTGAGCATGACAGATGAAGACAAATCATTAATGCAGACCGTTACTCCTAACAGCATTCCAGCTCCATTCTGATCCGCTACACAGAGACAACACTCTTCCTAGAGCTGGCCGCCCGGCCAAACTGAACAATCGGGGGAGAAAGGCCTTGGTCAGGGAGGTGACCAAGAACCTGATGTTCACTCTGACAGAGCTCTAGATTTCCTCTGTGGAGTTGGGAGAACCTTCCAGAAGAACAACCATCTCTGCAGCTTCCACCAATCAGGTATTTGTGGTAGTGTGGCCAGACGGATGCCACTCCTCAGTGAAAGGCATGTCATGGAAATTCTACACATTTAAATGTACTTAAATGAACAATTCTTTATTATCAGCGCTCTGGAGAGTATCCAACCAACTCAATGCACCAAGTACACCAAGTACACAACGATTAGGAGCTCTCCCGGGGTAGTCCCGTTAGATAGCTTATATACTGTTTACAGACACGTTACATAGGCATTGTTTATACATTGTTTATACCTTCCGGAAACCTGCCTCACCCAATGTGATACGGAATCGCTATTACTTTTAATTGTATTTTTATGACACACTCAAGAACCTCCAGACGCTAACCAGCTACAAGCTATTTAGTCATTGTTAGTTTTTTAAAAACCTGGATAACACTCGCCAGCCCAGCTTCCCTGCCCATCCACCGCTGCCCCCTGGACACTGATCTCTTGGCTACATAGCTGACGCACGCTGGACTGTCCATTAATCACGGTACTCCATTCTGCTTGTTTGTTTTATCTGTCGGCCCAGTTGCCTAGTCAACGCCATTTTACCTGCTGTTTGTTGTGCTAGCTGATTAGCCTCGCCTACTGTTTTTAGCTAGCTTTCCCAATTCAACACCTGTGATTACTGTATGCCTCGCTGTATGTCTCTCTCAAATGTCAATATGCCTTGTATACTGTTGTTCAGGTTAGTTATCATTGTTTTAGTTCACAATGGAGCCCCTAGATCGACTCTGCATACCCCTGTTACCTCCTTTGTCCCACCTCCCACACATGCGGTGACCTCACCCATTACAACCAGCATGTCCAGAGATACAACCTCTCTCATTATCACCCAGTGCCTGGGCTTACCTCCGCTGTACCCGCACCCCACCATACCCCTGTCTGCGCATTATGCCCTGAATATATTCTACCATGCCCAGAAACCTGCTCCTCTTATCCTCTGCCCCCAACGCTCTAGGCGACCAGTTTTGATAGCCTTTAGCCGCACCCTCATACTACTCCTTCTCTGTTCCGCGGGTGATGTGGAGGTAAACCCAGGCCCTGCATGTCCCCAGGTACCCTCATTTGTTGACTTCTGTGATCGAAAAAGCCTTGGTTTTATGCATGACAACATTAGAAGCCTCCTCCCTAAGTTTGTTTTACTCACTGCTTTAGCACACTCTGCTAACCCAGATGTCCTTGCCGTGTCTGAATCCTGGCTCAGGAAGGCCACCAAAAATTCAGAGATTTCCATACCCAACTATAACATCTTCCGTCAAGATAGAACTGCCAAAGGGGGCGGAGTCGCAGTCTACTGCAGAGATGTCATACTTTCCAGGTCCATACCCAAACAGTTTGAACTACTAATTTTGAAAATTACTCTCTCCAGAAATAAATCTCTCACTGTTGCCGCCTGCTACCGACCACCCTCAGCTCCCAGCTGTGCCCTGGACACCATTTGTGAATTGATCGCTCCCCATCTAGCTTCAGAGTTTGTTCTGTTAGGTGACCTAAACTGGGATATGCTTAAAACCCCGGCAGTCCTACAATCTAAGCTAGATGCCCTCAATCTCACTCAAATCATCAAGGAACCCACCAGGTACAACCCTAACTCTGTAAACAAGGGCACCCTCATAGACGTCATCCTGACCAACTGGCCCTCCAAATATACCTCCGCTGTCTTCAACCAGGATCTCAGCGATCAATGCCTCATTGCCTGTATCCACCCCTCATCACTGTCAAACGCTCCCTAAAACACTTCTGTGAGCAGGCCTTTCTAATCGACCTGGCCCGGGTATCCTGGAAGGACATTGACCTCATCCCGTCAGTTGAGGATGCCTGGTCATTCTTTAAAAGTAACTTCCTCACCATTTTAGATAAGCATGCTCCGTTCAAAAAATGCAGAAGTAAGAACAGATATAGCCCTTGGTTCACTCCAGACCTGACCGCCCTCGACCAGCACAAAAACATCCTGTGGCGGACTGCAATAGCATCGAATAGCCCCCGTGATATGCAACTGTTCAGGGAAGTCAGGAACCAATACACTCAGTCAGTCAGGAAAGCTAAGGCCAGCTTCTTCAGGCAGAAGTTTGCATCCTGTAGCTCCAACTCCAAAAAGTTCTGGGACACTGTGAAGTCCATGGAGAACAAGAGCACCTCCTCCCAGCTGCCCACTGCACTGAGGCTAGGTAACACGGTCTCCACCGATAAATCCATGATTATCGAAAACTTCAATAAGCACTTCTCAACGGCTGGCCATGCCTTCCGCCTGGCTACTCCAACCTCGGCCAACAGCTCCGCCCCCCTGCAGCTCCTCGCCCAAGCCTCTCCAGGTTCTCCTTTACCCAAATCCAGATAGCAGATGTTCTGAAAGAGCTGCAAAACCTGGACCCATACAAATCAGCTGGGCTTGACAATCTGGACCATCTATTTCTGAAACTATCTGCCGCCATTGTCGCAACCCCTATTACCAGCCTGTTCAACCTCTCTTTCATATCGTCTGAGATCCCCAAGGATTGAAAGCTGCCGCAGTCATCCCCTCTTCAAAGGGGGAGACACCCTGGACCCAAACTGTTATAGACCTATATCCATCCTGCCCTGCCTATCTAAGGTCTTCGAAAGCCAAGTCAACAAACAGGTCACTGACCATCTCGAATCCCACCGTACCTTCTCCGCTGTGCAATCTGGTTTCCGAGCCGGTCACGGGTGCACCTCAGCCACACTCAAGGTACTAAACGATATCATAACCGCCATCGACAAAAGACAGTACTGTGCAGCCGTCTTCATCGACCTCGCCAAGGCTTTCGACTCTGTCAATCACCATATTCTTATCGGCAGACTCAATAGCCTCGGTTTTTCGGATGACTGCCTTGCCTGGTTCACCAATTACTTTGCTGACAGAGTTCAGTGTGTCAAATCGGAGGGCATGCTGTCCGGTCCTCTGGCAGTCTCTATGGGGGTGCCACAGGGTTCAATTCTCGGGCCGACTCTTTTCTCTGTATATATCAATGATGTTGCTCTTGCTGCGGGCGATTCCCTGATCCACCTCTACGCAGACGACACCATTCTATATACTTTCGGCCAGTCATTGGACACTGTGCTATCTAACCTCCAAATGAGCTTCAATGCCATACAGCACTCCTTCCGTGGCCTCCAACTGCTCTTAAACGCGAGTAAAACCAAATGCATTCTTTTCATCTCTTTCACCGATCGCTGCCTGCACCCGCATGCCCGACTAGCATCACCACCCTGGATGGTTCCGACCTTGAATATGTGGACATCTATAAGTACCTAGGTGTCTGGCTAGACTGCAAACTCTCCTTCCAGACTCACATCAAACATCTCCAATCGAAAATCAAATCAAGAGTCGGCTTTCTATTCCGCAACAAAGCCTCCTTCACTCACGCCGCCAAGCTTACCCTAGTAAAACTGACTATCCTACCGATCCTCGACTTCGGCGATGTCATCTACAAAATGGCTTCCAACACTCTACTCAGCAAACTGGATGCAGTCTATCACAGTGGCATCCGTTTTGTCACTAAAGCACCTTATACTACCCACCACTGCGACTTGTATGCTCTAGTCGGCTGGCCCTCGCTACATATTCGTCGCCAGACCCACTGGCTCCAGGTCATCTACAAGTCCATGCTAGGTAAAGCTCCGCCGTATCTCAGTTCACTGGTCACGATGGCAACACCCATCCGTAGCACGCGCTCCAGCAGGTGTATCTCACTGATCATCCCTAAAGCCAACACCTCATTTGGCCGCCTTTCGTTCCAGTACTCTGTTGCCTGTGACTGGAACGAACTGCAAAATTCGCTGAAGTTGGAGACTTTTATCTCCCTCACCAACTTCAAACATCAGCTATCCGAGCAGCTAACCGATCGCTGCAGCTGTACATAGTCTATTGGTAAATAGCCCACCCATTTTCACCTACCTCATTCCCATACTGTTTTTACACTGTTTTTTATTTATTTACTTTTCTGCTCTTTTGCACACCAATATCTCTACCTGTACATGACCATCTGATCATTTATCACTCCAGTGTTAATCTGCAAAATTGTATTATTCGCCTACCTCCTCATGCCTTTTCCACACATTGTATATAGACTGCCCATTTTTTCTACTGTGTTATTGACTTGTTAATTGTTTACTCCATGTGTAACTCTGTGTTGTCTGTTTACACTGCTATGCTTTATCTTGGCCAGGTCGCAGTTGCAAATGAGAACTTGTTCTCAACTAGCCTACCTGGTTAAATAAAGGTGAAATAAAAAAATAAATAAAAATAGTTCATATGTTTGGTTCCTGCATGTGTCTGGCACCGTCTCCTATCTTAACTTATAGAACATATTCAGGGAATTCTGCTAAATGGTCCTAAGGAGGGGGTCCATATCTTTACCAAGCACAGGCCGGAACCAATAATTATTTATGACACTAAATCAAAATAAAACATTTCAAGCTGTCTCTTCACGAGATACAATTTCCATCACATTCCATCCTCTTATCAATTGTGTGATAACCGTTCGCTGCCCGCACCCACCCGCTCGACTAGCATCACTACTCTGGACGGTTCTGACCTAGAACGTCTACAAATACTTAGTTGTCTGGCTAGATTGTAAACTCTCCTTCCACACTCATATCAAACATCTCCAATCCAAAATCAAATCTAGAATCTGCTTCCTATTTCGCAACAAAGCCTCCTTCACTCACGCCACCAAACTTACCCTAGTAACACGGACTATCCTACCGATCCTCAACTTCGGCGATGTCATCTACAAAATAGCTTCCAATACTCTACTCAGCAAATTGAATGTAGTCTATCACAGTGCCATCCGTTTTGTTACCAAAGCACCTTATACCACCCACCACTGCGACCTGTATGCCCTAGTCGGCTGGCCTCCGCTACATATTTGTCGCCAGAGCCACTGGCTCCAGGTCATCTATAAGTCTATGCTAGGTAAAGCTCCACCTTATCTCAGCTCACTGGTCACAATAACAACACCCACCTGTAGCACGTGCTCCAGCAGTTATATCTCACTGGTCATCCACCAAGCCAATACCTACTTTGGACACCTTTCCTTCCAGTTCTCTGCTGCCAGTGACTAGAACGAATTACAAAAATCGCTGAAGCTGTAGACTTACATTTCCCTCACTAACTTTAAACATCAGCTGTCTGAGCAGCTAACCGATCGCTGCAGCTGTATATAGACCATCTGTAAATAGCCCACCCAATCTACCTACCTCATCCCCATATTGTTTTTATTTACATTGCTGCTCTTTTGCAGACCAGTATCACTACTTACACACCATCATCTGCTTATCATCATCTGCTCATCTATCACTTCAGTGTTAATCTGCTAAATTGTAATTACTTTGCTACTATTGTCACGTTTTATCAAGGTGGGTGGAATCAGGCGCAGAGAGCAGGTTTCGGATATTTGACAGTTTATTCTCCGGCGCACAAAAAACATGGTCAACCCAACACACAGGGTGAATAATCCAACAAAGGATCAAAAATAGACCGGAGAATAAAACACAAGCACTACACCAAATGACATGAATACAAAAACAATCCCGCACAAAACAAGGGCGGGACAACCTACTACATATAAGGACGTTAATTAAACTAAAATACACACAGGTGAAACTAATAAGACAAAACCAATAGACAAACGAAAAAGAGATCGGTAGTGGCTAGTAGGACGGTGACGACGTCCGCCGAGCACCGCCCGAACAGGCAGGAGAGCCAACTTCGGCGGAAGTCGTAACAATACCCCCCTCTGACGCGCGGACCCCGCAGCGCGCCACCACCGTCCTCGAGGACGACCCGGAGGACGAGGTGCTGGGTGATCCGGGTGGAGGCGGTGGAAATCTCTCAGGAGAGAAGGATCCAAAATGTTCCCCACCGGAACCCAGCATCTCTCCTCCGGACCGTACCCCTCCCAGTCCACGAGGTACTGTAGCCCCCCCCCCCCCGGCGTCTCGAATCCAGAATGCCCCGAACTGTGTACGCCGGGGACCCCTCGATGTCCAGAGGGGGCGGATGGACCTCAGGCACCTCACCTTCTTGCAGGGGACCAGCCATCACCAGCCTGAGGAGAGACACATGAAACGAGGGGTTAATACGGTAATACCTAGGAAGTTGTAACCTGTAACACACCTCGTTTATTCTCCTCAGGACTTTGAACGGCCCCACACACTGCCGCCCCAGCTTCCGACAGGGCAGGCGGAGGGGCAGGTTTCGGGTCGAGAGCCAGACCCTGTCCCCCGGTGCAAACACGGGGGCCTCACTGCGGTGCTGGTCAGCGCTCCTCTTCTGCCGTTCTCCCGCTAACCGTAGTGAGTCCTGAACGGCTTTCCAGGTGTCCTTGGAGCGCTGTACCCATTCCTCCACCGCAGGAGCCTCGGTCTGGCTCTGATGCCATGGGGCCAGGACCGGCTGGTAACCTAACACACACTCAAAAGGGGACAAGTTAGTTGAGGAGTGGCGTAGGGAGTTCTGAGCTAGTTCAGCCCAGGGAACATACCTTGCCCACTCACCAGGCCGGTCCCGGCAATAGGACCGCAGAAACCTGCCCACATCCTGGTTTACGCGCTCCACCTGCCCATTACTCTTGGGGTGAAAACCCGAGGTTAAGCTGACCGAGACCCCCAGTCTCTCCATAAACGCCCTCCTCACTCTGGACGTGAATTGGGGACCCCGATCAGAAACGATGTCCTCAGGCACCCCGTAGTGCCGGAAGACATGGGTAAACAAGGCCTCCGCAGTCTGCAGGGCCATAGGGAGACCGGGCAACGGGATGAGATGACAGGACTTGGAAAACCGATCCACAACGACCAGGATCGTAGTACTTCCCTGGGACGGGGGAAGGTCGGTAAGAAAGTCCACCGATAAGTGTGTCCACGGCCGTTGTGGAACGGGGAGGGGTTGTAATTTCCCTCTAGGCAGGTGCCGAGGAGCCTTGCTCTGAGCACACACTGAGCAGGAGGAGACATAAAATCTCACGTCTTTAGCCAGTGTGGGCCACCAGTATCTCCCTCTCAGACTCCGCACTGTCCTCTCGATTCCAGGATGACCCGAGGAGGGGAGAGTATGAGCCCACCGGATCAGCTTGTCCCGAACCCCCCTCAGCACGTACTGAGTACCCACTGGACAGTTAGGAGGGGGGGGGGGCGGCTCTGACCGTGAGGCCCTCTCTATCTCCGCGTCCACCTCCCATACCACTGGTGCCACGAGACTTGACGGTGAAATGATGGGAGTTGGCTCAACGGACCGCTCCTCGGTATCATAGAGGCGGGACAGCGCGTCGGCTTTGGTGTTTTGGGAGCCTGGCTGGTATGAGAGGGTAAACCGGGACCTGGTAAAAAACATGGCCCATCTAGCCTGACGTGGAATCAGTCTCTTCGATGCCCGGATATACTCGAGATTACGATGGTCAGTCCAGATGAGAAAAGGGTGTTTAGCCCCCTCAAGCCAATGTCTCCACACCTTCAGAGCCTTGACTACAGCTAACAACTCCCGGTCCCCCACATCATAGTTCCGCTCCGCTGGGCTGAGCTTGCTCGAAAAGAAAGCACAGGGGCGGAGCTTGGGTGGCACGCCCGAGCATTGGGACAGCACGGCTCCAACCCCAGCCTCGGACGCATCCACCTCCACTATGAACGCTAAAGAGGGGTCCGGATGCGCCAACACGGGCGCATTGGTGAACAGCTCCTTCAAACGACTGAAGGCTCTGTCCGCCTCTGCTGACCAGTGCAAGCGCACCGGTCCTCCCTTCAGCAGTGAGGTGATGGGAGCAGCCACCTGACCAAAACCCCGTATAAACCTCCGGTAGTAATTGGCAAACCCTAAAAACCGCTGCACTTCTTTCACCGTGGTCGGAGTCGGCCAATTACGCACGGCTGTAACGCGGTCATCCTCCATCACCACCCCGGAGGTGGAAATACGATACCCCAGGAAGGAAACGGACTGTTTGAAAAACTCCCATTTCTCCGCCTTGCAATACAGGTCATGCTCCAGCAGTCGCCCAAGTACCTTACGCACCAGAGACACATGCGCCGCGCGTGTGTCAGAATAGATCAAGATGTCATCGATGTACACTACCACTCCCTGCCCGAGCAGGTCTCGGAGAATCTCATCTACGAAGGATTGGAAGACGGCTGGAGCATTCTTCAACCCGTATGGCATGACGCGGTACTCATAATGACCAGATGTAGTACTAAATGCGGTTTTCCACTCATCTCCTCCCCAGATACTCACCAGATTATACCCGCTCCACAGGTCCAGTTTTGTGAAGAAGCGCGCCCCGTGAAATGATTCCACCGCCGTAGCGATGAGAGGTAGTGGGTAACTAAACCCCACTGTGATGGAATTTAGACCTCTATAATCAATGCACGGACGCAGACCTCCATCCTTCTTCTTCACAAAAAAGAAGCTTGAGGAGACGGGTGATGCGGAGGGCTGAATGTACCCCTGTCCCAGCGATTCAGCAACATATGTCTCCATAGCTACTGTCTCCTCCTGGGACAATGGATACATGTGACTCCTAGGAAGTGCAGCATTTTCCAGAAGGTTTATCGCGCAGTCCTCTCGACGATGAGGTGGTAATTGGGTCGCCTTCCCTTTACTAAAGGCGATAGCCAAATCGGCATATTCAGAGGGAATGCGCACGGTGGAAACTTGGTCTGGACTCTCCACCATAGTCGCACCAACGGCAACTCCTATACACCTACCTGAACACTCCTCTGACCACCCCTTAAGAGCCCCCTGTCGCCAGGAAATCACCGGGTTGTGTTGCGCTAACCAGGGAACCCCCAACACCACTGGAAACGCAGGTGAATCTATAAGGAACAGGCTAATCTGTTCCTTATGATCACCCTGTGTTACCATGTCCAGCGGCACCATAGCCTCCCTAATTTCTCCTGACCCTAATGGTCGGCTATCTAAGGAGTGCACGGGGAAAGGTCGATCTAACGACACCAGGGGAATCCCTAGCCTTAACGCAAGCCCACAATCCATAAAATTCCCAACTGCGCCTGAATCGACTAGCGCCTTATGCTGTAGAGAGGGGGAAAACCCAGGGAAAGAAATCAATACAAACACATGACCGACAGGAAGCTCTGAATGAGTTTGGTGCTTACTCACATGGGGTGATCGAGCAGTGTTCCGCCTGTCCTCCCGACTCCTAGACGAGTTCCTCCAGCACCTGTCGGACGTATGCCCTTGTCGACCACAACTGGTGCGGGAGGACACTCCTCCTCCGGTCCCCCTCGAAGCCGTACCTCCTAATTCCATAGGGATAGGGACAGGGGGGCTGGGGATAGGAAACGACAGGACCTGATCCGAACGCCCGCGAGCAGCCAGCAGGTTGTCGAGACGGATAGCCAGATCGATAAGTCCATCCAGTGTGAATGTGGTGTCCCGACATGCCAGCTCCCTGCGGACGTCCTCCCTGAGACTACATCTAATATGATCAATCAAGGCCCTGTCGTTCCATCCTGCTCCTGCTACCAAAGTCCTAAACTCTAAAGCAAAATCCTGTAAGCTCCTCGTCTCCTGACGCAGGGGGAACAGCCGTTCACTGGTCAAAAACACCTCGGAATCGGCGGGTGAACTCTGGGTAATTATCCTTAGCCGAGTCCGGACCATTCCACACTGCGTTGGCCCACTCGAGGGCTTGCCCAGTCAAGCAGGAGACTAGTGCGCACACACTCACCTCTCCAGAGGGAGCAGGACGCACGGTAGCCAGGTATAGTTCCAGTTGAAGGAGGAAACCCTGGCACCCAGCCGCCGATCCGGCATACTCCCGTGGGAGTGTCAGCCGAAGAGCCCCGGAGCCAGATGTGGTCGCAGAAACAGGAGGTGCTGGAGAAGGGGCTGCTAGAGATGAGGTGGGGAGCCCACTCCTCTCCCATCGATCCATTCTCTCCATCATTTGGTCCATAACAGAACCAATCCGGTGAATCACGCTGGTATGATGGAGGACCCTCTCCTCCATCGATGGGAGAGGAGACGCTGCTGCTCCTGCTGATTCCATGGTGGTGCGGGATTCTGTCACATCTAATCAAGGTGGGTGGAATCAGGCGCAGAGAGCAGATAGCGATATGAAAGTTTATTCTCCGGTGAACAAGAAACACGGTCATCCCAATACACACAGGGTGAACAATCCAACACAGGATAAAAGACGAACCGGAGAATAAGAACACAAAATACACCGACAGACATAGATGACAAATAAACAATCCCGCACAAAACAAGGGCGGGAAAACCTACTACAGTGCCTTGAGAAAGTATTCGGCCCCCTTGAACTTTGCGACCGTTTGCCACATTTCAGGCTTCAAACATAAAGATATAAAACTGTATTTTTTTGTGAAGAATCAACAACAAGTGGGACACAATCGTGAAGTGGAACGACATTTATTGGATATTTCAAACTTTTTTAACAAATCAAAAATGGAAAAATTGGGCGTGCAAAATTATTCAGCCCCTTTACTTTCAGTGCAGCAAACTCTCTCCAGAAGTTCAGTGAGGATCTCTGAATGATCCAATGTTGACCTAAATGACTAATGATGATAAATACAATCCACCTGTGTGTAATCAAGTCTCCGTATAAATGCACATGCACTGTGATAGTCTCAGAGGTCCGTTAAAAGTGCAGAGAGCATCATGAAGAACAAGGAACACACCAGGCAGGTCCGAGATACTGTTGTGATGAAGTTTAAAGCCGGATTTGGATACAAAAAGATTTCCCAAGCTTTAAACATCCCAAGGAGCACTGTGCAAGTGATAATGTGGTCCTTCTGTAGCTCAGTTGGTAGAGCATGGCGCTTGTAACGCCAGGGTAGTGGGTTCGATCCCCGGGACCACCCATATGTAGAATGTATGCACACATGACTGTAAGTCGCTTTGGATAAAAGCGTCTGATAAATGGCATATATATAATATTGAAATGGAAGGAGTATCAGACCACTGCAAATCTACCAAGACATGGCTGTCCCTCTAAACTTTCAGCTCATATAAGGAGAAGACTGATCAGAGATGCAGCCAAGAGGCCCATGATCACTCTGTCAGTCGTATATTGCACAAATCTGGCCTTTATGGAAGAGTGGCAAGAAGAAAGCCATTTCTTAAAGATATCCATAAAAAAATGTGTTTAAAGTTTGCCACAAGCCACCTGGGAGACACACCAAACATGTGGAAGAAGGTGCTCTGGTCAGATGAAACCAAAATTGAACTTTTTGGCAACAATGCAAAACGTTTTGTTTGGCGTAAAAGCAACACAGCTCATCACCCTGAACACATCATCCCCACTGTCAAACATGGTGGTGGCAGCATCATGGTTTGGGCCTGCTTTTCTTCAGCAGGGACAGGGAAGATGGTTAAAATTGATGGGAAGATGGATGGAGCCAAATACAGGACCATTCTGGAAGAAAACCTGATGGAGTCTGCATAAGACCTGAGACTGGGACAGAGATTTGTCTTCCAACAAGACAATGATCCAAAACATAAAGCAAAATCTACAATGGAATGGTTCAAAAATGAACATATCCAGGTGTTAGAATGGCCAAGTCAAAGTCCAGTCACTTTAAACAATGCCACTTTAATAATGTGTACATATCTTACATTAGTCATATCACATGTATATTATATTGTATTGTATTTAATACCATCTATTGCACCTTGCCTATACCGCTCGGCCATCGCTCATCCATATATTTATATGTACATAGTTTCATTCACCCCTTTTATATTTTTGTGTATTAGGTAGTTGTTGGGGAATTGTTAGATTACCTGTTAGATATTACTTCACTGTCTGAACCAGAACCAGAATCAGAAGCACAAGCATTTCGCTTCACTCGTATTAACATCTGCTAACAATTTGTATGTGACAAATAACATTTTATTTGATTTAAATCCCAGAGCCCCTCTCTTGTAATCTTAATCTTATTGGCATGTTGCAATGACAAACAGTTCTGTACTAACTGTCCCTAGGACATCAAGTAGTCAAAATGTGAAACCTGTTGTTTAGCAAATCTGCTAGGACCTTCAAAATGTTGGTGCAATATTTGGAACTAAAAACATTTACTTGAATCTACTTCAATTATGGTCCATCGTAATGGAAACAGATTATTGTTTTAGATGGCTTTACTTACTTAAGAGGGTGTGAACAATGCTGCATAAGTGTAGACAAAGAAGAGCTCTCCAGTAGGTATACCAAAACATTCAAGGGCCATTTTCTCAAAAGTGGGCTTGCAGGTTTATGAACTTTCAATGCATAATTACTTCCCCATTGTTCCTCAGATACAGTGCATAATATACCATTTGGTTGCTCTCTGTCTCTGCTTTTATCCCATGTAAAAAAAACACCATTGCAAATTTTGCTACATATGACCGAATCAAGGCGGTCGGTCACAATTCAACAACCATGTCTCTGTCACTAACAAATACAGTCATGGTTGGTAACTCTACAATTCACTCAAAAAGGCAAGGCTCAATATGATATTATATTGGAGGCATGGCTTCATGGGGTTGTTAATCATAATTTTCAAGCTGATACAACTCAAATCTGGACCCCCCTATATGTTCACAATTGGTTTGAGTAATGACTTCAAAATCACTTTAAGTAACTGATATTTTAAGTGGAACGGGTTTCTTAAAAAGTTTGGAGTAATGACAGAACATTGGGGTTTACACTGTAGAAGCCACAGATTACAGGCAACATCCACACTGAGCTAAAGGCTAGAGCTGCCACTTTCAAGGAGAGGGACACTAATCCAGACATTTATAAGAAAGCCAGCTACGACATCCGATGGGCCATCAAACAGGCAAAGCATCAATACAGGACTAAGATCAAATCCTACTATGCCGGCTCTGATGCTCATCAGGTTGTGTAAACTATCACAGATTACAAAGGAAACCAAACCACAAGCCTACCAAATTAGCTAAATGTCTTCTATGCTCACTTCGAGGCAAGTAACACTGAACCATGCATTAGAGCACCAGCTGTTCCTAACGACTGTCTGATCTCACTCTCCGTAGCTGATGAGTAAGACCTTTAAACAGGTGTAAACAACAACCTGACAACACAGCAGTGGTAAGACGAATCACAGACGACGATAAGGCAGCCTATATGGAGGAGGTCAAGGACCTGGCAGTGTGGTGCCATCATAACAACCTCTCCCTCAATGTCAGCAAGAAAGGAGTTGATTGTGGACTACAATAAATGGAGGGGCGAGCACGCCCCCATCCACATCGATGAGGCTGTAGTGGAGCGGGTCGAGAGCTTCAAGTTCCTCTGTGTCCACATCACTAAGAAATGGACATAATCCACACACCCAGACAGTTGTGAAGTGGGCACGACAGCGCCACTTCCCCTCAGGAGGCTGAAAAGATTTGGCATGGGTCCTCAAATCCTTAAAAGTTCTGCAGCTGCACAATTAAGAGCATATTGACTGACTGCATCACTGCTTGGTAAGGAAACTGCAAGGCACCCGATCCCAAGGTGCTAAAGAGGGTGGTGAGTACGGCCCAGTACATCACTGGGGTCGAGCTCCTTGCTATCCAGGACTTCTATACCAGGCGGTGTCAAAGGAAGGCCCAAAAAATTGACAAAGACTCCAGCCACCACAGTCATAGACTGTTCTCTCTCTACCACATGGCAAGCGGTACCAGAGCTCCAAGTCTAGGTCCAAGAGGCTTCTACCCCCAAACCATAAGACTCCTGAACATCTAGTCAAATGGCTAACCAGACTATTTGCATTGCCCCCCCTCCATTCTCCACACCACTGCCACTCTCTGTTGTCATCTATGCACATCTATCTATGCTTCAATTAACTCTACCTACATGTACATACCACCTCAACTAATTGGTGCCCCCACACATTGACTCTGTACCGGCACCCCCCTGTATATATTGTTATTTTTTTTACTGTTGCTCTTTAATTACTTGTTACTTTTACCTCTTATTCTTATCCGTATTTTTTTTGAACTGCACTATTGGTTAGGGCTGGTAAGTAAAAGCATTTCACTGTTGTATTCGGCGCATGTGACTAATACAATAGTCTACGCCTATATTGTTTACAAAGCACATTACAAATAACATTTGATTTGTAGCCTGGTGACATTGAAACCCAATGGGAACCGAGCCCTCTCATGTTCTGGTGACACTGGTGACAAATTACTCCGGTCATAAGAACAGCTGGAATGAGTTGGAAGTACCACACACGTCAGTTAGTCGTTGTGTATCAAAAGTTATGGGGAACAAGGAGGTTTCACGCATCAAAGCTCCAGCTCTCTGTGAGATCTACGTTTGTGTCTTTAAAGGAACACAGCTGAAATTGGTACCATCTTTCAAATCTGCTCCCTCAATGCTTCAAAGCAAGTCAATATGAGGCCTTTCTCAGCACACAGGGGAATCCCTTTGAGATCATGTTGGAGAAATCTGGATACTTCTGAAGGTAGAAAATACAATATTGGTTCTCTGATGTTTACTGTTCCATGTTACATTGTGTTGCATTTGTACAATTCATCGTGTTCGGAAAACAGCAATCCTCTTGAGGACAGGAACATCAATCTATTCTCTCTCTATGACCATCTTTATCTCTGGATACACAAACACAAGTTTGGTCTTGCTCTTGGAAAAGCCCTCACATTCTCTTCCATCTGGCAATGAAGTGAACAAAGAATCATTGAGTGGTTCTTTGGCACAACGTGTTGGAGATACAGTATCAGTCAAAAGTTTGGACATAGCTACTCATTCAAGGGTTTTTCTCATTTTTACTATTTTCTAAATTGTAGATTTTTTTTTACCCTTATTTAACTTGGCAAGTCAGTTACGAATAAATTCTTATTTTCAATGACAGCCTAGGAACAGTGGGTTAACTGCCTTGTTCAGGGGCAGAAGGACAGATTTGTACCTTGTCAGCTCAGGGATTTGAACTTGCAACCTTTCAGTTACGAGCCCAACATTCTAACCACTAGGCTACCCTGCCACCCCAGAACAGTGGTGAAGACATCAAAACTAGGAAATAGCACATATGGAATCATGCAGTAACTAACAATTAGATTTTAGATTCTTCAAAGCTGCCTTGATGACAGCTTTGCACACTCTTGGCATTCTTTCAACCAGCTTCACCTGGAATGCTTTTCCAACAGTCTTGAAGGAGTTCCCACATATGCTGAGCCCTTGTTGTTTGCTTTTCCTTCACTCTACGGTCCGACTCATCCCAAACTATCTCATTTGGTTTGAGGTCAGGTGATTGTGGAAGCCAAGTCATCTGATGCAGCACTCCGTCACTCTCCTTCTTGGTCAAATAGCCCTTACACAGCCTGGAGGTGTGTTGAGTCATTGTCCTGTTGAAAAACAAATGATGGTCCCACTAAGCACAAACCAGATGGGACGCCGTATCGCTGTAGAATACTGTGTTAACCATGCAGGTTAAGTGTGCCTTGAATTCTAAATAAATCACTGATAGTGTCACTAGCAAATCACCCCCACACCATCACAACTCCTCTTTGTAGCAATTCGACCATGAAGGCCTGATTCACGCAGTCTCCTCTGAACAGTTGATGTTGAGATGTGTCTGTTACCTGAAGTTTGTGAAACATTTATTTGGGCTGCAATTTCTGAGGCTGGTAACTCTAATGAAGCTGAGGTAAGTCTGGGTCTTCCTTTCTTGTGGCGGTCCTCATGAGAGCCAGTTTCATCATAGTGCTTGATGGTTTTTGCGACTGCACTTGAAGGAACTTTAAAAGTTTTCCATTTTCCAGATTGACTGACCTTAATGTCTTAGAGTAATGATGTGCTGTCATTTCTCTTTGCTTATTTGAGCTGTTCTTGCCATAATATGGACTTGGTCTTCTTCCAAATAGGGCTCTTCTGTATACCACCACTACCTTGTCACAACACAACTGATTGGCTCAAATGCATTAAGAAGGACAGAAATTCCACAAATGTACTTTTGACAAGGCACACCTGTTATTTGAAATGCATTCAAGGTGACTACCTCATGAAGTTGATTGAGAGAATGTCAAGAGTGTGCAAAGCTGTCATCAAGGCAAAGGGTGGCTACTTTGAAAAATCTCAAATATAAAATATGTTTAGATTTGTTACACCCTTTTTTTGGTTATAACATGATTCCATATGTGTTCTTTCATAGTTTTGATATCTTCACTATTATTCTAAAATGTAGAAAATAGTCTAAATAAAGAAAAACCCTTGAATGAGTAGGTGTGTCCAAACTTTTGACTGGTACTGTACATTTTTGGTAAATTTGTAATGAAACAGTGATCTCTCTTAAGTCCATAGCACGGATCACACCTGAAACACATCCATGATTCCTCAGTCCTGTGTTCTTACAGAGTATATCCATCTGGGATCCCCACTGGGTAAGGACAGAGAGAAAGATGTGGAAACACACACAGAGAGCGATAGAGATAAGAGACACACACGTACTCGCACACTGTTGGGTATCCTACTGGGATCACACTGCAGCTGTTGCTTAGACAGACTGTGGGAAAGCCAACATAAAGTTAGTTGACAGATGATTAAATAAAATGTGTAGACAACAACAACAAGTTGAGGTGCCACAGGGAGAGAAGGTATTTAGGACATAGTCAGTGCCAGCAGTCGTGGCCAGATTTGTGATGAGAGTACGCACATGCCTGATTGCACTTCATTTGTGATATATCCGGTAATGTACCGGGTGCAATTATTATTACCTAACATCTGTTGTTATTACTGAGATGGAGGAGGAAATATAAACCTGGTATTTCATATCACACACAACTGTCAATCTCTCAAAATAGGTCATATATTATTAAATAGACCTCTTTCTCCTTTGTTCACTCAGTTTTTTTCTCTCTCTACACTTTCTCACCCAATATATTTTTCTCTTTCTCCCTCTCTCTAACTCTCTCTAACCCAGCCGTCTCTCTCTCCTTCTCATTCTCCCTATCTTCTCTCTATCCTTCCCTCCCTACCCATTCTCTCTCCACGTCCCTAAAGACCTTAGTATCCACAGGCAGGGTGTCAAAGTTTCAAGGGTTAGACAAGGTAGTTGTGTATGGCTCCTTGAACGCCCGCTGAAAGGTTCTTGACAAAAACACCTCACCTGCTAATTTCTCTTTCTTGCTCGCTCGCTCTCCCTCTCTCTCTCTCTTTCTTTGTCTCGCTCGCTCGCTCTCCCTCTCTCTCTTCCTTTGTCTCGCTCGCTCGTTCTCCCTCTCTCTCTTTCTTTGTCTCGCTCGCTCGTTCTCCCTCTCTCTCTTTCTTTGTCTCGCTCGCTCTCCCTCTCTCTCTTTCTTTGTCTCGATCGATCTCCCTCTCTCTCTTCCTTTGTCTCGCTCGCTCGCTCTCCCTCTCTTTCTTTCTTTGTCTCGCTCGCTCGCTCTCCCTCTCTCTCTTCCTTTGTCTCGCTCGCTCGCTCGCTCGCTCTCCCTCTCTTTCTTTCTTTGTCTCGCTCGCTCTCCCTCTCTTTCTTTCTTTGTCTCGCTCGCTCTCCCTCTCTCTCTTCCTTTGTCTCGCTCGCTCACCCTCTCTCTCTTCCTTTGTCTCGCTCGCTCACCCTCTCTCTCTTTCTTTGTCTCGCTCGCTCTCCCTCTCTCTCTTCCTTTGTCTCGCTCGCTCACCCTCTCTCTCTTTCTTTGTCTCGCTCGATTTCCCTCTCTCTCTTCCTTTGTCTCGATCGCTCGCTCTCCCTCTCTTTCTTTCTTTGTCTCGCTCGCTCTCCCTCTCTCTCTTCCTTTGTCTCGCTCGCTCTCCCTCTCTCTCTTTCTTTGTCTCGCTCGATCTCCCTCTCTCTCTTCCTTTGTCCCGATCGCTCGCTCTCCCTCTCTCTCTTCCTTTGTCTCGCTCGCTCTCCCTCTCTCTCTTTCTTTGTCTCGCTCGATCTCCCTCTCTCTCTTCCTTTGTCTCGATCGCTCGCTCTCCCTCTCTCTCTTTCTTTGTCTCGCTCGCTCTTTCTCTTTCTCTCTCTATTATCCATCTCTGCATTTCTCATTAAAATAGTTTTCAGCCAGTGGAAATAGGGGTTTGAAACAGCCGGCCTTAGGTAGCACCTGCTGCAGCCACTGCCAGACTGCAGTTTGGTTTCACAGCAGTGGCCCCTGACTCCGGAGCTGGCCTCTCACCAAGCAGATTCCTTGAATTCTCCCTTTTCCACTCCACTGCCAAGAGCCGGGCCTGCTATACTGCTGTTTTGTACGTCTTTTTGTTCCAAAACACACAAGAGATGAAATCACTTGGCGTGTAATAGCCGTGCATTTAGGGGAATTGGGGATAATTGTCATCAAAATTATACAAAAAAAATACAGAAGTATATCACGTTATGGCAGGTGTAGGACTTACACAACACTGGGCAATTTAAGCTATTCTAGTTGGTCAAATTTGCACCCATTGTAAAATGGTTAAAAGCCTGACGGTCAACAGCATCTATGTACTGTGAGGTTTTTAAAAACTAGATAGTACTGAGTAACGTGACTTATTTCTATCTATGTACTGTGAGGTTTTTAAAAACTAGATAGCACTGAGTAACGTGACTTATTTCTATCTATGTACTGTGAGGTTTTTAAAAACTAGATAGCACTGAGTAACGTGACTTATTTCTGGTCATTTGATCTGCCTATTTGACACCTCATCAGAACACACTGTGTCAATGTAACTGTTCCCAGACCAGTGATGGAGAGGCTCGGTTCAGTCCAGGCAGTGATTGCAGGGGCCAGTGAGGGGAGAGCAGGGGAGGAGATATCCAGATCCAGTCTTAATTGTGAACAGGTGACCAGCAGCAGGCACAGTGCTACGGGCAGATCGGAAAAATCCGCTCGCCATTCCAACTGCAGTGGCGGTCCTTACGACTACATTCCCTACGAAGCTAATTTAATTCCTTAATCCACACACACACATGCATGCACGCACACACACACACACACAGACACACAGTATCACACACCTCGCATGACCAACAGGAGGGCACCGCCAAAATGCATGATAAACACGTAACCAAAAACAGCACTTCATCCAGGAAATCCATTGACCAGGGGTCATCATTGAAGTGGTTTGGTAAGGGCTGCAATGAGGATGAAAGGTATGCATACACACAGGGCCAGGCATATACACACACATGCAGTACACATATATTCTGGCAGATATGCACATGAACACACACACACTTCAGAAAGTGTGTGCAGTGAGTTGAAGTGTGTCACATTAATTTTGAGGTCACAGGTTGGTATGTAAGCCTCAAAATGTTTTTTTTACACACACATACCGTTTTGGAGCTTAGCGGATTTGTTGGGGCTGAAAACCATCTGGTAACCATATTCCTGTCCAAGACAAGTCATGCGATTGGCTGGACACCAGCCAACACCCCTGATTGGCCAGAGGACTCCCACATGAAAAAGAAAAGAGAAAGTTATGCATCTGTTATATCAGCCCTGACTAAGATGGACGCTTGATGTACAGTACCAGTCAAAAGTTTGGACACACCTACTCATTCAAGGGTTTTTCTTTATTTGTACTATTTTCTACATTGTAGAATAATAGTGAAGACATCAAAACTATGAAATAACACATATAGAATCTTGTAGTAAACAAAAAAGTGTTAAACAAATCAAAATATATTTAATATTTTTGATTGTTCAAAGTAGCCACCCTTTGCCTTGATGACAGATTAGCACACTCTTGGCATTATCTCAACCAGCTTTACCTGGAATGCTTTTCCAACAGTCTTGAGTTCCCAAATATGCTGATCACTTGTTGGCTGTTTTTCCTTCACTCTGCGGTCTAACTCATCCAAAATCATCTTATTGGGTTGAGGTCAGGTGATTGTGGAGGCCAGGTCATCTGATGCAGCATTCCATTACTCTCCTTCTTGGTAAAATAGCCCTTACACAGCCTGGAGGTGTGTTGGGTCATTGTCTTAAAAAAACAAATGATGGCCCCACTAAGGGCAAAACAAATGGGATGGACTATTGCTGCAGAATGCTGTGGTAGCCATGCTGGTTAAGTGTTCTTTGAATTCTAAATAAATCACAGACAGTGTCACCAGTACCCGCACACCATAACACCTCCTCCGTGCTTCACGGTGGGAACCACACATTCAGAGATCGTCCGTTCACCTACTCTGTCTCAAAAAAGACATGGCGGTTGGAAACAAAAATCTTTCATTTGGACTCAGCAGACCAAAGGACAGATTTCCACCGGTCTAATGTCCATCGCTCATGTTTCTTGGCCCAAGCATGTCTCTTCTTATTATTGGTGTCCTTTAGTAGTGGTTTCTTTGTAGCAATTTGACCACGAAGGCCTGATTCATGTAGTCTCCTCTGAACAGTTGATGTTGAGATCTGTCTGTTACTTGAACTCTGTGAAGCATTTATTTGGGCAGCAATCTGAGGTGCAGTTAAGGACAGAGAAAAAGATGTGGAACCACACACACAGAGAGCGATAGAGACACAGACACACACACTGTTGGGTATCCTACTGGGATCACACTGCAGCTGCACCTCAGCGGCTGTCCTTATGAGAGTGCTTGATGGTTTTTGCGACTGCACTTGAAGAAACTTTCTTTAAATTTTCCTCATTGACTGACCTTCATGTCTTAAAGTAATGATGGACTGTCGTTTCTCTTTGCTTAAGTCACACCTGTTAATTTAATTTAATTTCTCTTTCATGAAACTGGTTGAGAGAATGCCAAGAGTGTTTAAAGTTGTCATCAAGGAAATGGGTGACTACTTTGATGAATCTGAAATATAAACTATATTTTGATTTGTTTAAAAGAAATGGTTACTCTACAATATTCTACAATGTAGAAAATAGTAAAAATGTAGAAAAACCCTTGAAAGAGTACAGTGCCTTCGGAATGTTTTCAGACCCCTTGACCTTTTCCACATTTTGTTCCGTTGCAGCCTTATTCTAAAATGTATTAAATTGTATTTTCCCCTCATCATTCTGAAACAATATCCCATAATGACAAAACAAAACAGGTTTTCAGAAATGTTTTCACATTTATTAAAGAATAAAAAATAAAATAATACATTTACATAAGTATTCAGACCCTTTACTCAGTACTTTGTTGAAGCACCTTTGGCTGTGACTACAGCATTGAGTCTTCTTGGGTATGACGCTACAAGCTTGGCACACCTGTATTTGGGGAGTTTCTCCCAATCTTCTCTGCAGATCCTCTCAAGGTCTGTCAGGTTGGATGGGAACTAAGCTGCACAGCTATTTCAAATCAAATCAAATTATATTAGTCATATGTGCTCAAAACAACAGGTGTAGACCTTACAGTGAAATGCTTACTTACGAGCCCCTAACCAACTGTCATGACGTGCCCTGGGGAGAGGATCATAGCCCCCCCCCTCTCTCTCTCTCTTTCCACAGTTTTTTTTCTTGAAGACAGGTCATAAATACCTGGTAGAAACTACCATGCAGCATTGAGGGAGAGAGAACAAATAACTTTTTTTTTCAGAACTCCTAATGCCCAAAATGTGAGAACTAAACAATATTGATATTTGAGAATGTGTGAATGGTCCGTGGACGCTTAAGGGACAGTTATGATGAGTGTGTTTCATTTGGTGATCTCATGAAGGACAGGAAACACACATAACTGTATCTCTTAAAGTGTACATTTCCCAGCTGTCAGGTTTACATCTAAATATTGGGAAACGTATGTGATTAAACATGAAACTATTTGTGAAAATGTATAATGTGATGTTAACCTTCTAAATGAGTGTATGGGTTTTCATATAAAGTTAACCAAATCAATGGCCACACCCACATGAGCATAGACATTAGGTCATTAGGCGTCATGGAACCACCCTTTTCTACTCCAGAGTATAAAACCACCCTTGATGAAATTTGCATTTCATGACAAAGAGACCCACGGTAAGCCGGACAAATCGAATGGTTAAGAAGTCAGAGAACACAGGGACAGAGTCTCCATGTTGGAGTGGTTACAATTCTATAGGCCATCGAAGACCATACAGCTATAGTTTTGGCTACACTGCTGGAAATGATTAAACTCTGAGACTATCAATCACTACAGAATAAGAGCAAATCTTAGGCATATAATTACTAGTCTGCAGCTAGAAATTACGCAAATCTAGGACGAGAATACCGACAACCGCTGAAGCATTAACTCTATGAGAACACTTCCGAATGGTATTCTGAGGTATCCATTCTAACCACCTACAACCACGAAAGACATTGTGACTTCAGGGAAAGTTAACCAGAGACTCTGATGAACATTACAGGACGATCGAGGACTCCAACAGAGAAGACAACAATGACATACGGGCGTAAATTATGCAATTATGAGCAACCAGTAATGTGCAAAGGATTTGCATTTCAATGAATATAACTATTGACTGTGTGTAGTGGATCCATTTAGTCTTTCCTGCTCTTTCTCAGTGCCCACCCCTTTCCTTTGTCTACCACGCCATCATATCAGTTTAGACCACTAGGGACTTTTCTATCATTGTTAGTAACCAATATCTACTGTTTGTTATGTAATTCTGTGTGATTATTTAGTTAGTAAATAAATAATTAAGCCAATTTGTATATTGCTGATTCATGATTTTGGCTAGGGTTCATGCAGATATACAAGGGTTTGCGATGTTCAGTAATGAGAATTGAGGTAATAATAATAATAATAATAGTAATACATTAATAGAAGACTAATTGATCAGATATTAAAATATCTTTGGAGTTATATTCGGAAAACTTTGTAACCGCAACATTTTCCATGGTGCCCCAACTTCCTAGTTAATTAATGTTTACATGATTAGTTTAATCACGTAACAATTAAACCTAGAGAATTGATGATAAAATAACAGTCTTCACATTTAATGATAGTCACAGACAAGACAACACTACGCAGTTAAAAGAAAAAAAGGAAAAAAATAAGAATAAGAAATAAAAGTTATTAAAGAGCAGCAGTAAAATAACAATAGCGAGACTATATACAGGGGGGTACCGGTACAGAGTCAATCTGCGAGGGCACCAGTTAGTCAAGGTAATTGGAGTCGTGCCTGGCCGTGCAGTCATGAGGCCTTTCTAATCGACCTGGCCCGGGTGTCCTGGAAGGATATTGACATCATCCTGTCAATAGAGGATTCTTGGTTGCTCTTTAAAAGTGCTTTCCTCGCCATCATAAATTATCATGCCCCATTCAAAAAATGTAGAACAAAGAACAGATATAGCCCTTGGTTCACACCAGATTTGACAACCCTTGACCAGCACAAAAACATCCTGTGGCGTTCTGCATTAACATCGATTAGTCCCTGCGATATGCAACTTTTCAGGGAAGTCAGGAACCAATATACACAGTCAGTTAGGAAAGCTAAGGCTAGCTTTTTCAACAGAAATTGGAACTGTAAAGTCCACGGAGAATAAGATAACCTCCTCCCAGCTGCCCACTGCACTGAAGCTAGGAAACACTGATAAATCTATGATAATCGATCATTTCAATAAGCATTTTTCTACGTCTGGCCATGCTTTCCACCTGGCTACCCCTACCCCGGCCAACAGCTCTGCACCCCCTATAGCAACTTGCCCAAGCTTCCCCGCTTC
The DNA here is from genome assembly GCF_021184085.1 of Oncorhynchus gorbuscha. Classification (NCBI taxonomy): domain Eukaryota; kingdom Metazoa; phylum Chordata; class Actinopteri; order Salmoniformes; family Salmonidae; genus Oncorhynchus; species Oncorhynchus gorbuscha. The sequence continues at coordinate 82,763,596 of NC_060181.1, read as the reverse complement.
TCCTTCACCCAAATCCAGACAGCTGACGTTCAGAAAAAGCTGCAAAATCTGGATACCTACAAATCAGCTGGGCTAGACAATCTGGGCCCTCTCTTTCTAAAATGATCCACCAAAATTGTTGCAACCCCTATTACTAGCCTGTTCAACATCTCTTTCGTATCATCTGAGATCCCTAAAAGATTGGAAAGCTGCCGTGGTCCTCCCCTTTTTCAAAGGGGGAGACACTCTAGACCCAAACTGTTATAGACCTATATCCATCCTGCCATACTTTTCTAAATTCTTCGAAAGCCCAAAAAAATCGCCGACCATTTCAAATCGCACTGTACCTATGCAAACTGGTTTCCAAGCTGGTCATGGGTGCACCTCAGCCACGCTCAAGGTCCTAAACAACATAATAACCACCATCGATAAAGGACAATACTGTGCAGCCATCTTCATCAAACTGGCCAAGGCTTTTGACTATGTCAATCACCGCATTCTTATTGGCAGACTCAATAGCCTTGGTTTCTCAAATGACTGCCTCGCCTGGTACAGCAACTACTTCTCAGATAGAATTCAGTGTGTCAAATCGGAGGGCCTGTTGTCCAGACCTCTGGCAGTCTCTATGGGCGTGCCACAGGGTTCAATTCTCGGGCTGACTCTTTTCTCTGTATGTATAAATTATGTCGCTCTTGCTGCTGGTGTTTCTCTGATCCAGACAACACCATTCTGTATACATCTGGCCTGTCTTTGGACACTGTGTTAACAAACCTCCAAAAGAGCTTCAATGCCATACAACACTCCCTTCTTTGGCCTCCAACTGCTTTTAAATGCTAGTAAAATAAATGCATGTTCTTCAACCCGCTCTCTCCTGCCCGACTAGCATCACTACTCTGGACAGTTCTGACTGAGAATATGTGGACAACTACAAATATCTAGGTGTCTGGTTAGACTGTAAACTCTCCTTCCACACTCACATTAAGCATCTCCAATCCAAAATTAAATCTAGAATCAACTTCCTATTTCGCAACAAAGCCTACTTCACTCATGCTGCCAAACACAACCTCGACTTTGGCGATGTCATTTACAAAATAGCATTCAACACTCTACTCAACAATTTGGATGCAGTCTATCACAGTGCCATCCGTTTTGTCACCAAAGCTGGTGTGGTATGGTATGAAATTTGAACTCTTATTCACTACAGAAGCGATACCTCCTAGCCGTTGAGTTAGCAACAGCAGATGCAACGAGGGTTAGGAAGGAACAGAAAGAGTATCACCCAATGACGTTACTACAACGTATCCAATTGACAACCAGAGACATTCTTCAAAGGACTCGGTTGGGCAACACGGCCTTCCATCTACCACCAACCTACCGAAGCGCAGCTCAGAGTAAATATTTATTGCATTTTCTTTTCCAAATGGGCAGTAATTTAGAATGCATAAGATACTGTATTTACGATAGCACAGCTTCTTCCCTTTGTTCCGCAGTCTTCCCGCTCTTTCACTCAAACCCAACCCCTTTTCTTTTGTGTAACAAGGTGTCATATCTGTTCCGCCCGCTAGAGATGTTTTCCTTTATGACATAATTTGTAATCAAGTTATGATTAATTATGTGTATGTGTAATTCTGTGTGATTAGTTAGGTATTTGTAAGTCGCTCTGGATAAGAGCGTCTGCTAAATGACTTAAATGTAATGTAATGTAAATGTATTTAGCAAATAAATAATTAAACCCAAATGTTGTATTGCTGATTCAACTTGTGAGCCAGGGTTCGTGCCGATAACCAAGAATTTAAAACTTTCAGATGAGACTGAATTAAGATGACGAGTAATATTGACTGCTATTGATTTAAAATATTACTAGGTCTTTAAGAGTTTATTCGGAAGATAACAGCTCTATGAATATTATTTTGTGGTGCCCGACTCTCTAGTTAATTACATTTACATGATTAGCTCAATCAGGTAATATTAATTACGGAGAAATTATTTTATAAAATAGCATGTCATATCACTTAATCCAGCATAGCCAAAGACACGACACTGTGCATGGCCCTCCTATGTTGAACATAATAAACGGCTTTCTATCCACCGGATGTGTACCAAACTCACTAAAAGTGGCAGTAATAAAGCCTCTCTTGAAAAAGCCAAACCTTGACCCAGAAAATATAAAGAACTATCGGCCTATATCGAATCTTCCATTCCTCTCAAACATTTTAGAAAAGGCTGTTGCGCAGCAACTCACTGCCTTCCTGAAGACAAACAATGTATACGAAATGCTTCAGTCTGGTTTTAGACCACATCATAGCACTGAGACTGCACTTGTGAAGGTGGTAAATTACCTTTTAATGGCATCAGACCGAGGCTCTGCATCTGTCCTCGTGCTCCTAGACCTTAGTGCTGCTTTTGATACCATCGATCACCACATTCTTTTGGAGAGATTGGAAACCATGTGAGAGACGCAAACTCGGTCTCAACCTTTAAGTCTTTACTGAAGACTCATCTCTTCAGTGGGTCATATGATTGAGTGTAGTCTGGCCCAGGAGTGTGAAGGTGAACAGAAAGGCTCTGGAGCAACGAACCACCCTTGCTGTCTCTGCCTGGCCGGTTCCCCTCTTTCCACTGGGATTCTCTGCCTCTAACCCTATTACAGGGGCTGAGTCACTGGCTTACTGGTGCTCTTTCATGCAGTCCCTAGGAGGGGGGCTTCACTTGAGTGGGTTGAGTCACTGATGTGATCTTCCTGTCTGGGTTGCCCCCCACCCCTCTCAGGATGGTAAGTTGATGGTTGAATATATCCCTCTAGTGGTGTGGGGGCTGTGCTTTGGCAAAGTGGGTGGGTTTATATCCTTCCTGTTTGGCCCTGTCCGGGGGTATCATTGGATGGGGCCACAGTGTCTCCTGACCACTCCTGTCTCAGCCTCTAGTATTTATGCTGCAGTAGTTTGTGTCGGGGGGCTAGGGTCAGTTTGTTATATCTGGAGTACTTCTCCCGTCTTATCCGGTGTCCTGTGTGAATTTAAGTATGCTCTCTCTAATTTTCTCTTTCTCTATTTCTTTCTCTCTCTCGGAGGACATGAACCCTAGGACCATGCCTCAGGACTACCTGGCATGATGACTCCTTGCTGTCCCCAGTCCACCTGGCCGTGCTGCTGCTCCAGTTTCAACTGTTCTGCCTGCATCTATGGACTCCTGACCTGTTCACCGGACGTGCTACCTGTCCCAGACCTATTATTTGACCATGCTTGTCATTTATAACATTTAAATATCTTGGCCAAGTTCTGTTATAATCTAAGAGGACTGGCCACCCCTCATAGCCTGGTTCCTCTCTAGGTTTCTTCAAAGATTTGGGCCTTTCTAGGGAGTTTTTCCTAACCAACGTGCTTCAACACCTGCATTGCTTGCTGTTTGGGGTTTTAGGCTGGGTTTCTGTACAGTACTTTGAGATATCAGCTGCTGTACGAAGGGCTATGTAAATAAATGTAATTTGTTGGCAGAGAGAAAAAAATGTGTTTTTAAAGCTAATTTCCTGCAATTGTACATATTACGCCATGGAGCGAAGATAACGTTTTGCAGTTTTAAAGCTAATGTCCTGCAATTCTACACATTATCCATGTCTTTTGTGTGTTCAGTGGGCATTGGAGCCCCAAAGGACTGCTCCTTTGCACCCCAGTATCTCTACTTGCACATTCATCTTCTGCACGTCTATCACTCCAGTGTTTAATTGCTAGACTGTGATTATTTTGCCACAACGGCCTATTTATTACCTTACCTCCCTTATCTTACTTTATTTGCACACACTGCATATAGACTTTTCTATTGTGTTATTGACTGTATGTTTGTTTATTCCATGTGTAACTCTGTTGTTTGTTTTTATCGCACTGCTTTGCTTTATCTTGGCCAGGTCGCAGTTGTAAATGAGAACTTATTCTCAACTGGCCTACCTGGTTAAATAAAGGTGTTCTCAACTGGCCTACCTGGTTAAATAAAGGTGTTCTCAACTGGCCTACCTGGTTAAATAAAGGTGTTCTCAACTGGCCTACCTGGTTAAATAAAGGTGTTCTCATCTGGCCTACCTGGTTAAATAAAGGTGTTCTCAACTGGCCTACCTGGTTAAATAAAGGTGTTCTCAACTGGCCTACCTGGTTAAATAAAGGTGTTCTCAACTGGCCTACCTGGTTAAATAAAGGTGTTCTCAACTGGCCTACCTGGTTAAATAAAGGTGTTCTCAACTGGCCTACCTGGTTAAATAAAGGTGTTCTCAACTAGCCTACCTAGTTAAATAAAGGTGTTCTCAACTGGCCTACCTGGTTAAATAAAGGTGAAATTAAAATGTATTTTAAAAATCACCAGAAAAAGAGATGGGAACAGGCTGAGACTGACAGGTCCAAACCTTCTGTTCTTCCACAGTTACACAATAATCTGTTTCAATATGCAACATAGCAGGGAGTCTCTGTTTTTACCACCATAAATAAAATGCTATTTTATATCAGCAACGTCTACAATAGCATTCCCGTTCTGGGACAGCCAAACGGACAGCCATAAAATCTGCTTTTGGTTGTCGCTCATTTGTGTCTTCCATTCCCAAGCCAGAAGAGAGTTGGCAAACCAACCTATCAAGGGGAGATCTGTTATACCATCCAACCAATCAGACATGAGGGATGGCCCGGTGCTGCACTCCTAAATGATGAGGTAATGTGTGAAGTATTGAAGGGGGTATGAGGAGGAGGAGGAGGATGTATGGTAAAAGTAAGAAATATAAAACATGTTTTATCCCCCTCCCTCCTTTCCCTACAGGGGTAGAATAACAAAAATGTTGATAGGGCACGGCGACAACACAGACCAAGCCCCAGCGCAGCCTCCCCATACAGTTCATATAAGTAAAGTACAGTGGCTTGCATAAGTATTCACCTCCTTGGCATTTTTCCTATTTTCTTGCCCTACAACCTAGAATTAAAATAGATTTTGGGGGGGATTTGTATCATTTGATTTACACAACATGCCTACCACTTTGAAGATGCTAAATCTTTTTTATTTTGAAACAAACAATAAATAACACAAAAAACAGAACTTGAGCTTGCATAACTATTCACCCCCCAAAGTCAATACTTTGTAGAGCCACCTTTTGCAGCAATTACATCTGCAAGTCTCTTGGGGTATGTCTCTATAAGCTTGGCACATCTAACCACTGGGATTTTTGCCCATTCTTCAAGGCAAAACTTCTCTAGCTCCTCCAAGTTGGATGGGTTCTGCTGGTGTACAGCAATCTTTAAGTCATACCACAGATTTTCAATTGGATTGTGGTCTGTGCTTTGACTAGGCCGTTCCAAGACATTTAAATGTTTCCCCATAAACCACTTGAGTGTTGCTTTCGCAGTATGCTTAGGGTCCTTGTCCTGCTGGAAGGTGACCCTCCGTCCCAGTCTCAAATCTCTGGGAGACTGAAACAGGTTTCCTCAAGAATTTCCCTGTATTTAGCGCTATCCATAATTTCTTCAATTCTGACCAGTTTCCCAGTCCCTGCCAAGGAAAAACATCCCCACAGCATGATTCTGCCACCAACATGTTTCATTATGGGGATGGTCTCCTTGGGGTGATGCGAGGTGTTGGGTTTGCGACAGACATAGAGTTTTCCTTGATGGCGAAAAAGCTGAATATTAGTGTGCATCTGACCAGAGTACCTTCTTCCATATGTTTGGGGAGTCTCCCACATTCCTTTTGGCGAACACCAAACGTGTTTGCTTATTTTTTTCTTCAAAAGCCCAGCTCTGTGGAGTGTACGGCTTAAGGTGGTCCTATGGACAGATACTCACTCTTCTGTAAAGCCCAGCTCTGTGGAGTGTACGGCTTAAGGTGGTCCTATGGACAGATACTCATTACATTACATTACATTTAAGTCATTTAGCAGACGCTCTTATCCAGAGCGACTTACAAATTGGTACATTCACCTTATGACATCCAGTGGAACAGGATGTCACTATTGTAAAGTGGAACAGTCACTTTACAATAGTGCATCTAAATCTTAAGGGGGGGGGGTGAGAGGGATTACTTATCCTATCCTACTCACTCTTCTGTAAAGCCCAGCTCTGTGGAGTGTACGGCTTAAGGTGGTCCTATGGACAGATACTCACTCTTCTGTAAAGCCCAGCTTTGTGGAGTGTACGGCTTAAGGTGGTCCTATGGACAGATACTCCAATTTCCGCTATGGAGCTTTGTAGCTCCTTCAGGGTTATCTTTGGTCTCTTTGTTGCCTCTCTGATTAATGCCCTCCTTGCCTGGTCTGTGAGTTTTGGTGGGCGGCCCTCTGGCAGGTTGGCTGGTTTGTTATGGTGCCATATTCTTTACATTGTTTAATAATGGATTTAGTGGTGCTCCGTGGGATGTTCAAAGATTCAGATTTTTTTTATAACCCATCCCTGATCTGTACTTCTCCTCAACTTTGACCCTGACCTGTTTAGAGAGCTCCTTGGTCTTCATAGTTCCACTTGCTTGCTGGTGCCCCTTGCTTAGTGGTGTTGCAGACTCTGGGGCCTTTCATAACAGGTGTATATATACTGAGATCATGTGACAGATTATGTGACAATTAGATTGCACACAGGTGGAATTTATTTAACTAATGATGTGACTTCTGAAGGCTATTGGTTGCACCAGATCTTATTTAAGGTCTTCATAGCAAAGGGGGTGAATACATATGCACACACCACTTTTCCGTTTGTTTGTTTTTTAAATTTTTTGAAACAAGTTATTTTTTAAATTTCACTTCACCAATTTGGACCTTTTTGTGTATGTCCATTACACGAAATAAAAATAAAAAGGATTTAAATTAAAGGTTGTAACACAACAAAATAGGAAAACACCAAGGGGGGTGAATACTTTTGCAAGGCCCTGTACATCAGCAGCCACTCTTACATGCCCATTCAAAGGGAATAGATGATCCAATGACAAGGGCTCTCACTATTTTGTGCATTATGTGGAAACCATGGATTGGAATCAGAAGATGGGCATATGGTTGGCATGGTTCACGATGACGGTGGTGATGATAGTGATGATGGTAATGGTGATGATGATGGTAATAGTGATGATGGTAATGGTAATTATGATGATGATAGTGATTATGTTAATAGTGGGATGATGGTAAAAATTATGATGGTGATGATGATGATGATGATTGTGAAGGTGAGGCACCTTCACTAGACATTGGACTGTTTTAAATGTGTATGCAAGTATTGTGTAAATATTGTGTATGCAGTGTTAAAATCACTGTGGAGGCCAGAAACAAAAGCCATATTACAACCTGTGTGTGAAATGTAAATTTAGATTGAATTGCCCTAAATGTCTTAATTGTCGTTGTCAAATCAAATCAAAGTTTATTTGTCACGTGCACCGAATACAACATGTGTTGACCTCACAGTATAATGCTTATAATGCTTGTAGTGCCTTGCGGTCGGAGGCTGAGCAATTGCTGAACCTGGCAGTGATACAACCGGTCAGGATGCTCTCAATGTTGCAGCTGTAGAACCTTTTGAGGATCTCAGGACCCTCAGGACACAATGCAAATAGTCCGGGCCTTCATAGGGCCTTCCTCTGACACCGCCTGGTGTAGAGGTCCTGGAATGCAGGCAGCTTAACCCCAGTGATGTACTGGGCCGTACGCACTACCCTCTGTAGTGCCTTGCGGTCGGAGGCCGAGCAATTGCTGTACCTGGCAGTGATACAACCGGTATGCTCTCGATGTTGCAGCTGTAGAACCTTTTGAGGATCTCAGGACCCATGCCAAATCTTTTTAGTTTCCTGAGAGGGAATAGGCTTGGTCATGCCCTCTTCATGATAGGCTTGGTCGTGCCCTCTTCATGATAGGCTTGGTCGTGCCCTCTTCATGATAGGCTTGGTCGTGCCCTCTTCATGATAGGCTTGGTCGTGCCCTCTTCATGATAGGCTTGGTCGTGCCCTCTTCATGATAGGCTTGGTCGTGCCCTCTTCATGATAGGCTTGGTCGTGCCCTCTTCATGATAGGCTTGGTCGTGCCCTCTTCATGATAGGCTTGGTCGTGCCCTCTTCATGATAGGCTTGGTCGTGCCCTCTTCATGATAGGCTTGGTCGTGCCCTCTTCATGATAGGCTTGGTCGTGCCCTCTTCATGATAGGCTTGGTCGTGCCCTCTTTATGATAGGCTTCGTCGTGCCCTCTTCATGATAGGCTTGGTCGTGCCCTCTTCATGATAGGCTTGGTCGTGCCCTCTTCATGATAGGCTTGGTCGTGCCCTCTTCATGATAGGCTTCGTCGTGCCCTCTTCATGATAGGCTTGGTCGTGCCCTCTTCATGATAGGCTTGGTCGTGCCCTCTTTATGATAGGCTTCGTCGTGCCCTCTTCATGATAGGCTTGGTCGTGCCCTCTTCATGATAGGCTTGGTCGTGCCCTCTTCATGATAGGCTTGGTCGTGCCCTCTTCATGATAGGCTTGGTCGTGCCCTCTTCATGATAGGCTTGGTCGTGCCCTCTTCATGATAGGCTTGGTCGTGCCCTCTTCATGATAGGCTTGGTCGTGCCCTCTTCATGATAGGCTTGGTCGTGCCCTCTTCATGATAGGCTTGGTCGTGCCCTCTTCATGATAGGCTTGGTCGTGCCCTCTTCATGATAGGCTTGGTCGTGCCCTCTTCATGATAGGCTTGGTCGTGCCCTCTTCATGATAGGCTTGGTCGTGCCCTCTTCATGATAGGCTTCGTCGTGCCCTCTTCATGATAGGCTTGGTCGTGCCCTCTTCATGATAGGCTTGGTCGTGCCCTCTTCATGATAGGCTTGGTCGTGCCCTCTTCATGATAGGCTTGGTCGTGCCCTCTTCATGATAGGCTTGGTCGTGCCCTCTTTATGATAGGCTTCGTCGTGCCCTCTTCATGATAGGCTTGGTCGTGCCCTCTTCATGATAGGCTTGGTCGTGCCCTCTTCATGATAGGCTTGGTCGTGCCCTCTTCATGATAGGCTTGGTCGTGCCCTCTTCATGATAGGCTTGGTCGTGCCCTCTTCATGATAGGCTTGGTCGTGCCCTCTTCATGATAGGCTTGGTCGTGCCCTCTTCATGATAGGCTTGGTCGTGCCCTCTTCATGATAGGCTTGGTCGTGCCCTCTTCATGATAGGCTTGGTCGTGCCCTCTTCATGATAGGCTTGGTCGTGCCCTCTTCATGATAGGCTTGGTCGTGCCCTCTTCATGATAGGCTTGGTCGTGCCCTCTTTATGATAGGCTTCATGATAGGCGTGCCCTCTTCATGATAGGCTTGGTCGTGCCCTCTTCATGATAGGCTTGGTCGTGCCCTCTTCATGATAGGCTTGGTCGTGCCCTCTTCATGATAGGCTTGGTCGTGCCCTCTTCATGATAGGCTTGGTCGTGCCCTCTTCATGATAGGCTTGGTCGTGCCCTCTTCATGATAGGCTTGGTCGTGCCCTCTTCATGATAGGCTTGGTCGTGCCCTCTTCATGATAGGCTTCGTCGTGCCCTCTTCATGATAGGCTTGGTCGTGCCCTCTTCATGATAGGCTTGGTCGTGCCCTCTTCATGATAGGCTTGGTCGTGCCCTCTTCATGATAGGCTTGGTCGTGCCCTCTTCATGATAGGCTTGGTCATGCCCTCTTCATGATAGGCTTCGTCGTGCCCTCTTTACTGTGTTTGGTTAAATTTTGCATGGCCACACTTCAGGTGTACCTAATTAGTTGTTGGTCAAACCTGAGTATAAAACAGGAAGTGTTCAGTATGTTCTAGAGACATGTCTGAAAGGTCAAAGGTTGGTTTTAGCATCTTTGAACAGCCAATCTGTTTTGTTGTTTTATCTTACTGCATTGGACAATAAATGAAGTATTTTTTTATGCAGTTTTATTCTCAGTCTACGTTTTAATCTTTTAAGTGAACAATGCGACAGCCGTCCTTGTCACGATTATGATGATGACAATTTCAACCGACAAGATGACAATTACAACAAAAACAACAATACATTACAGAATTTCTAACAATGGTATCGAAGTGCACTTTCTCACAGCAAAGTCCGGGAACATGCATATCCACTGGTTCACTCATTGTCCTGCTGTCTCTCGCTCTGTCTCTCGCTCTGTCTCTCGCTCTCTCTCTCTCTCTGTCTCTCTCTCTTTCTCTCTCTCTCTCTGTCTCTCTCTCTCTCTGTGTCTCTCTCTCTGTCTCTCTATTTCTCTCTGTCTCTCTCTCTGTCTCTGTCTCTCTATTTCTCTCTGTCTCTCTCTCTCTGTTTCTCTATTTCTCTCTCTCTCTGTTTCTCTATTTCTCTCTCTCTCTCTCTCTCTGTCTCTCTCTGTCTCTCTCTCTGTCTCTCTCTGTCTCTCTCTGTCTCTGTCTCTGTTTTTCTCTCTCTCTCTCTCTGTCTCTCTCTCTCTCTGTCTCTCTCTGTCTCTCTCTCTGTCTCTCTATTTCTCTCTGTCTCTCTATTTCTCTCTGTCTCTCTATTTCTCTCTGTCTGTCTCTCTCTCTGTCTGTCTCTCTCTCTGTCTTTCTCTCTCTCTGTCTCTCTCTCTGTCTCTCTCTCTGTCTCTCTCTCTGTCTCTCTCTCTCTCTCTCTCTCTCTCTCTCTCTCTCTCTCTCTCTCTCTCTCTCTCTCTCTCTCTCTCTCTCTCTCTCTCTCTCTCTCTCTCTCTCTCTCTCTCTCTCTGTGTCTCTCTCTCTGTCTCTCTCTCTCACACGAGTCCAAGCCCTTGGAGCCCCTTCACCCTCCAGCTGCACACTGTCTCCCAGGGTAGGTGTCAGCTCTTCCACAGAATGTATTCCCTCTTCCACGGCACATGTTGTCTGTCTATTCACAGGTTGGGCGGCTGTCACAACTGTGTGTAAACACAGTCCTCATGCACACGGGATGAGGAGCAGGATCCCAGCGCTCTCACTGATTTCCACCGAGACAGAAAATAGTTCAGGTGGGAAGAGCAGGAGCTTCTGGAAGCTGTTCTGACTGAATGGAACCGACTGGACCTTGGCCTCAACTCACATACTAGAGGACATTCAGCCTGTGTGCTAAACAAAAGCTACTGTATCACACAGAGCAGGAGCGTGAGACAAAGAGACTCAGTGAGACCAAGAGTCAAACAGACAGACAGACAGAAAGAGAGAGAGAGCGAGGGAGAGAGAAAGAGCGGGGGGGGGGGTATCTAGACGACAAGCTAGTTCACAGTCAGTTCTTTGATGAACATATCAGACACATCCAAACAGTCCTACGTCATTACCAACAACATTGCATCAACCTCACTTCTAAGAATTGTGAACAGTTTAGGGCAAAAGTGAGGTTCCTAGGCAGGATGGTGTCAAAAGACGGTTACACCATGGGCCCTGCAAAGGTGGCTCCTGTCCAGGCCTTGAAGGAGTGACACCCAGCTACAGCATGGGCCCTGCAGAGGTGGCTCTTGTCCAGGTCTTGAAGGAGTGACACCCAGCTACAGCATGGGCCCTGCAGAGGTGGCTCCTGTCCAGGTCTTGAAGGAGTGACACCCAGCTACAGCATGGGCCCTGCAGAGGTGGCTCCTGTCCAGGTCTTGAAGGAGTGACACCCAGCTACAGCATGGGCCCTGCAGAGGTGGCTCCTGTCCAGGCCTTGAAGGAGTGACACCCAGCTACAGCATGGGCCCTGCAGAGGTGGCTCCTGTCCAGGCCTTGAAGGAGTGACACCCAGCTACAACATGGGAAGTCAAAGCTAAGGAAAAAGCACAGAAAGCAGAAACAGCAGGAAAAGTACTCCAGCTACGGAGTGCAACTCCCATCCAATGGACAGAGGAGCACCAGGAAGTGTTAAACAACCTCGCTGACAGGCTGTCCAACCCTCCAGTGTTAGCCTATCCAGACTTCAACTACACACGGACGCATCACAAGTAAGACTTGGAGCAGTGCTGTACCAGTGTCCAGATAATAACTACAATCTGCACTGGGGCAAGCTAGAGTTCCTGGGACTGAAGTGGGCTATCTGTGATCATTTCAGAGACTACCTATTCCACACTCCTTCCTTTGTGGTGTATACGAACAACAACTCCCTCACATATGTGCTGATGTAACAGTTTTGCCTCTGTCCCTCTCCTCACCCCTACCTGGGCTCGAACCAGGGACCCTCTGCACACAACAACAACTGACACCCTCGAAGCATCGTTACCTATCGCTCCACAAAAGCTGTGGCCCTTGCAGAGCAAGGGAAACACCTACTTCAAGGTCTCAAAGCGAGTGATGTCAACAATTGAAATGCTATTAGTGCGCACCCCGCTAACCATTTCACACCGGTTACACTGACCACTGCTAAGTTAAATGCAACAGGACAGAGGAGGGTTGCTGAACTGGCTGATTTCAACTTCACCATAAAGTACAGACCTGGAAAGGCAAACGGAGACACAGATGGCCTATCAAGGAAGCCAATTGGAGACGTTCATGACACAGTGTACAGAGGGAGTAAGTCAGGACACTGTCAGTGCCACAAAGCAAGGTAGAGCCTACTCCACTGTTCAGCAACATCACATTTTATGCCACCCAAGAACAAGCAGAGGCAGAGCAAGCCGAGAAGGAGACTACTCAGCACAGCACAGCCAATCTCCAGAGATGAGATATGGGAGGCTCAACAGGAAAATCCAGCGATCGGAAAAGTGTGGGAGTACAAGATGAGAAACCAGAGGCCAAGTGCGATGTCATTCACACAGAGGACAGTGAAGTGAGAGCCTTGCTAGGGAATGGGGAGAACTAGAGATCAAACCAGATGGAACACTGCACAGGAGAAGTCATTCCAGATGTCAACCCGTTCTTCCCAAGCTCTATCATCCTCAAGTGACATCTGGGCACAGAAAGAACATTGAGCTTAATCAGAGACCGGTTCTACTGGCCCAAAATGCAGCGTGATGTGGAACACTTTGTGAAAATAATTTTGCTAGTGCCTGAAGAAGAGGAAACCAAATAGACCACCATGAGCATGAGTTAGTCTCTGTAGACTTCCTTCACCTGGAGACGTGAAAAGGAGCTTATGAGTACATTCTTGTTGTCATGGACCACTACACACGCTTTTCCCAAGCCTATGCAACCACAAACACGTCAGCCAAGACAGTGGCAGACAAACTGTTCAATGACTTTGCACTGAAATGTGGATTTCATGGGAAAATACACCATGACCAGGGAAGATAATGTAACAGTTGGTTTTCAAGTTGACTGAAAGAGCTCTGTGGAATATGAGGGTCACATACCACTCAGTTTCACCCACAGGAGATTTAATTGTACCCTTACCTCCATGCTCAGAATACTAACATAGGAACAGAGGACTGGAAAAGCTACTTACCCAAGGGCCTTCATGCCTCCAACTGTACTTCAACTGATGCTACAGGCTACTCACCATTCTACTTACTGTTCGACCTCCACGACTCCCCATCAATCTGTTTGGGATAGAAAAAGAGGACAATCCAGGATAAGGATAAAAGCACTCCATCGAGTGCTTTTGTTGCCATGTGACTTCCTACCTGTAGCTGAAAACCCAGAACAACCTCAGAGCAAATCCAGAGTAAAAACAAGACAGAGTAACAGAACAAAACAGAGACCCCATGTGACACAGAATCCTCAACACACAGACAGCGAGGACGAGTCTGATGACAAGTTCCAGACAGGACTACTTACCTGGCCATCTACCGAGCCACCACACTGAACCCCACAGCGCATAAGTTCCATCCTCAGAGCACACCTGAAGTACAGGAGAGGTGTCAATTGCCACAAATGGCTGAAGAGGAACAGGAGTCGAACTTAGCTGGAAAAGGAGGGGAAAGAGTGCTGGCTGCAGAAGACATGGATGACAGTCAGGATAGAGCAGAGGACTCTGAACCTGAAGATGACAGTCAGGATAGAGCAGAGGACTCTGAACCTGAAGATGACAGTCAGGATAGAGCAGAGGACTCTGAACCTGAAGATGACAGTCAGGATAGAGCAGAGGACTCTGAACCTGAAGATGACAGTCAGGATAGAGCAGAGGACTCTGAACCTGAAGATGACAGTCAGGATAGAGCAGAGGACTCTGAACCTGAAGATGGGCACCTACAGATGGTAGAACGCAGGTCACAGAATCCAAAAAGAGAGAGGAGACAGCCAGAGGCTCTAACTTATCCTCTCTAGGCGGTGTGGGTAGGTAGTGTCCCACCTGGCCAACATCCAGTGAAATTGCAGAGCGCCAAATTCAAAAACAGAAATACTCATTATAAAAAGAATCAGAAAACATACAAGTGTTATACATCGGTTTAAAATTTAACTTCTTGTTAATCCAACCACTGTGTCAGATTTCAAAAAGTCTTTACGGCGAAAGCATACCATGCGATTATCTGAGAACATAGCCCAGCAGACAAATCATTACAAACAGTTACCAGCCAAGTAGAGGAGTTACACAAGTCAGAAATAGCGATAAAATTAATCTCTTAAATTTGATGATCTTCATATGGTTGCACTCACAAGACTCCTATTTACTCAACAAATGTTTGTTTTGTTCGATAAAGTCCCTCTTCATATCCAAAACCCTCTGTTTTGTTTGCGCGTTTTGTTCCGTAATCCACAGGCTCAAAGGCAGTCGCAACAGGCAGACGAAAAATCTGAAAAGTATCAGTAAAGCTCGTAGAAACATGTCAAACGATGTTTATAGTCATAAGAATCAATAATATTTCAACCGGCTTCATCAATATAAAAGGAAAACAAGAAAGGTGCGAGCGCATGAGAAACCAATGGGAGACTGCAGAGTGGTCTTATTCCCTCGTTTTTCAGAATACAAGCCTGAAACAATTTCTTAAGACTGTTGACATCTAGTGGAAGCCACAGGAAGTGCAATTTGAGTCCTAAGTCAATGGAATCTGTATAGGCAGTCAATGGAAAACTACAAACATAAAAAAAATCCCACTTCCTGGATGGATCTTTCTCAGGTTTTCGTTGGCAGCCCAGTTTCACACAGAGAACGTTTACAGACAAACAGATATCAATGAGCTCTTATTGGAGACCTTATTAAATTAAATAGATTTAGTTTTCTCAATTTTTATTATTATTAGTATTATTGTCACCTTCACTATATTTAACCAGGTAGGCCAGTTGAGAACAAGTTCTCATTTACAACTGCGACCTGGCCAAGATGAAGCAAAGCAGTGCAACAAAAACAAACAACACAGAGTTACACATAAACAAATGTACAGTCAATAACACAATAGAAAAATATATGTACAGTGTGTGCAAATGTAGAAGAGTACGGAGGTAGGCAAAAAATAGGCAAAATAATTACAATTTAGCAATAACACTGGAGTGATAGATGTGCAGATTATTATGTGCAAGTAGAGATACTGGGGTGCAAAATAGCAAGAGGGTAAGTAATAATATGGGGATGAGGTAGTTGGATGGGCTATTTACAGATTGGCTGTGTACAGGTACAGTGATCGGTAAGCTGCTCTGACAACTGATGCTTGAAGTTAGAGAGGGAGATATAAGACTCCAGCTTCAGTGATTTTTGCAATTCGTTCCGGCCAAAGGAAGTGTTGGCTTTGGGGATGACCAGTGAAATATACCTGCTGGAGCATGTGCTATGGGTGGGTGCTGCTATGGTGACCAGTGAGCTGAAATAAGGTGGGGCTTTACCTAGCAAAGACTTATAGATGACCTGGTGCAAGTGGGTTTGCTGACGAATATGTAGTGAGGGCCAGCCAATGAGAGCACACAGGTCGTGGGTAGTATATGTGGCTTTGGTGACAAAACGGATGGCACTGTGATAGTAGAGTGTTGGAGGCGATTTTGTAAATGACATCTTCAAAGTCGAGGATCGGTAGGATAGTAAGTTTTACA
Organism: Oncorhynchus gorbuscha; assembly: GCF_021184085.1. NCBI lineage: Eukaryota > Metazoa > Chordata > Actinopteri > Salmoniformes > Salmonidae > Oncorhynchus > Oncorhynchus gorbuscha. The sequence continues at coordinate 82,747,801 of NC_060181.1, read as the reverse complement.
AGGGTATGTTTGGTAGCATGAGTGAAGGAGGCTTTGATGCAAAATAGGAAGCCAATTCAAGATTTAATTTTGGATTGGAGATGCTTAATGTGAGTCTGGAAGGAGAGTTTACAGTCTAACCAGACACCTAGGTATTTCTAGTTGTCCACATATTCTAAGTCTAACCATCCAGAGTAGTGATGCTATTCGGGCGGGAGGGTGCGGGCAGCGATCGGTTGAAGAGCATGCATTTAGTTTTACTTGCATTTAAAAGCGGTATGGCATTGTTGTATGGCATTGAAGCTCGTCTGGAGGTTAGTTAACACAGTGTCCAAAGAAGGGCCAGAAGTGTACAGAATGGTGTCATCTGCGTAGAGGTGGATCAGAGAATCACCAGCAGAAAGAGCGACATTATTGATATATACAGAGAAAAGTGTCTGCCCGAGAATTGAACCCTGTGGCACCCCCATAGAGACTTCCAGAGGTCTGGACAACAGGCCCTCCAATTTGACACACTGAACTCTATCTGAGAAGTAGTTGTTGAACCAGGTGTGGCAGTCATTTGAGAAACCAAGGCAGTTGAGTCTGCCGTTAAGAGTGCGTTGATTGACAGAGTCAAAAGTCTTGGCCAGGTCGATGAAGACGGCTGCACAGTACTGTCTTTTATCGATATTGTTTAGGACCTTGAGCATGGCTGAGGTACACCCATGACCAGCTCGGAAACCAGATTGCATAGTTGAGAAGTTACGGTGCGATTCGAAATGGTTGGTGATCTGTTTTTTTTTTACATTTTACCCCCTTTTTTCTCCCCATTTTCGTAGTTTTTAGTAGATAGTAGTTACTATCTTGTCTCATCGCTACAACTCCCGTACAGGCTCGGGAGAGACGAAGGTCGAAAGCCACGTGTCCTCCGAAACACAACCCAACCAAGCCGCACTGCTTCTTAACACAGCGTGCATCCAACCCGGAAGCCAATGTGTCAGAGGAAACACTGTGCACTTGGTGACCTGGTTAGCGTGCACTGCGCCTGGCCCGCCACAGGAGTCCCTAGTGCGCGATGAGACAATTGTGCATTGCCCCATGTACCTCCCAGTCACAGCCAGCTGCGAAAAAGCCTGGGCTTGAACCCAGAGTGTCTGGTGGCACAGCTAGCACTGCGGTGCAGTGCCCTAGACCACTGGAGGTCAAAAGGGGGACGAGTGTGGCCAATGTGAAATGGCTAGCTAGTTAGTGGTGGTGAGCACTAATAGTGTTTCAGTCAGTGACATCACTCGCTCTGAGACCTAGAAGTAGTTGTTCCACTTGCTCTGCATGGGCTGGGGCTTTTGTGGCGCGATGGGTAACGATGCTTCGTGAGTGACTGTGGTTGATGTGTTTGAGCCCAGGTTGGGGCGAGGAGAGGGACGGAAACTATACTGTTACACCAACAAGTAGTTGAAGGTGTAATTTACCTGTAGAGTTGCAATGTAGGGGCAACATTTCTCAGGATTGGGAAAATGTGAGATATATGGTCAACATTTACATTTTTAGCTAATCATTTATTTATAGAAGTGTGGTTGTGCTGGTTTAATCAAACAGAGGGGGCTGCTCGCTCTACTGGTTGCCTCACAAGCTCTCGCTACTGTAGTGCACTTGCTAGCTTGTTGTCAGTTGAATGAGTGACAAACCAACTGTAGCTGTACTGAGAAGAGTTGCACCCCTTCTGAAAAAACCTACACTTGATCCCTCCGATGTCAACAACTACAGACCAGTATCCAAATCAAATCAAATCAAATCAAATCAGCCCTAGGACCGTGCCCCAGGACTACCTGACATGATGGCTCCTTGCTGTCCCCAGTCCATCTGACTGTGCTGCTGCTCCAGTTTCAACTGTTCTGCCTTATTATTATTTGACCATGCTGGTCATTTATGAACATTTGAACATCTTGGTCATGTTCTGTTATAATCTCTACCCGGCACAGCCAGAAGAGGACTGGCCACCCCACATAGCCCGGTTCCTCTCTAGGTTTCTTCCTAGGTTTTGGCCTTTCTAGGGAGTTTTTCCTAGCCACCGTGCTTTTACACCTGCATTGTTTGCTGTTTGGGGTTTTAGGCTGGGTTTCTGTACAGCACTTTGAGATATCAGCTGATGTACGAAGGGCTATATAAATAAATTTGATTTGATTTGATTTGATTCAGACCAGTATCCCTTCTTTCTTTTCTCTCCAAAACTCTTGAACGTGCCGTCCTTGGCCAGCTCTCCCGCTATCTCTCTCAGAATGACCTTCTTGATCCAAATCAGTCAGGTTTCAAGACTAGTCATTCAACTGAGACTGCTCTTCTCTGTATCACGGAGGCGCTCCGCACCGCTAAAGCTAACTCTCTCTCCTCTGCTCTCATCCTTCTAGACCTATCGGCTGCCTTCGATACTGTGAACCATCAGATCCTCCTCTCCACCCTCTCCGAGTTGGGCATCTCCGGCGCGGCCCACGCTTGGATTGCGTCCTACCTGACAGGTCGCTCCTACCAGGTGGCGTAGCGAGAATCTGTCTCCTCACCACGCGCTCTCACCACTGGTGTCCCCCAGGGCTCTGTTCTAGGCCCTCTCCTATTCTCGCTATACACCAAGTCACTTGGCTCTGTCATAACCTCACATGGTCTCTCCTATCATTGCTATGCAGACGACACACAATTAATATTCTCCTTTCCCCTTCTGATGACCAGGTGGCGAATCGCATCTCTGCATGTCTGGCAGACATATCAGTGTGGATGACGGATCACCACCTCAAGCTGAACCTCGGCAAGACGGAGCTGCTCTTCCTCCCGGGAAGGACTGCCCGTTCCATGATCTCGCCATCACGGTTGACAACTCCATTGTGTCCTCCTCCCAGAGCGCTAAGAACCTTGGCGTGATCCTGGACAACACCCTGTCGTTCTCAACTAACATCAAGGCGGTGGCCCGTTCCTGTAGGTTCATGCTCTACAACATCCGCAGAGTACGACCCTGCCTCACACAGGAAGCGGCGCAGGTCCTAATCCAGGCACTTGTCATCTCCCATCTGGATTACTGCAACTCGCTGTTGGCTGGGCTCCCTGCCTGTGCCATTAAACCCCTACAACTCATCCAGAACACCGCAGCCCGTCTGGTGTTCAACCTTCCCAAGTTCTCTCACGTCACCCCGCTCCTCCGCTCTCTCCACTGGCTTCCAGTTGAAGCTTGCATCCGCTACAAGACCATGGTGCTTGCCTACGGAGCTGTGAGGGAAACGGCACCTCAGTACCTCCAGGCTCTGATCAGGCCCTACACCCAAACAAGGGCACTGCGTTCATCCACCTCTGGCCTGCTCGCCTCCCTACCACTGAGGAAGTACAGTTCCCGCTCAGCCCAGTCAAAACTGTTCGCTGCCCTGGCCCCCCCAATGGTGGAACAAACTCCCTTACGACGCCAGGACAGCGGAGTCAATCACCACCTTCCGGAGACACCTGAAACCCCACCTCTTTAAGGAATACCTAGGATAGGATAAGTAATCCTTCTCACCCCCCCCCCTTTAAGATTTAGATGCACTATTGTAAAGTGACTGTTCCACTGGATGTCATAAGGTGAATGCACCAATTTGTAAGTCGCTCTGGATAAGAGCGTCTGCTAAATGACTTAAATGTAAATGTAAATGTAAGAGCAACCAGATCTAAAGTCATTGTTTGAAACTTGGTGTCAGGCCCAATAATTCTACTCACCACATCCAATTACAAAAAGGCAACAAAGGCCATGTTGAAACGCCTTCTCTAGACATGTTTTACTTGTCTTATATTTTGTTTTGTAATTTACTAAAACAAGTAGACAAAACAAAAATGGTTTTTCAAAATGTCAGCCAGGGGTATTGCCTCCCAGAAAAATGTGCACACATTTAGGCTGTTGTTTATATGTGTTTTTTACACAAACATGTGAGTATAATGTTTGTATGGATGTCAACCCCAACACGTATGCTAGCTATGCTAACCAACGTTTACGAATGAGAGTTCGTATTCAGTAATCACTTCTTCTAAACCTGAAAAGGGACAACTTCTACATGTTACGCAGCAGAAACAGCCAAATATATCCAAATCGGACTTAAGAAGGCACATTGTGGGCCTGTTATAATACATAAATCATGACAGATTTGACGAATATCCACTTTGTTAGATCAGATTTGATTCATGTGCGCCAACCTGTTCAAGGGAACGTCTGTATTCCATTGATTCCTTTACCGCATCTATAGGGACCTAAAACTATTGTGTCACCAAGGCAGAACTTGAACTTGTACCCTAAAACATATGTCACAAAAATAAAACGACTAATATATATTTATACAATTTCTGTAGCTCTTTTCATAAATCTCAAAGCTCTCCAAAAGCATAAAACAAACAAGCAATACACCATTATGAGTAGCCTAGCTATAGCTAGGCTACTCATGATGATGTATTGGTTGACCTAGCTAGCTATAGCTAGGCTTCTCTTGATGATGTATTGGTTGACCTAGCTAGCTATAGCTGGGCTACTCATGATGATGTATTGGTTGACCTAGCTAGCTATAGCTAGGCTTCTCATGATGATGTATTGGTTGACCTAGCTAGCTATAGCTGGGCTACTCATGATGATGTATTGGTTGACCTAGCTAGCTATAGCTAGGCTACTCATGATGATGTATTGGTTGACCTAGCTAGCTATTGCTAGGCTACTCGTGATGATGTATTGGTTGACCTAGCTAGCTATATCTAGGCTATTCATGATGATGTATTGGTTGACCTAGCTAACTATAGCTAGGCTACTCATGATGATGAATTGGTTGACCTAGCTAACTATAGTTAACTAGTTCAACCAATAGAAGCCAAGTATTTGAGTGCATGCATCATCCAAAGCTGGAGGGACAGTTCATGGCTTCATCAGAGAATGGTGGTCAGGGAGATGGTTGATGAAGATAAAGTCTGGTGATGTTCTTGTAGAGGGCTTCTCTGGGAACAAGCCTGAGTCATGTAGCCACTGACAATTTATGCTTCAGCAGCTCTGGGCACCAGAAATCTCACCAAACACAGTTCAGAGTAGTAGCCAGTCGTCCTCATTACGAGCCCTCTGCATCAGCATTCCTCTACTGCATCTCCCATTCCTCTCAAGCTTCAGTTGACTCTTCAATTTATGTTTTCAAAAGATCGTGAACCAGCAGCCAGGTGAATCAAAAAAGCTGGCACAATGTCCAGCTGTATCAATCGAATAAAAATGATAAGCCAGCCAGCTAGCCAAACCCAAAAGAGTTGACCTGCCAGTCTATCTGCAAATCTGTGGGTCAAATATGCAATAAAATTCAATGTTTTTTAAAAACAAAACAGCTGATGAAAAACCCCCACTTAGAAACATTTTTTAAAAACTAAATATGTACATATTTACGGGAGCTCTCTGCTTAGGTTGTTACTAGGGCGCCATGTCAACCAACACTAGGGTAATGCACATTTTAAAGGCCTTGTTGTTCCCGTGTTTGTTGAGACTGCATTCACGATAAACATTGCATATGATGGCTTTATCCGAAATGACTGCATTGACGACAAAGTGCAATCTGATTGAATCGTGGCCTTAAACTCTAAGGGCTCCATTCAATCAGACCCTCAATAGCTGCCATCCGCATAGCGGTTGTTTTGGTGGAGTCGGAGGTGGGACTACATTAGAGCTGTCAAATCAAAAGGCATTAAACCTAAATCCAAATATTTGATTTCATAGAGGGAGAAAACACGTGCATTGTCATGTCACAAAGGGAGAGACAGAGAGAGAGACACAGAGAGAGACACAGAGAGAGACACAGAGAGAGAGACACAGAGAGAGAGACAGAGAGAGAGAGACAGAGAGAGAGACACAGAGAGAGAGAGACAGAGAGAGAGACACAGAGAGAGAGACAGAGAGAGACACAGAGAGAGACACAGAGAGAGAGAGACAGAGAGAGACACAGAGAGAGACAGAGAGAGACACAGAGAGAGACAGAGAGAGAGACAGAGAGAGAGACAGAGAGAGAGACACAGAGAGAGACACAGAGAGAGAGACAGAGAGAGACACAGAGAGAGAGACAGAGAGAGACACAGAGAGAGACAGAGAGAGACACAGAGAGAGACAGAGAGAGAGACAGAGAGAGAGACACAGAGAGGGAGACAGAGAGAGAGACACAGAGAGAGAGACAGAGAGAGAGACACAGAGAGAGAGACAGAGAGAGAGACACAGAGAGAGAGACAGAGAGAGAGACACAGAGAGAGACAGAGAGAGAGACAGAGAGAGACACAGAGAGAGAGACAGAGAGAGACACAGAGAGAGAGAGACAGAGAGAGACACAGAGAGAGACACAGAGAGAGACACAGAGAGAGACAGAGAGAGAGACAGAGAGAGAGACACAGAGAGAGAGACAGAGAGAGAGAGACAGAGAGAGAGACAGAGAGAGAGAGACAGAGAGAGAGACACAGAGAGAGAGACAGAGAGAGACACAGAGAGAGAGACAGAGACAGAGACAGAGACAGAGACAGAGACAGAGACAGAGACAGAGACAGAGACAGAGACAGAGACAGAGAGTGTGAGCATTGGATATAGGCTTGTCCCAAAAGAGAGACATGTGGTACTGTACTGTAAGCACATCCAAACTCACCCAGCCATTGAAAAAGAACTTCCTTTCATTCCCTCAGTGAAATCAGACTGATATTTGAGAGGCCTGATCCCGAAAGGACCTGGACCCACCTGTCTCCCTCAGTCAGAGACACAACAGCTGGGCTGCTGACGCACCAGAGGATGGTTCACTGAAAATCTGTGAAAAATGGTTCTTACATAAAACCACTGAGCTGAGAGGCTTGCTGACAGTGGGGTTGGCAGGGTCATATCTGACAGGTTCACATCATGTTTTTCCCCCTCCTGACGTAGCACAGCTCAGAGTCAGTTAGAAAGACGATCTGGATGATACTCAGTCTCAATCACTCTGCTAATGGCAGAGAGGACCAGACAATATGTGATTTGTAGGGACAGATACACCAATACATCAAAGCAAGAGGTGGTCTCTCTATAAACTAATTTCTGAGGTTAAAAATATATTTACATCATTGACGATGACGATCAATGGCAATCTCACAGGTGAGGTAAAGACTTGTAGTGTCAATGGATGAAGTAGTGAAGTTTTCATAATGTGTAACATTGTCTAAGACCTGACGAGTTATGTTACGTCCCCAAACCAATGCCTAGTCTTTACCTCAACGTAAAAAAAGCCCACTGGTCACAGACGTCAATTCAACGCCTATTCCATGTTGGCTCAACATAATTTCATTCAAATGACATGGAAACAACATTGATTCAACCAGTGTGTGCCCAGTGGGAGTTTGTGGTTCGTACACAAACCTGATTCAACAGTCAGTCATACGCATGGTATAAACCATCTCTTCTCATCTCAACAATCTGTTGTACATTACCTGGAATGTTGTTTGAAAGGGAATGTCTCTTTAACTTATTTTACTCTAACTCTGTTGGGCAGCCTTGTATCAGAGCCAAACCCCTATGTTTAAAATGAACAACTGACATGCACCCAAACACAGATACACACATGCACGCACAAAGAGAGAGAGAGAGAGAACATCTGTCTGGTTTAGAGCACTAGAGAACAGTTACCTCACCAGCTACTAGGCCTCTGAGTGACAGTGAGAAGCCCCTTGGCAGCATCCCGGAGGATGACATGGGAATTGAATCATCATAAAGTGCTATAACTTGCTTTTTAAAAGGCCAAAACATAAAGCTTAAGGAGAATGAGGAGCTCTGGCACGAGAGGCAGGGAAGTCGTTGACTTACTGCTGCATACGGTGGCTGATATCATGTGTTGTTACATGGTGAATGTGTCAACACACAGAGATGAAAAGTCCTAATACATGTTTTCAATTTGGAATATAGGAAAGGAGTTCAAAGCTCACCTTTAAGGTTGCTGTGCTCACATCAGCAGTCAGATCATATGCTGTATTGTCTGTATATCACTATCTGGCCAAGCACTGTGGGGTGTTTCCATAGAAATACCGGAAGGACTCATGTATCAATGTGGAGTCAACGAGGAGAACACAGCCTGTTGCAAACAGCTATATTGGCACTGTTTGTGCCATTTCAGAATAGAATAGACACAACATGACCTCTGGCTAGGGTTCAGACCTATTCTGTGTATGTTCAGAATGTCTACCCACACTTAAACCTATTCAACTCAATGGTTAAGATAAGGATTTGGGATGGTTAAAGTGGTCCTGGCCTGATGATTGGTGGTTGAAGATATCCCTCTAGTGGTGTGGGGGCTGTGCTTTGGCAAATTGGGTGGGGTTATATCCTTCCTGTTTGGCCCTGTCCGGGGGTGTCCTCGGATGGGACCACAGTGTCTCCTGACCCCCCCTGTCTCAGCCTCCAGTATTTATGCTGCAATAGTTTATGTGTCGGGGGGCTAGGGTCAGTTTGTTATATCTGGACTACTTCTCCTGTCCTATTCGGTGTCCTGTGTGAATTGAAGTGTGCGTTCTCTAATTCTCTCCTTCTCTCTTTCTTTCTCTCTCTCGGAGGACCTGAGCCCTAGGACCATGCCCCAGGACCACCTGACATGATGACTCCTTGCTGTCCCCTGTCCACCTGGCCGTGCTGCAGCTCCAGTTTCAACTGTTCTGCCTTATTATTATTCGACCATGCTGGTCATTTATGAACATTTGAACATCTTGGCCATGTTCTGTTATAATCTCCACCCGGCACAGCCAGAAGTGGACTGGCCACCCCACATAGCCTGGTTCCTCTCTAGGTTTCTTCCTAGGTTTTGGCCTTTCTAGGGAGTTTTTCCTAGCCACCGTGCTTCAACACCTGCATTGCTTGCTGTTTGGGGTTTTAGGCTGGGTTTCTGTACAGCACTTTGAGATATCAGCTGATGTACGAAGGGCTATATAAATACATTTGATTTTGATTTGATGATCTAAGACAGAAAGACCAATAGATCCTTGTCCCATGGTGATGACCTGAAGAGCTCTATCAGCCAATGAACTCACTCTCACCCTGAGACCGCTGCTCTGCTGGCGAGGCACGTGGGCTGAATGGAGCAGTAAATAAAATCAAATAAAATTGCATTTGTCATGAAATGATAACTTGCGACCCCTAACCAACAAAGCAGATTAAAAATCTAAATGTTACAAAAAAACACAGTAAAAAAGGGAATAAGAAATAAAAGTACAAAATAATTAAAGAGCAGCAGTAAAATAACGAGGCTATATACAGAGGGTACAGGTACAGAGTCAATGTGCGGGGGCACCGGTCAGTCGAGGTAATTGAGATAGTATGTAAACTTGGGTAGAGTTATTAAAGTGACTATGCATAGATAATAACAGAGAGTAGCAGCAGTGTAAAAGAGGGAGGGGGGTGTCGCCATTTGATTAGGCCTTCCTCTGACACCGCCTGGTACAAAGTCCTGGATGGCTGGTGATGGCCCCGGTGATGTACTGGGCCATACGCACTACCTTTTGTAGTGCCTTGCAGTCAGAGGCCGAGCAGTTGCCATACCAGGCAGTGATGCAACCATGCTCTCAATGGTGCAGCTGTAGAACCTTTTGAGGATCTGAGGACCCATGCCAGATGTTTTCAGTCTCCTGAGGGGAAATAGGTTTTGTTGTGCCCTCTTCACAAATGTCTTGGCGTGCTTGGACCATGTTAGTTTGTTGGTGATGTGGACACCAAGGAACTTGAAGCTCTCAACCTGTTCCACTAAATCCCTGTCAACGAGAATGGGGGTGTGCTCCATCCTCCTTTTCCTGTAGTCCACAATCATCTCCTTTGTCTTGATCACGTTGAGGGGGAGGTTGTTGTCCTGACACCAACCGGCCAGGTCTCTGACCTCTCCCTATAGGCTGTCTCATCGTTGTCGGTGATCAGGCCTACCGCTGTTGTGTCATCAGCAAACCTAATGATGGTGTTGGAGTCGTGCATGGCCGTTCAGTCATGAGTGAACAGGGAGTACAGGAGGGGACTGAGCATGCACCCCTGAGGGGCCCCGTGATGAGGATCAGCATGGCGGATGTGTTGTTACCTACCCTCACCACCTGGGGGTGACACGTCAGGAAATCTGGGATATAGTTGCAGAGGGAGGTGTTTAATCCCAGGGTCCTTAGCTTAGTGATGAGCTTTGAGGGCACTATGGTTTTGAACGCCATGCAAAACTAGACAGATAGCTAACAACTAAGTCTTCAATAAAACTCCCAAGGCGTGACTTTTCTTGAATGAATATATTTAAAATGTTTATGTTGTGAAACTGCAAAATACAGAAAATAATATACTTTAGTGTTCAATTCACACCGACATACTGTAGCTGTACATTAAACATTTGAAGTTGCATAAATACAAAGCACACGCTAAGGTACCATGCATCTGGCATGATGCCAAACAATATAGCTAATTGTTAACCATATGGTAATTGCTCCTTTCATTACTCTAATAATGTATAACCATCTATGTAGAATAACAAAGCATATTACACTAGAAACAGTAACAAAACTACAGTATTGTATATTTTACAATTAGTTTGCATGACGCATGAGCAAAGTAATACAGCTAACGACATACATTAACCTCTTGCTCCTACCTGGCACGCAGGCGTCCCATCTAGAGCTCTGGAAATGCAAATGCGCTACGCTAAATGCTAATAGTATTAGTTAAAACTCAAACGTTCATTAAAATACACATGCAGGGTATTGAATTAAACCTACACTCGTTGTGAATCCAGGCAACAAGTCAGATTTTTAAAATGCTTTTCGGCGAAAGCATGAGAAGCTATTATCTGATAGCATGTAACACCACAAAAGGCCCGCAGGGGACGTAAACAAAATAATTAGCATATTCGGCGCTACACAAACCGCACAATAAAATATAAAACATTCATTACCTTTGACCATCTTCTTTGTTGGCACTCCTAGATGTCCCATAATCACTATTGGGTCTTTTTTACGAATTAAATCGGTCCTTAAATAGCCTAGATATTGATCTATGAAGACTGTGTGATAAACGGAAAAAAATAGCGTTTCGTAACGTAACGTCATTTTTTAAAATTCAAAAAGTCGACGATAAACTTTCACAAAACACTTCGAAATACTTTTGTAATGGAACTTTAGGTATTAGTAAATGTTAATAAGCGATCAAATTAATCACGAGACGAAATGTTTTCTATAGGGCTCCATCTTGAAATACTGTCCGTGTATTTCTCAACCAAAATATCCGGTCGGAGACCGGAAGAAATGGGCTGTCTCTTGTTCGTTTGACCAAGAAACAAATCCTAGGCAAATGACAAGACTGTTGACATCGTGTGGAAGCTGTAGGTACTGCAACCTCAGCCATATTTAATGTCTTTCGCCCATAACAATGGGTTGAAGCGGCGGATGGATATATTTTTCCACTTTCAGTGATCAGATTTTCCTGCACTTTTCAATGAAATGCACGTTCTGTTAAAGCCACAGCCGTGATTTAACCAGTTTTATAAACGTCTGAGTGTTTTCTATCCACACATACTAATCATATGCATATACTATATTCCTGGCATGAGTAGCAGGGCGCTGAAATGTTGCGCGATTTTTAACAGAATGTTCAAAAAAGTAGAGGGTAGACTGAAGAGGTTAAAGGCATTGCAATTTGTGAGTAAATGCAACCAACATTGATATGTAAGAAACTCTATCAATAACAAGATTATCATCATTATCTAAATGCTTGAATCGAACTTACAAACAAATATTTTTCCAAGGCTGAAGCATGACAAGAAATAACTACATTGAAAGACCTGCACCGTAGCGTTGTTTGTAGCTGCTTCTATGCGTGCAAAACAAATTCTGAACTTCCCATTTGCGTTGTCTTTCTAAGTACCAGAAAGCGCCACTAGGGGGCAAATAACACCATTGAACACAATGAAAATCCAATTTAACCATTGTAATAAAATAATCTGTTACCTTCTAACAGGATGGCAGCACAATCACGTTGAGGGGGAGGTTGTTGTCCTGGCACCAACCGGCCAGGTCTCTGACCTCTCCCTATAGGCTGTCTCGTCGTTGTCGGTGATCAGGCCTACCGCTGTTGTGTCATCAGCAAACCTAATGATGGTGTTGGAGTCGTGCATGGCCGTTCAGTCATGAGTGAACAGGGAGTACAGGAGGGGACTGAGCATGCACCCCTGAGGGGCCCCGTGATGAGGGTCAGCATGGCGATGTGTTGTTACCTACCCTCACCACCTGGGGGTGACACGTCAGGAAATCCAGGATCTAGTTGCAGAGGGAGATGTTTAATCCCAGGGTCCTTAGCTTAGTGATGAGCTTTGAGGGCACTATGGTTTTGAACGCTGAGCTATAGTCAATGCATAGTATAGGTGTTCCTTTTGTCCAGGTGGGAAAAGGCAGTGTGGAGGGCAATGGAGATTGCATCATCTGTGGATCTGTTTCGGGGGTATTCAAATTGAGTGGGTCTAGAGTTTCTGGGATAATGGTGTTGTGAGCCATGACCAGCCTTTCAAAGCACTTCATGGCTACAGACGTGAGTGCTATGGGTTAGTAGTCATTTGGTAGGCAAAGGGACTATGGTGGTGTCACACCCTGACCATAGTTTGCTTTGTATGTTTCTATGTTTTGTTTGGTCAGGGTGTGATCTGAGTGGGCATTCTATGTTGTGTGTCTAGTTGGTCTGTTTCTGTGTTTGGCCTGATATGGTTCTCAATCAGAGGCAGGTGTTAGTCATTGTCTCTGATTGGGAACCATATTTAGGTAGCCTGTTTGGTGTTGGGTTTTGTGGGTGATTGTTTCCTGTGTTTGTGTTTGTTGCACCAGATAGGGCTGTTTCGGTTTTCCACGTTTATTGTTTTGTATTATGTTCATGTTTAGTTTTCTTATTAAAAAACATGAACTTCAACCACGTTACATTTTGGTCCGCCTCTCCTTCCCAGGAAGAATCCCGTTACAGGTGGTCTGCTTGAAACATGTTGGTATTACAGACTCAAACAGGGAGAGGTTTAAAATGTCAGTGAAGACACTTGCCAGTTGGTCTGTACATGCTCGGAGTACATGGTAATCTATCTGGCCCTGCGGCTTTGTCAATTTTGACCTGCTTTAAGGTCTTGCATCTGCTGTGGTGAGCATGATCACACAGTTGTCCGGAACAGCTGAAGCTCTCATGCATGTTTCATTGTTACTTGCCTCAAAGCGAGCATTGAAGTAATTTAGCTTGTCTGGTAGACTCATGTCACTGGGCAGCTCTCGGCTGTGCTTCCCTTTGTAGTTTGTAATGGTTAGCAAGCCCTGCCACATCCGACGAGTGTCGGAGCTGGTGTAGTGCGACTCAATCTTAGTCCTATATTTGCCTGCTTTATGGTTCATCAGAGGGCATACAGGATTTCTTATAAGCTTCCGGGTTAGATTCCCGCTGCTTGAAAGTGTCAGCTCTACCCTTTAGCTCAGTGCGGATGTTGCCTGTAATCCATGGCTTCTGGTTGGGGTATGTACGTACAGTCACTGTGGGCTGACATCATCGATGCACTTATTGATAAATCCAGTGACTGATCTAGTGTGGTGTACTCCTCAATTATTATTTTTTTGTTCACCTTCATTTAACCAGGTAGGCTAGTTGAGAACAAGTTCTCATTTGCAACTGTGACCTGGCCAAGATAAAGCAAAGCAGTTCGACACATACAACAACACAGAGTTACACATAGAATAAACAAATATACAATCAATAATACAGTAGAACAATCTATATACAACATGTGCAAATGACGTAGGATAAGAGAGGTAAGGCAATAAATAGGCCATGGTGGCAAAGTAATTACAATATAGCAATTAAACACTGGAATGGTATGATGTGCAGAAGAAAAATGTGCAAGTTGAGATACTGCGGTACAAAGGAGCAAGATAAATAAGTCAATAAATACAGTATGGGGATGAGGTAGATTTGATGGGCTATATACAGATGAGCTATGTACAGGTGCAATGATCTGTGAGCTGTTCTGACAGCTGGTGCTTAAAGCTAGTGAGGGAGGTAAGATTCTCCAGCTTCAGAGATTTTTGCAGTTCGTTCCGGTCATTGGCGGCGGAGAACTGGAAGGACAGGCGGGCAAACGAATAATTGGCTTTGGGGGTGTCCAGAGAGATATACCTGCTGGAGCCCGTGCTTCGGGTGGGTGCTGCTATTTTGACCAGTGAGCTGAGATAAGGCAGGGCTTTACCAAGCAGAGACTTGTAGATGACCTGGAGCCAGTGGGTTTGGCGACGAGTATGAAGTGAGGGCCAGCCAACGAGATCATACTGGTTGCAGTTTTGGGTAGTATATGTGGCTTTAGTGACAAAACGGATGGCACTGTGATAGACTGCATCCAATTTGTTGAGTAGAGTGTTGGAGCCTATTTTGTAAATTGCCGAAGTCGAGGATTGGGATGATGGTCTGTTTTACGAGGGTATGTTTGGCAGTAAGAGTGAAGGATGCTTTGTTGCGAAATAAGAAGCCGATTCTAGATTTCATTTTGGATTGGAGATGTGTAATGTGAGTGTGGAAGGAGATTTTACAGTCTAACCAGACACCTAGGTATTTGTAGTTGTCCACATATGCTAAGTCAGAACCGTCCAGAGTAGTGATGCTGGACGGGCGGACAGGTGCGGGCAGCGATCAGTTAAAGAGCATTTAGTTTTACTTGCATTTAAGAGCACTTGGAGGCCAGGGATGGAGAATTGTATGACATTGTAGCTCATCTGGATGATAGTTAACACTGTCATGACGTTGGCCTCTTTGGTTATAGCAACCCCATCCCCCTCTCCCTGCCTCTGCCTTGCCTCCTTCAAAAAGGCTGCTGTGGTCAGAGGTCGTAAATTCCTGAGAAGACCTCCTCATGGACACACAGTATGGAGAGAGTAGATTTTCATGGAGTACAACGGAATTTCTTCCACCTCAAAGAACTTGAGGTACGAACAAATTTCATGTTCCCGGAGAAAGTATAAAAGATTGGTGAAGAATCCAGCTACGAACTGGTCCGTTTGTCACAACTTGGGAACCTCATGGGAGACGATGTGGCCACATTACCATAACGCTGTTTATAGAATAGCCTCAGATATGAGGTTTACATCTAATTGTTGTATAAGATGAATGAGTGAGTATGATACTGTTTGTATAATTGTGTGATATTATTTTGGACTGTTTAATGAAGAAAAATACAATTCCCTTTTGATTTGAACTAAATCAGAGGACCGCCCCTGAGCCCAGTTAGGGTCAGACATCCTGGGACAGCCCTCTTCGGTCCTTCCGAATAAAACCCCCACTCGGGTTTTCGATCAGCAGACCGAGCTTACCTCAATTACGAGATGGCTAAAGGTTGCAGACCATGTTTTTCTACATTAGGAGGACGAAGGTTGTAGACCATTGCTGAATCCTTTAACCATACCACGTGGTTAAACTCTTAGACTATCGATACCGACAGAATAAGAACAAGTCTTTGATATTAATTACTAGTCTGCAGCTAGGAAATCAGTATCAATGAACGTGAAGAACGACAACCGCTGAAACATCCATTCTATAACGGATGTCACTCTGAACAATCCACCATAACCACGACAGAAAGAGAGAGGGAGAGAGACGGACAATTCTACAAAATAAATGAACTTTTCACCAGCGATCAACACGACACACTGAGCGTAAATATATATATATATTGATTGCAATTGTTCCCGAATGATGAGCGTTCATGTGCAAAGGATTAGCATTTCAATTGTTATAAATACCACTCTGTAGTGACATCTTAGTCGACCCCCACTTCCCCTTTTGTCTTCCAAGCCGCCATGCCGGTTTAGCCCACTAGGGCACATTCTATCATTTCATTTAACCACATTTACCTTGTTTGTTTGTTTGTTTATGCATTTCTGTGAATTACTCAGTTAGTAATAAATAAATGTTTTAAGACAATTGATGTATGGATGACTCATAGTGAAGACTGGGTTCGTACAGATAACCAACAATTTACGACGTTTGGAATGAGACTAACGTGAGGTAAAGTAAATAATTCATTAATTTGAAGAATAATTGATCAGATAAAATATCTGAAAAGTTATTTTAGGAAATTATAACTTTGTAATCTGAATATTTTTCATTGGTGCCCCAACCTCCTAGTAATTACGGTTACATGATTAATCAGTCAATTTTTTTATTGTATTTTTGATTTGACCATTATTTTACCTTTATTTAAGTCAGTTAAGAACAAATTATTATTTTCAATGACGGCCTAGGAACAGTAGTTTAACTGCCTGTTCAGGGGCAGAACGACAGATGTATACCTTGTCAGCTCGGGGGTTTGAACTTGCAACCTTCCAGTTACTAGTCCAACGCTCTAACCACTAGGCTACCCTGCCGCCCCAAATTGTGTAATAACTAATGACAGAGAATCTTTGATAAAAACTATCAGTCTTCAGCTAATGATAGTAAAGACACAACAACACAGTGTCCAACGAAGAGCCAGAGGTATACAGAATGGTGTCATCTGCGTAGAGGTGCATCAAAGAATCAGCAGTAGCGAGAGCGACATCATTGATGTATACCGAGAAGAGAGTTGGCCCGAGAATGGAATGCCACCAGAAGAATCCAGGAACATATTCCAGTCTGTGCTAGCAAACAGTCCTTTATCTTAGCATCTGCTTCATCTGACCAGTATTTATTGACCAATTCACTGATGCTTCTTGCTTTAATTGTTGTTTGTAAGCAAGGATCAGGAGGATAGGATTATGGTCAGATTTTCCAAATGGAGGGCGAGGGAGAGCTTTGTACGTGTCTCTGTGTGTGGAGTAAAGGTGGTCTAGATTTTGTTCCCTCTTGTTGCACATTTAACATGCTGGTAGAAATTTGGTGAAACGGATTTAAGTTTCCCTGCTTTAAAGTCCCCGGCCCCTAGGAGTGCCGCCTCTGATTGAGTGTTTTCCTGTTTGCTTATGGCGGTATAGAGCTCATTGAGTATGGTCTTAGTGCCAGTATTGGTATGTAGACAGCTACGAAAAATACAGATAAAAACTCTAGGTAGATAGTGTGGTCTACAGCTTATCATGATATACTCTCCCTCAGGCAAACAAAACCTAGAGACTTCCTTAGATATCGCCACCCCTTGTCTTACCAGAGCCTGCTGTTCTATCCTGCTGATACCCTGTAAAACCCACCAGCTGTATGTTATTCATGTCATCGTTCAGCCATGACTCGGTGAAACATAATATATTACAGTTTTTAATGTCTTGTTGGTAGTTTAATCTTTGCCAATAGATGGCAGTGGGGTTTTACTCGCTTGCCTATGAATTCTCAGAAGGCCGCCTGACCTCAGCCCTCTTTTTCTCTTCACGCAAAAGACAGGGATTTGGGCCTGTTCCCAGAAAAGCAGTATATCCTTCACATCAGACTTGTCGGACTCGTTAAAGGAAAAAGCTTATACCAGTTCGTGGAGAGTAATCACTGTTCTGATGTTGAGAAGTTATTTTCGGTCATAAAAGATGGTAGCAGCAACATTAAGTACAAAATAAGTTAAAAAATAAGCTACAAACAACGCAAAAAAAATAACACAGTTGGTTAGGATGTCGGCCATCCACTCCGGTGCCATTCTACATACAGCCACATGCTGCTCTCTTTGTCCCTCTTCCTCTTCTCTCACTCATGAAAAACACGCTGGAGACATTAGTGGGCCTGAATCAGACAGAGGGAGAATGCAAAGTGTGATAAAATAACACAAAATAAACCATTGGGAAAAAGAAAAGAAAGATTGATAAAGAGGAAAGAGAGAGCGAGAGAGGGAAGAGGGGAAAAGGAAGTAAGAGTGAAAGAAAGAGAAGGGAAAGAAAGTGAGAGACTGGCAAAAAGAGGAATAAAACACCCTTTTGCACTGAAATGAGAGGACATGGAACTTCTACATATGGTCACACTGTTCTCTGTAGTTGTCTGTACATAGTCTTCTGTCATCTATAGTTAAACAATTAGCCAATCTCTTTTCTATGACCATATTATCAGTAGACAACAGCAGTCCACAAGACCACATGTTTCATACAGTGCTCTCTCTGCGACTATTAGCAGTTTCTTTTGAGAGTTGTGATGGATCCTGAGCATTCAGGCTGGTTGTAAATCAGCAGCATTTTACAGGACACTGAACAGGGGTCTCTCCTGACAACCTGGAATGAGCTGCTACCTGATTGAGTTATCAAACAACACTCCTGTATCACCGTTAATACACACAGAGACAGGGGGTTGGAGAGGTGAATCAGTGGCAGAGGGTGAGTGCCTCTTCTCTATAGTTTACATAATCATAACGGTGTGTGTGTGTGTGTGTGTGTGTGTGTGTGTGTGTGTGTGTGTGTGTGTGTGTGTGTGTGTGTGTGTGTGTGTGTGTGTGTGTGTGTGTGTGTGTGTGTGTGTGTGTGTGTGTGTGTGTGTGTGTGTGTGTGTGTGTGTGTGTGTGTACATGATGCATGGGCTCCATGTCTACCTGACTCAGCGTTTCCCGTTTTCTGTGTTCCATTCACCAGAGGCACCAGCGGACCAGGCCTTTTCCTTTAGCACATGTTGGTGATGAAGGAGCTGGATTGGTTGGATTTATCTGCAATGTCCGTCAGGGAAGTGAGTCCGCAGCCATTCAATGGAGTTCCTACATACAGTTTAATAACCAGTCCCTGGGAAAACGATCAACAGGCTAATCAACAGGCTAATTAATCTCTAACAGGTTCTGGAGTTCCTCCAAGCCAAATGTTTCCCCCTCCAGGCGGTACCCATTTCTGTATCTATGTCTGGGTAAGATACACTCTTAGAAAAAAAGGAACCTAAATGGGTTTTTCGGCTGTCCCCATAGGAGAACCCTTTGAAGAATCCTTCTTAGTTCCAGGTAGAACCCTTTTGGTTCTTTCCACAGAGCGTTCTAAATGGAATCCAAAATGGTTCTACCTGGAACCAAAAACGGTTTTACCTGGAACCAAAAACGGTGTCTCCTATAGGGACAGCCGAATAACCTTTTTGTAAGGGTCATAAAAACCCACAATTTAATAGCATGTCTCTGAAATATGCTCTGAAAATACCCAAATATAACAATGAGGGTGTAGAGAGGATTCTAGGTTGGAAAACACATAGCTACCCAGCGTTCCAGGACTTGGAAGTTGCACTCAGATATTAAAACAGATACAGGATCAGCTTACCATATCCAAACCCCAACCATAACCATAACAGGGGAAACACAAGCTCACCTCAGATCTGTGTCCAGGGTAAACTTCATCCTACATTAATTGTACGGAGATAGAGGTGTCAATCTCGGACCTCCAAACACAGACAGGGCCCCCCAGGGGTGGCAAAGAGAATGTCAATAATCACGTTATAACGTGTGGTCACAATCAGGGTTCAAAGTCCACAATAATTATCGGTGGTTCCTGACACATATTGAGCTGGTCCAACATTGCCACAGTATTGAGTTATTATGGGGGTTTCCACATTAAGAGGTCAAACTTGGGGGTGCCAGGATTTGTTATGGGAAGTCATGCTGTGGAAAAAGCTGTCTGACACCACAGTAAGTGCCAACCCTAACATTAGCTAACAGCTTGAGTAAACCCTGGGATTGTGGACAGGACCCACCCAGAGCCTTCTCTCACAAAGACCAGGCCTTACTCTAGGCAGTAAACATCTCTCACAGAGACCAGGCCTTACACCTGGCATTAAACATCTCACTGAGACCAGGCCTTACACCTGGCATTAAACATCTCACTGAGACCAGGCCTTACACCTGGCATTAAACATCTCACTGAGAGCAGGCCTTACACCTGGCATTAAACATCTCACTGAGAGCAGGCCTTACACCTGGCATTAAACATCTCACTGAGAGCAGGCCTTACACCTGGTATTAAACATCTCACTGAGACCAGGCCTTACACCTGGCATTAAACATCTCACTGAGAGCAGGCCTTACACCTGGTATTAAACACCTCACTGAGACCAGGCCTTACACCTGGTATTAAACATCTCACTGAGACCAGGCCTTACTCTAGGCAGTAAACATCTCACTGAGATCAGGCCTTACTCTAGGCAGTAAACATCTCACTGAGATCAGGCTTTACTCTAGGCAGTAAACATCTCTCATCACTCCTCATATTGATCAGTTGATCTGTTGAGCAACACAGATCTTTCATAGTTTTTCTCATCATTGTCAAAAGCAATGTGGATGTGAAATAGGAGGATAGGTGACAAATGAGAGCAGAGTTTTTTATTTTACGTCAGTTAAGAACAAATTCTTATTTACAATGAGGCCCTACCGCGACGACACTGGACCAATTGCGCGCCGCCCTATGGGATTCCTGATCACGGCTGGTTGTGATACAGCCTGAGATCAAAGCCGGGTCTGTAGTGAAGCCTCTGCGATGCAGTGCCTTAGACTGCTGCGCCACTCGGTCCCCCATAAGAGTGCAGCAGAGTAGAGTAGGTGAGGGCTGTAGAACCCCACAGTGTTAAAACCTGATGAGAGCAGCTCAACTTCTCAGAATTTAGCTGTAGACATGTAGAAGAGGACAGATCTAGAGGAGATGATAGCAGAAAGCAGAACATAGAGAGAAAAAAGGATGGATAATAGCCATGTGGGGGGCCTTCATGAGCCTGTAAAGCTCCTCCTAACTCAAGGTCCCAGAATGCACTGCAGCTCCATGGGTTTTCCTATGCACCCCTGTCTGCTCCTTCAGAGCCAGTCACTGTACTATCCACTACCCAGCTGTAGTAGGCAGCAGGTATGCTCATGTCCCAGACACAATGACAAAGCCCAAGGAACTGTGATGTCCTGTCCTGACGTCACTGCCTGCTGTAGCTGAGTGGGTAGGAATTGACACAATTCTAGGATCAGTTTACCTTCTCAAAATCCTAACCGACACCAGGTCAGTGTTTAGGGGCCCCCTCCTATTGTGAGCCAATCTCACTCTGTGTGTGTGTCTCACAGAGTGCCAGGGATCACCCAGATTGACTATAGCCAGAGAACTGAGTCCATAGCCAGAGAACTGAGCCCAGACTGAGCCACCTGGAGGAGCTCAGTGTGTTGGGTCTAATGATGTATACAAACACTGTGGTCACAGAGAAGTCCCACACAGATGGCAGGTGTAGTGGAGCGATCTAGGTGTGTGTCTGTGTATGTGTACCTAAGGCAAGACGATGAAGGGGCATAATGTCTACAAATCGTATTAAGTCATCTAAGTCTCATGCTTCTGATCCAAGATGAGTCACTCTCTACACAAACAAGATTTGAGAAGGTCTTCAGGACAAAGTTGTGCTGTAATTGTACTTTTTCCCCCTGTATACTACTGGAGGCAGTATGCTCATTAATTATATGGACATTAAGCTGGCATGGGCAGGGCAATGTCCTGAGGTTAAAGGCAGATAGCCTCCAAATAACACTCACATGGCTCAACCATTTCCAAATGCGGGGTGAACCAAGACGAATCATAGTTAGAAAAGTATCCCCCCCTCTCCTCTTTGTGGTTCTGTCATCCCTCCTCTGGTGACATCAGGCAGATAAGGCTATTCCAGAAAGTGAAGATCTTGTCCCTAATGTGAGCTGTCACAATGCATCAGCGACTCACCTTCAACACATTAGGCCTTAATGCCAAGACTTCTCTCTGATACAAACACTGGACTTATACACATTGACTGACCCAACAAACCACGTTTCCACAGAACTTAGACCTTACACAGACATTACAGACCTTACACAGACCGTACACAGACCTTACAGACCTTACACAGACCTTACAGACCTTACACATACCTTACACAGACCTTACAGACCTTACACAGACCTTAGAGACCTTACACAGACCTTACACAGACCTTACAGACCGTACACAGACCTTACACAGACCTTACAGACCTTACACAGACCTTAAAGACCTTACACAGAACTTACAGACCGTACACAGACCTTATACAGACCTTACACAGACCTTACAGACCGTACACAGACCTTACACAGACCTTACACATACCTTACAGAAAATATGAGCAATCCATGACACAAGTATGTCAACGGGAGACTTCTGTAACAAACACAGCACGAGTCATCATTTAGTATAAAACATGTATTTTTAATCATTGCTTTGTTTTAATCTATATTTTTTAAGAATAAACATTGACAAAACTGCAAGTAGTAATGTAATATTGTAAAAAATAAATAAACAGACTGTACAATGAAACATGTCAACATTTCAAGCACATTCAAATTGACATTCTAGTGTAAATTACATACCACCAACTAATAGATAGTATTTACATCACAGAGTTCTGTATCCAACCGTTGGCTTTGTGTCCCGATGGAGATGGAGAATGTCGAGAAAACCACTTTATGCACACGAGAAAATGGATATAAAAATGCAGACACAGATTGCAAAGGCATGCCTTTGTCACAAGTGGAAGGTAAGCGTATGCTTTGCCCGAATAACCTGTGTTTTCTCTGTCTGTAAGACATACAGAGGACTGGGAGAAGAGGACAGGATAACATGAACCTCAGACATTAAATATCTCCTAGATTTCTGTGGCTACGTCCCAAATTGGACCTTTTACCTTATATGGTGCACTACTTCAGGCAAGTGGCGCACTATATAGGGAATAGGAGGCCATTTGAGATTCGTTCGGTATATTCTTATGACCTATGACTATTCACATTCAAAACAAACGTGATAAAGTAAATCTATAGCGTGAAGAGTTGCAACTTTGAGGATTCACTCTGGACATAATGGTCAAGCATGTGACCCCGTGGAGGAACAGATGAAAGTACCAAAGGAACAACATGGAAACCACTCCTCTCGATGTGAAATGCTAACAGGTTGAAAATCATGGATAATGGTGAAACTAGTGGTTCCAGAATGGACCTTTTTCACATTGCTGGTGAATTCAATTGAAGTAAAAGCTGCAGCTAAGAGTTTGCTTATCCACAGAGCACATATTGTGTACCCATTTACATTTAATGCTCTTTTTGAATGTTTTCTATGGCATTATATCTGAAAACAGACAGCCTGATCAAATCTTTGGTTTGCTTTCTTTTCCCTTGAAGATTGTTTCCATTCTAAATGTGTTTTCTTTTATATTTTGGTCCTCGGGCAAAATATTTCTCTCTCTGTGCTCCCTCTCCCCTCTTTTCCCTCTCTCCCCTCTTTCCCCTCTCTCTCTCTCCTCTCCCCTCTTTTCCCTCTCTCTCTCTCCTCTCCCCTCTTTTCCCTCTCTCTCTCACCTCTCCCCCCTCTTTTCCCCTCTCTCTCTCTCTCCTCTCCCCTCTTTTCCCTCTCTCTCTCACCTCTCCCCTCTCTTTCCTCTCGATCTCTCCCCTCTCTCCCCTCTTTTCCCCTCTCTCCCCTCTTTTCCCTCTCTCTCTCACCTCTCCCTCTCTCCCCTCTTTTCCCCTCTCTCTCTCTCCTCTCCCCTCTTTTCCCTCTCTCTCTCACCTCTCCCCTCTCTCGCCTCTTTTCCCCTCTCTCTCTCTCCTCTCCCCTCTTTTCCCCTCTCTCTCTCTCTCTCCTCTCCCCTCTCTTTCCTCTCGATCTCTCCCCTCTCTCTCCCGGTCTCTCTCTCCCTGTCTCTCTCTAATCGTGCTCGCCATCTCCCTCCCTCTCATAACATTTTATTTCTACCGAAAACAAAGTGATTCCTGATGTAGAGTGAGAGAGAAAGGGAGAGAAGAAGGGAATTTATTGCAGCAGAATTAAAATGGAAGATGTACCCCACATTTTCCACTTTTCCTGAAAGAAAGTGCATTACTTCTCACCAGTGCCATACAGGGCTGAGACTTGAGATTTGCCAACAAAGTGCATCCAGCAAGTTTCTGCCCAACTTCAGGAGAACACTACCGAGGCTTACTACTGGCCAGAAACCCAGACAACAGAGACAGGCCCCACAGCACCAAGGACAGCACAGACGCTGGCCAGTCAGCTGCTCTCAATCTCCCACAACCTACAGCTGGGTATAGAACAAGGGCACACAGCTCTGGTCCAGAGGGCAACAATGTCGGCTGGTTTTAGTCCCTGCAGAGGACCTGAGTTACCTGAAGGCCTGAGTTACCTGAAGGCTTGAGTTACCTGAA
>NC_060181.1:82588733-82718733 GCF_021184085.1 Oncorhynchus gorbuscha | reverse complement strand
GAACTTGTGATGGTGGGTGTGAAACAGAGGGTTCACACTCATGTTGGCACACAAATATGTTTATGCACACTGTGTGTTTACATGAATGTGAGCGTGTTCATTATGTCAGTATGTCAGAGTCTGCTTTACAATATGTAAATGTATGGTAATTGAATAAAGAGTGGGATCAGTGCCCCCCCCCCCCACAAACACACCTACCTGCAGATGGCCCCCTGTCCAGGTATGATGTCACACTTCCCGTCATTCATACAGAAGTCTGTCTGTAGGTCACAGATGCTCTGACAGGGCAGTCCGTCCACACTGAAGTACCCAGCGTTACACACACACTCCGCCTCGCCAGACCAGCGGTTCACAGAACACTGTGCAAACTCATTACACGCCTGGAACTTACACTGGTTCGCCTGGTCACCTGGCAACAACACACAGGAAGTGTTAGGGTAGATACAGTCAACTCCTGGTAAGTGCACATTGGATAAATCCAGTTCACCAGTTCCAATTCAAATACATTATTTTGAATTGCTCTGGATATTTATTTGAAGTTTACTCCTGAGTCATAGAATACAGTATATACTGCATAGTTTCTCCTTGCATTAGAACGGGGGGATATAGCCATTAGTAGAGGTAAAAGGTTATTATAAGAACATTATATAATCCTAGAAACGTCATGTTGGGATATAATCATAATAAGATTTAGCTATTTTTGTTGTGATTGGCTCAGACAGATTATGACGGCTCATCTGTCATGATGAGACAAAAACCGTCATCAGTCTGATATTATCTAAGGCCTCATATGATCCCATACTGTCACAACCACAAACAAACACACCGTCCATGTCACATACAGTCAAACAGTCCCACTAGTCTCTGAGCCTCTAGGAGAAAGAGGAAAAGATTACACACATAGAAATGTATTACAGGATGGTATATTGATGCATGCGTCATATGTTGAATACCTTCATAAACTTAACGTAATATACTGTATAACTTAACATAACTTCACCTCATGATGACAAGTATCACCAAAGAAAATACAAAATGTCCAACGGGAGGGAAGAGGAAGTGGATGTCTTCTCACAGTTTGCTATTCCACAGTGGGATATGGGTTATCTTGCTGTAGTTACACAATCAGTGTGACCAAGACATTGAGTAATTGAAGGAACGCCTGAGAATGCCCGAGACATTTAACATCTAGCTCACACACACACACACACACACACACACACACACACACACACACACACACACACACACACACACACACACACACACACACACACACACACACACACACACACACACACACACACACACACACACACACACACACACACACACACACACACACACACACACACACACACACACAAAGATACCCGCAGTCTCTGATTTTGAAAAGTGACTCATTCTCTTTGTCTTCAGTCTAGATTAGAACCTCCCTGGAGAGAGCTTTCATGCCAAAATTGATCCATGTACCATGCTTATAACTGAGAAACCATGTACCATGCTTATAACTGAGAAACCATGTACCATGCTTATAACTGAGAAATCATGTACCATGCTTATAACTGAGAAACCATGTACCATGCTTATAACTGAGAAACCATGTACCATGCTTATAACAGAGAAACCATGTACCATGCTTTTAACTGACAATCCATGTACCATGCTTTTAACTGACAATACATGTACCATGCTTTTAACTGACAATCCATGTGCCATGCTTTTAACTGACAATCCATGTACCATGCTTTTAACTTACAATCCATGTGCCATGCTTTTAATTGACAATCCATGTGGATATGCACATTTTAATGCATTTGAACTCCCCAAAACCAAAAGGAGGAGTGCCTAGGAATAATTAGGAACCCTCTGTTGTGTCTCTGGTAGTTGTCAAGCTTACCTGACTCTACGTCCAGTGAGTACTTGTCGATGGCCAGGTTCATGGTCTTGTAGGCTGTGTTAGCGAAGTCTTCCAGGATCAGGTAGACTACGTTGTTGACGCCGCGAGGCACCGGCTTCCCGAACTTCATCCGGCTGTTGACCACAATACTCCCGTTCCGGAAGTTCAGGATCTCCAGGTTCTGGAAGTTACTAAGGTTGGACTGGAGGTAGGGGAGCAGCTAAAGAGGTGCAGGGAGGGACGGAGGGATGGAGAGAGAGAGATACAGAGAGAGCGCACCCTCTACATATAGTACCACACATCAAGTAAAACATATATTTCTAATTGAAAGGGGGAATAAAGGCTTAAAATGAATAGCTCACCAGCTCTATGAACCTTTGTTCCAGGGCCTTGTATTCCGGGGAGCTCTTATTGAAGAGGTCATCTGAGAACTTCATGTTGGTTACCCTCAGACTGAAGAACACCATCAGCGCTCGCCCTGGGTTGATTGGCATGGCAACGCTATGGTCCACACCATGTACCCCTCCAGAGGGGTACCCGCTGCTTCCCTCCTCTGTTTGGTTGGTGCCACCAAAGGGGACCAGGTCATAGTCTGTCACAGGGTCGATCGTCTGCAGCTGGTTTAACAGACATGAAACAATTCATGGTGCAATTGGTCAATGTGGAACAACATTTGGTAGCTTTTATGATACAACAAGGAAATGTCTGCGCTAACAGATGAATAGACTAAGTAAAGTACCATAACAAGGGGAGTTTTTTCTAGTCAGGTTACATGGTCACTCAGACAGGAAAAACTCAGGATCCTGACTAATGTCCATTACAACCATCATCTCTCCGTCATCTTTTATTACCTCCAGAGTGATGGAAATGTCTGGGCCAGGGTAATACTTGGCAGGTGTGAGAGCCGGGGTGACCCCCTGGTCCTTTGCTTCTGCCTCCGGTTCTGGGGCTGTGTCTCGGCCCGTGGCCTCTATTGCCTCTTCTTCTACTATGGCATCAGAGACTTGGGTGAAGGGCGACTCCTTCTCTGCAGAAAGAGTGGTAGGGTAAGCGGCCTCTGGAACAGCCTCGTCAACCAACATAATCTCATCTTCTACCAGGTCCTCCACCGAGGTCTCAGTCATGTCCAGAAGTTCCATCACCACTTCTTCTTTTGCCACCTCTTCCTCCACCTCCAAGGCATCCTCTCCAGTTACTGGCTCCTCGATGATTGGTCCGTCCTCTAAGCTCTTAACTTCCTCTCCATATCCTGATATTTCCTGATGACCCAACACCTCGTTAGCCTCTTCTTCAGGCTCATCTGGGGGTACAGTCTCCATGGCATTCTCGGGGACATTAAGGCTCTCAGCTGGCTCGGGATCTTCCATCGTTTCCACAGGGACAAAGGCAGGTTTCACTTCCTCCAACTCTTCTATGGTCTCTGTCTCTAGGACGTAGTACTCAAGGTTTTCTGAGGGTTCAGCTTCTTCTTCTAGAACCTCTGCAGTATCAGAGACCGCCACTACTTCCTCCTCTACCTCCTCTTCCTCGGGGACCTCCACTGCTTCCTCCTCTACCACCTCTTCCTCAGAGACCTCCACTGCTTCCTCCTCTACCTCCTCTTCCTCAGAGACCTCCACTGCTTCCTCCTCTTCCTCAGGGACCTCCACTGCTTCCTCCTCTTCCTCAGGGACCTCCACTACTACCTCTTCCTCAGGGACCTCCACTGCTTCCTCCTCTTCCTCAGAGACCTCCACTGCTTCCTCCTCTTCCTCTGGGACCTCCACTGCTTCCTCCTCTTCCTCAGGGACCTCCACTACTTCCTCCTCTATCTCCTCTTCCTCAGGGACCTCCACTGCTTCCTCCTCTACCACCTCTTCCTCAGGGACCTCCACTACTTCCTCTTCTACCACCTCTTCCTCAGGGATCTCCACTGCTTCCTCCTCTACCTCAGGGACCTCCACTGCTTCCTCCTCTTCCTCAGGGACCTCCACTGCTTCCTCCTTTACCTCCTCTTCCTCTGGGACCTCCACTGCTTCCTCCTCTACCTCCTCTTCCTCAGGGACCTCCACTGTTTCCTCCTCTTCCTCAGGGACCTCCACTGCTTCCTCCTCTATCTCCTCTTCCTCAGGGACCTCCACTGCTTCCTCCTTTACCTCCTCTTCCTCAGGGACCTCCACTGCTTCCTCCTCTACCTCAGGGACCTCCACTGCTTCCTCCTCTATCTCCTCTTCCTCAGGGACCTCCACTGCTTCCTCCTTTACCTCCTCTTCCTCAGGGACCTCCACTGCTTCCTCCTCTTCCTCAGGGACCTCCACTGCTTCCTCCTCTACCTCAGGGACCTCCACTGCTTCCTCCTCTTCCTCAGGGACCTCCACTGCTTCCTCCTCTACCTCAGGGACCTCCACTGCTTCCTCCTCTTCCTCAGGGACCTCCACTGCTTCCTTTGTTAAGATCTCTTCCTCTATGATCACCTCTTCCAAAACTACCTCTTCTTCCATGGTATGTTCCTCTTCTGCAGCTGAGGCTGGCTCTTCTTCCTCGGGCTGGAAGGGCAGGTCCTCAAGTCTGTCAACACCTGACCCAGAGGCCTCTATCTCCAGAGGAGGCTTGGGGAGCGTAGTGCCCTCCGGCTGCTCGGGGGAGATAGGGTCTGCAGGGAGGAGCTCCAGGGGAGGGCTCTCTATAGCCACAGTGTTCCCCAACAGCAGACCCTCCTCCTCCATCCCCTTGTCATCGATGGTCACCTCTGGCTCAGGGGGGAGGGTCACGCTCTCCTCCAGAACGATGACATCATTCTCCCCCGTCGCCACATCCTCAGCTTTAACCTCAGAGGCATCTGGGATCATCTCAGTCGCCAAGATTTCCTCCTGGACATTAGAGGAGAAACACATTATAACCTAAACTGTCACACAATTAGGCTGGAGTTCCATTCCATTTCAGTCAATTCAGGACATGGAATTGACCCCAACCCTGAACTCCATACTATTATAATCAAAATGGTGAATTATCGGTTTCCATGCCTTAATGACTGACAAAAATGAATTACTTACATACACATCCTTTGCATATTGTTATTAAGTTTAATCTACCTACATGGTGTGACAGCTACTCCAAGGCATAACACTACCTGATAAAACTTGAATTGGAAAAGGCAGCTTCTATCTGATAGAGAGAACTCTAAAGTCTAAGATATTGTAGTCTGTTTCTGGGCAGCTCGATGCCTAGTGCTTCTGTTATGTGTAGTTGGCTGTAAATGCCAGTTACTGACTGGTAGTTTGCCAACCTCTTCCAGTCCATGTAATTACTCCAATTAATCATGTAGGACCTTAGCAGGCAAGTAAACCAGCAGACCCAGTTACACTCCAAGACCAAGACTGGAGCTCCCTGCTCTGTTTATCACAATACAGCTGCTAGTCTACTGGCAGAATCCACAAAGATCATAGGGTCCTGCATTCACAAACTGAGTGATAACCTCCCTCCCTCTCTCGCTCTTTCTCCCTCCCTTCCTCTCTCTCTCTCTCTCCCTCCCACTCTCTCTCTCTCTTCTCGCTGTAACTCTGCAGCCCCAGAATAGTAGTGGATTATTATATCAAGAGCCAATCTAATCCTCAAAGCCTTCCTCTCATCCCTTACATCCAGGAGATCCCTGGTTAACACCACCTATTAGCAGTCTCACCACTAGACAGGAGAGTCCTGGTTAACACCACCTAGCAGCAGTCTCACCACTAGACAGGAGAGTCCTGGTTAACACCACCTAGCAGCAGTCTCAGTAAGACACTGCCTCCACCACAACATTCTAATATACTCCATGCTGAGAAGCAATCCTCTGTGGATTTGTTTTTGATATTTATATAGCTGAACGTTCAGCATACATCATCACAGCCATATAGGATTCTGCCTCTCACTGCTTCCCAGAAATAACCTCTGGACCAACTGGAGGTCAAGGGTCAAAGGCTGACTTACCAAGCAGTCATCCTTGGTAATTCCAGCCGTGGACTCGATGGACTCAGGAACACTAGACACTGTAGAGTCAAAGAGGACAGAGTCAATACTGTGAGTCATAGGGAGGCCTATTCATTCAAACCTGATCATTAAAACAACAACAGGTTCTTCCCTATAGTGGAGGGAGGTAGCCTAGTGGTTAGGAGCGTTGAGCCAGTAACCGAAGGGTTGTTGGTTCAACTGCTCGCCCATGATGTCCACTGATTGAGAGGGGTTGTGTTAAATGCGGAAGACACATTTCAGTTGAATGCATTCAGTTGTGTAACTGACTACGTATCCCCTTTCACTTCCCACACTTGAGTCCATGCACCCAACAAAGATAGCAGTTGGAAACCAAACTTAACTGCATAATAAGTCAAACTTTCTCTAATAATGTACTAGAGGAATGACGTTTAAATCCTCTCCATCTTTTCTGTATAATCCATTTGTCCTCTCCCCAGTCCTGACAGCGGTGGTGCCGACTATGTGTTTACCTAAGAGGAAACTAATCACCTACTACTAATCACCCTAGAGATCTATCCCCTATACCTGCCACTATGGGCCAAGACCATTACTGCATTTACCATCAGGCCTGGAGCCTGGGACTGGAGCCTGGTGGCGACAGCTTGGAACCAAGCAGTGCCTGTAAGTCACCACACACTGTGCCAGGCAGGCATCTGACATTATTTACCCCTCATATCAGATGTCTCGGCACATAATGAATCAGGCCGTCAGACTGCATCCATCTTCAGGGAAACACAGTAAACTAATGACAGCAACTCTTTTACAACACTGTCAGGGAGAATTCCAACAGACCAGGGAGATGGTATTATCATCATTACCATAGAACGTGTTCCATTCGCTCGACAAAACCCTGCCAGGAGTTAGAGCTAACCTACTTACTGGCTAGCTAAATCTAGTGTGTGTGTGTGTGTGTGTGTGTGTGTGTGTGTGTGTGTGTGTGTGTGTGTGTGTGTGTGTGTGTGTGTGTGTGTGTGTGTGTGTGTGTGTGTGTGTGTGTGTGTGTGTGTGTGTGTGTGTGTGTGTGTGTGTGTGTGTGTGTGTGTGTGTGTGTGTGTGTGTGTGTGTGTGTGTGTGTGTGTGTGTGTGTGTGTAAGTGTGTGTGTGTAAGTGTGTGTGTGTAAGTGTGTTTGTAACTGAAGCACTGGAACCCAGCAAAAATAATAGATGAAGTAGAGGGAGAGAGAGAGAGAGAGAGAGAGAGAGAGAGAGAGAGAGAGAGAGAGAGGTAAGGGCTCTGATTTTTCAAATCCAGTTGTCTCACTTCTATCAAAAACAGTTTAATGAGCTAGATTGAACTGTTGCAGAGTAAAATCATAGTCCCAATATATGAGGAGTCTGTTATTTGTTCATCAAAAAGGACCCACTTCTGAACAGAAGTCACCACAAAACACTGGGTAAGACAAAGCGCTGTTGAATAGAATGAAGGAAATCAGGCCCCAGAGAGCCAGTGACAGGATAGGTGGAGGTGGGACAACTAAGGTAAGTTGGGGCTGGCTATGGTGGAACTAGGTGTCTTACAATCAGATACAGTGACCCAATTGGTGATGTTGGCTTTATTGTATTGTGTTTGGTCCCATGTAATTGTATTGTATATTTAAGCAATACGGCTCGAGGAGGCGTGGTATATGGCCAATAAACTACAGCAATGGGCTGTTCTTAAGCAAGACGCAACACAGAGTGCCTGTATACAGCCCTTAGCTGTGGTATATTGGCCATAGAAGGTGCCTTATTGCTATTATAAACTGGTTGCCAACGTAATTAGACCAGTAAATTGTCCTTTTTTGTCATACCCATGGTATACGGTCTGTTATACAACGAGTGGGTCTAATCCTGGATGCTGATTGATTAAAACCGCATTCCAGGCGGTGTCTATTCCACAAGTTAGCTCAGGCTAAATCTATGACGTTGAAATGCCTATTTACTCTGTTCTGACTGCACAATCCACTGTCTCGTCAACCCAGCCAGGCAATTTATAAACTAGATCTACACTGAAAAAAAGCATCTTTACATTATCTTGTATTTCTTTTAGACCAGCATTTGGTTTTCAACAGCGGAGATTTGTAATAACGTTGCTGTCTGTCTCTCTGACATTTGCAACATTGTTTCAACATTGAAATTCAATCTTCAGCTGTCCCACGGTAATGAACGTGTCAGGAGTCAGGATGAGACAGACAGGCTGGCAGCTTTTCTCAGCCAGTCAAAATAATTTATCAGCATTATTAATATGGATATATAAAAATTAAAAAAAATGAAATGCAGATAGTTTACTGTCATTACAGCTTCAGTTTGAAGTGATTGTGTAGTTCTGTCCTTGAGCTGTTCTTGTCTATTGATGTTCTGTATTATGTCATGTTTCATGTTCTGTGTGGACCCCAGGAAGAGTAGCTGCTGCTATCGCAACAGTTCATTATAGTGGTTTTGCTGTGTATGGTAGTGTATATATACAGTGTATTGTACTGTAGTGTTTGGTAGTGCTGTATGTCCTGATAAAATACCAAAATACAAAAAATGTGTTCGCTGAACAGTGGCCTGGCGAGAGAGAAGATTTTCTATGCCAGGTGAAATCGCATGTCATTAGCTCATTGTTATGAATGAATCCCCAAAAAATCACTAGAAAACATCTTAAATGCAAAGCTACTTTGCTGTTACTATGGCCCCACTGTTTTACATTTTTTTATTTTACCCTTATTTTACCAGGTAAGTTCACTGAGAACACATTCGCATTTACAGCAAAGACCTGTGGAATAGTTACAGGGGAGAGGAGGAGTGATGAATGAGCCAATTGGAAGCGGGTGATTAGGTGACCATGATGGTATGAGGGCCAGATTGGGAATTTAGTCAGGACACTGGGGTTAACACCACTACTCTTATAAGTAAAAAATATAAAAATAAATATATGCCATTTAGCAGACGCTTTTATCCAAAGCGACTTACAGTCATGTGTGCATACATTCTACGTATGGGTGGTCCCGGGATCGAACCCACTACCCTGGCGTTACAAGCGCCATGCTCTACCAACTGAGCTACACAGGACCACAGTGCCATGGGATCTTTTACTGACCACAGAGAGTCAGGACACCCGTTTCGCCTCCCATTCCAAAGACGGCACCCTACAGAGGGCAATGGGGTATTTTTCAGACCAGAGGAAAGGGTGCCTCCTACTGGCCCTTCAACACCACTTCGTTTGAGGTGACTGTGTTTGCCAAAGTTGGCCAGCTGGCAAGCAAGGGGTAAGAATGTTGCCAGCCATCATGGCAATGGAACATTTAGAACGAATGACTGTGTCGCATCCATAGATTTAGAACAAAAAGGCTTAACGACTGGGTCACGTCTCTGACAACCGAACCGATAGAATGAACGACCAGCCAGTTTGGATAGTAACCCTAGATTTGTGTCGGGACTATATCTCCTTGAAGGATGAAATAGTTTCAACAAATTCATCAAAATAACGTTTTTAATGAAAATATTTAAATAATTATTTGAATAGGTTGGTAACCCGTTAAAAGTGATAATGCCCTTGAAGCCGATATTTGGAGGATATATATTGGCTTTGTCTCGGGTCTAACAACACCCATGCAAATATATCCTCCAAACACCAGCATCTTGGGCATTCTCACTTAAATATATCATGGCGTTCAGCGAATCAGGATTCAGGGCTCAAACCACCTGGTTCATAATGTATATTTTACCACTCACAGTTAGTCTGGCTACAGTGCCAGAGTACTGTGTATAGTCATTTTACTATGTATGGTAGTGTATAGACAGTGTATTGCACGGCAGTGTTGAGTAGTGCGGTGTGTCTTACCACTCTCTAGTTGCAGTAAGTCAGGGTCCAGGGCCAGGGTTGTGTCTCTGATGATGTTGTCATTTTGCAGGGCCTCAGTAATGTTGTTCCTAAAGTCAGTGATGTTGTAGACCACTGTGGGCCTCTCCTTCAGCTCTCTGTAGGAGTTCTCCACCAGGTTGGACTGCAGGGTCAGGTAGTCCAACTGCTCACTGCTCACCCCCTCCCCTTCCACCTCCACCGTCACCGCATAGACCACCACTACGCCATCCAACCTGCACAGGCAATACATGTACAGATACATCAGTCAGTTAATCTGTCAGTTGATCTGTCAATCAATCTATCGATATATCAATCTAGCCATCTAGTAGATATACACTACCATTCAAAACCTTGGGGTCACTTCGACATTTCCTTGTTTTTGAAAGAAAAGCACATTTAGTGTCCATTAAAATAACATCAAATTGATCGGAAATACGGTGTAGACATTCTTAATGTTGTAAATGACTATTGTAGCTGGAAACGGCTGATTTCTAATGGAATATCTACATAGGCGTACAGAGGCCCATTATCAGCAACCACCACTCCTGTGTTCCAATGGCACGTTGTGTTAGCTAATCCAAGTTTATCATTTTAAAATGCTAATTGATCTGATAAATTTGGAAATGTTTAAGTGACCCTTTTGAAAGGTAGTGTATATCCATCCATTCCTCCACCATCAACATCTATCCACCCATACACCCATGGAAAACACAGAAAATTTCACTATCAATTGATACATAATTTTATTGATCAGTTTATGTATCTACTGTATATAATATGATTAGCTAGAATCAGAGTATCTAACAGGAAAACAGTTACCCTGGGAAGAGTAGAGTTCCAAACACAGTACTTTTTGGACTATTCTGAAATGATAGATGGTAGTGTGATAGATTTACACCCGTCTGAAGCATCATCTATAACTTCCATGACTTCCATCCAACAAGCCCAGCCACCCGAGTGATCAATATGGTCATAAACACGACAAACACCCCACAACAGACTCTTGATGTGGAACCTGACTGTGTGGAAAAAGCCATCTATCAGACTTCATATGGCTTCAGAGAGCCCTTCTCTTCTCCCTGTGACCTAGATCTCTCAGCAGGCTTGGCTTGGCCCAGTATGAGGCACGTGCCTGTAATCGGCCCACTGCACCACCACATCCCAGATCCCAGTTTTCCTGCTGACAGCTCACACTGTGAAAACAGGACGAACACTTTCACAAGTGTTTAATGACACTTGAAACTAGTTGATGTTCTTTTATACTCTTCTGATGCTGGCCCTACTGCGGAGCTCTGGTCAGATCCACACTGTAGCGCTGCTGACCTGGGAATCTGGAATGACCACTCAGAAGAGAGCAAGGCTTTTCTTAGTAAAGTCCCACGTAATTGCATGAGCAGAGGACTGCTGCATGACTCGTGCGTGTGTGCGTATCTCTCCATACCTGTCTGTCCCAACTGTTGACAGTGACAGGCCAGGAAGCTGATTGCAGTGGGCATAAAGCCTCAGAGATGAGCTCCTCTCCTGGGTTGGGGTTAGGTAGCAGCCATAAAGCGCCATAGATGAGATCCTCTCCTGGGTTGGGGTTAGTTAGCAGCCATAAAGCGCCATAGATGAGCTCCTCTCCTGGGTTGGGGTTAGTTAGCAGCCATAAAGCGCCATAGATGAGCTCCTCTCCTGGGTTGGGGTTAAGAAGCAGCGACCGCCCTAACACCATTAAAGGGATACTTTGAGATTTGAACAATGAGGCCCTTTATCTACTTCCCCAGAGTCAGATGAACTCATGGATACCATGTTTATGTCTCTGTGTCCAGTATGAAGGAAGTTAGAGGTAGTTTGGCGAGCCAATGACTGGAAGTCTATGGGTATCATCACAACTTCACACGAACCTACGCACACTTACAGATAAAGCCAGCATGGATCTCACATGACCCTCAGACATACACACACAAATTGAAATAAGTTCTCCGGCACAAAATGAGTATCAGACCATTAAAATCTCTCTCTTTCTTCAGCCTTGCACACAACACACTGCTATTGCGTTTCTCGTGTCCAGTGATTTTAAAGCAGGGAAATTGAAATCCTTTTTAGCTCGTTTTTACCAGCATGTCACCTCTAGACAACTCTAAACCACACTTATTCCACACACAAGGCTCTGCCCCGCCCTCCCTTTGGCAAATCAATCAATAACTCTATCTTTCTGCTTCCTGCTTACAAAAAAACAAAAACTTAGAGAGGATATCATGTTAATTACTGTTGAAATAATATGACTACAGGTTCATCTGGTGAGAAGCAGCTATAGACCACCAAGTGCTAACAGTCCGTATCTGGATAACGTGTGAAATGCTTGATAATGTATGTGACATCAATAGATAGATATATTTTCTGGGTGATTTAAATATTGACTGGCTTTCATTTACATTTACATTTAAGTCATTTAGCAGACGCTCTTATCCAGAGCGACTTCAGGCAGCCCACTTAAGTGAAAGCTTATTTAACTAGTGGCTGCAACCTGGTTCAGGCTATCAGTCAAACTATCAGGGTAGTTACAAACAGCACAGGAATGAAATCATCAACATGTATTGATCACATCTTTATTAATGCTGCAGAAAGGTGTTTGAAAGCAGCATCCAGGGCCATTAGATGTAGTGATCACAATATAGTAGCCATATCTAGGAAAACCAAAGTTCCAAAGGCTGGGCCTAATATAGTGTATACGAGTTCATAGAATACATTTTGTAGGGATTCCTATGTTGTTGATGTAAAGAATGTGTGTTGGTCTGTGGTGTGTAATGAGAAGCAACCAGACGCTACACTTGCCACATTTACGAAATTGCTTATCACAGTTACTAATAAGCATGCACACATTAAGAAAATTAAGAAAAACAGTTACATCCCTGTGTATTGATGAGGAATTGAAAAATAGAGAGGGATGAGGCAAAATAAATGGAAAATCATTCTGGCTGCACAACTGATTGGCAAATGTTCTGCAAATTGAGAAATCATGTGATTAAACTGATTAAAAAGAAGAAGAAACTACACTATGAAACAAAGGAAAATGACAAAGAATGATAGTAAAAAGCTTAGGAGCACCTTAAATAACATTTTGGGTAAAAAGGCCATTTTCATTATTTATTATTTATTTATTTATATTCACAAAACCCACTGATATTGCCAACTACTTTAATGATTTTGTTCATTGGTAAGATTAGCAAATTTAGGCATGACATGCCAGCAACAAATGCTGACACTACACATCCAAGTATATCTGACCAAATTATGAAAGACAAGCATTGTAATTTTGAATTCTGTAAAGTGAATGTGGAAGAGGTGAAAAACTATTGTTGTCTATCAACAATGACAAGCCACTGGGGTCTGACAACTTGGATGGAAGATTACTGAGGATAATAGTGGATGATATTGCCACTCCTGTTTGCCATATCTTCAATTTTAGCCTAGAAAGTGTGTGCCTTCAGGCCTGGAGGGAAGCAAAAAGTCATTCCTCTACCTAAGAATAGTAAAGCCCCCTTTACTGACTCAAATAGCTGACCAATCAGCCTGTTACCAATGCTTAGTAAACTTTTGGAAAAAGGTTTGACCAGATACAGTGCTATTTTACAGTACAGCACTTACACAAATGGCTGATGATTGGCTGAGAGAAATTGATGCTAAAAAAATTGTAGGGGCTGTTTTGTTAAACTTCAGTGCGGCTTTCGACATTATCGATCATAGTCTGCTGATGGAAAAACGTATGTGTCATGGCTTTACACCCCCTACTATATTCTGGATAAAGAGTTACTGTACTTGTCTAACATAACACAGAGGGTGTTCTTTAATGGAAGCCTATCCAACATAATCCAGGTAGAATCAGGAATTACCCAGGGCAGGTGTCTAGGCCCCTTACTTTTTTCAATCTTGACTAACGACATGCTACTGTCTTTGAGTAAAGCAGTTAGTTTCAGAATGGGTGACAAGGAATTAGTTATTCCCAAATATTTAAAAAATGTAAGCATTGCATTTGAGACAAATCATTCATTAAACCCTAAACCTCAACCAAATCTTGTAATGAATCATGTGGAAATTGAGCAAGTGACTAAACTGCTTGGAGTAAGTCTGGATTGTAAACTGTCATGGTCCAAATACAACAGTAGCTAAGATGGGGAGAAGTTTGTCCATATAAAGCACTGCTCTACCTTCTTAACAGCATGATCAACAAAGTAGGTCCTAGTTTTGTCGCTCCTGGACTACTGTTCAGTCGTGTGGTCACGTGCCACCAAGAGGGACTTCAATTAGCTCAGAAAACAGGGCAGCACGGCTGTTCCTTAGATGTACACAGAGAGCTAACATTAATAATATGCATGTCACTCTCTCCTGGCTCAAAGTGGAAGAGAGACTGACTTAATTCCTACTTGTATTTGTGAGAGGTATTGACATGTTGAATGCACCAAGCTGTCTGTTTGAACTATTTGCACACAGCTCAGACATCAGTGCATACCCCACAAGACATGCCACCAGAGGTCTCTTCACAGTCCCCAAGTCCGGAACAGACTATGGGAGGTGCACAGTACTACATTGAGCCATGACTACATGGAACTCTATTCCATATCATGTAACTAATGCAGGCAGTAAAATAAAAATTGATTAAAAAAAAACAGATATAAATACACCTTATGGAACAGAGGGACTGTGAAGCAACACAAACATAAGCACAGACACATGCATACACACACATGATAACATATAAACTATACACACATGTACACATGGATTTTGTGTTGCAGATATGTGGTAGTAGAGTAGAGGCCTGAGGGCACACACTTATTAATGTGTTGTGAAATCAGTTGTGAATGTATTGTAATGTTTCTAAAAATTGTACAATTGCCTTAATTTTGCTGGACCCCAGGAAGAGTAGCTGCTGCCTTGGCATCAAATTGTCAAAGACTCCAGCCACCCAAGCAATAGTCTGTTCTCTCTGCTACCATAGAGCAAACAGTTCCAGGGCACCAAGTCTGAAAACAACAGGACCTTTGAACAGCTACACCCAAGACGTAAGGCTGCTCAACAACACTGCTAAATAACTCATCAAATGGCTACCCGAATTGCCTGCATTTACCTTTTTTACTAACTCTCTCGCACTGACTCTATGCACAAACACTGGACACTACCCACACTCACACATACTTACACTTTGACCACAACACCCATATACACACACACACACACACACTACATACAACCACACACACACATAACATGCGCACACAAGCATACTGATGTCACACACACACACATTTTCACACTCACCACATATGCTCCTGCTACTGCTCCCCATACACTCCTGCTACTGCTCCACATGCACTTCTGCTACTGCTCCACATACACTCCTGCTACTGCTCCACATACACTCCTGCTACTGCTCCACATACACTCCTTCTACTGCTCCACATGCACTCCTTCTACTGCTCCACATACACTCCTGCTACTGCTCCACATACACTCCTGCTACTGCTCCATATACACTCCTGCTACTGCTCCACATACACTCCTTCTACTGCTCCACATACACTCCTTCTACTGTTCCACATACACTCCTGCTACTGCTCCACATACACTCCTGCTACTGCTCCACATGCACTCCTGCTACTTCTCCACATACACTCCTGCTACTGCTCCACATACACTCCTTCTACTGCTCCACATACACTCCTGCTACTGTTCCACATACACGCCTGCTACTGCTCCACATGCACTCCTGCTACTGCTCCACATACACTCCTGCTACTGCTCCACATACACTCCTGCTACTGCTCCACATACAATCCTGCTACTGCTCCACATACACTCTTGCTACTGCTACACATACACTCCTGCTACTGCTCCACATACACTCCTGCTACTGCTCCACATACACTCCTGCTACTGCTCCACATGCACTCCTGCTACTGCTCCATATACACTCCTGCTACTGCTCCACATACACTCCTGCTACTGCTCCACATACACTCCTGCTACTGCTCCACATGCACTCCTGCTACTGCTCCACATACAATCCTGCTACTGCTCCACATACACTCCTTCTACTGCTCCACATACACTCCTGCTACTGCTCCACATACACTCCTGCTACTGCTCCACATACACTCCTGCTACTGCTCCACATACACTCCTGCTACTGCTCCACATACACTCATGCTACTGCTCCACATACACTCCTGCTACTGCTCCACATGCACTCCTACTACTGCTCCACATACACTCCTGCTACTGCTCCACATACACTCCTGTTACTGCTCCACATACACTCCTTCTACTGCTCCACATACACTCCTGCTACTGTTCCACATACACTCCTGCTACTGCTCCACATGCACTCCTACTACTGCTCCACATACACTCCTGCTACTGCTCCACATACACTCCTGCTACTGCTCCACATACACTCCTGCTACTGCTCCACATACACTCCTGCTACTGCTCCACATACACTCCTGCTACTGCTCCACATACACTCCTGCTACTGCTCAGTCTTATATATCCTGTTGCCCAGTCACTTTACCCTCAGCTATGCATACATATCTACCTCAATTACCTCGTACCCCTGCACATCGAATCGGTATTGGTATTTCCTGTGTATAGCTATGTTATTTTTTACTCATTATTGTTATTCAATATTCACTATGTATTTATTCCTTGTGTCACTATTTCTATTTGATCTTCTTTATCTCTGCATTGTTGGAAAATGGCCCATGAGCAAGCATTTCACTGTCGTTTACGAAGCATGTGACAAACACGTTTTTATTCGATAAGCTAATAATATTATTAATAAGCAATATTACATGGACATACCTTTTATAAAGGAACTCAGTCTGGCTTTAAACTTACTGTTGAGGGCCTCCTGAGTGGCGCAGTGGTCTAAGGCACTGAATCGCAGTGCTAGCTGTACCACTAGAGATTCTGGGTTTGAGTCCAGGCTCTGTCTGTCATGCTGGTGAAGGAGGACCCAAACGCGACTTAACAGAAACAGAGTTTATTAATGTTCAAAACCGAATAACTGAAATCCTCTAGATTAGTAGAGGGGAAAACAACTGAGAAGCGGCCACAGACTGCAGGTCGCGGGTAGGCGCAGGCCGTAGTCAACTGAGACACCTGCTCACACGCAGCGTCTGAAGAAGGCACAAAACACGACAGGACAGGGTGATACACAATCACGGCAAAAAACACGACAGGACAGGGCGAAACGCAATCACAGCATCGTGAATACAATGCAAGGAACCGACGGAACAGGAACGGATTACAAAGGAATAAATAGGGAATCTAATCAGGGGAAAGGATCGGGAACAGGTGTGGGAAGACTAAATGATGATAAGGGGAATAGGAACAGCTGGGAGCAGGAACGGAACGACAGAGAGAAGAGAGAGCGAGAGAGTGAGAGAGGGAGGGGGAGAGAGAGGGATAGGAGGGAAAGAACCAAATAAGACCAGCAGAGGGAAACGAATAGCATGGGGAGCACAGGGACAAGACATGATAATAAATGACAAACATGACAGTACCCCCCCACTCACCGAGCGCCTCCTGGCGCTCTCGAGGAGGAACACTGGCA
The DNA here is from genome assembly GCF_021184085.1 of Oncorhynchus gorbuscha. Lineage (NCBI taxonomy): Eukaryota > Metazoa > Chordata > Actinopteri > Salmoniformes > Salmonidae > Oncorhynchus > Oncorhynchus gorbuscha. The sequence continues at coordinate 82,701,423 of NC_060181.1, read as the reverse complement.
GCAACGGAGGAAATCATAGATCAAACGGTCCAGCACGTCCCGAGAAAGAACCCAACTCCTCTCCTCAGGACCGTAACGAAAAACGATAAAAAGGGAAACTAGGGTACTACTCTAAAAAAAAAATGAGAACTAGGGACAGACTGAGACACAGCAAGGGCAGGGACAAGAACAGGAGAGATGCGATGGCAGGGAACAGACTGAGACCCAGCAAGACCAGGAGCAGAAGCAGAAAAAAATTACCAGACTTCTTCTGCGCGCAGTCTGAACACGCAGCCACGAAACGGCGCGTGTCACGCTCCTGAGTCGGCCACCAAAAGCGCTGGCGAATAGACGCAAGAGTGCCTCGAACACCGGGATGACCAGCTAACTTGGCAGAGTGAGCCCACTGAAGAACAGCCAGACGAGTGGAAACAGGAACGAAAAGGAGGTTACTCGGCACAGTGTGCGTGAGTGCTTGCTTAACCTGTCCTTCAATTCCCCAGACTGTCAACCCGACAACACGCCCATAAGGAAGCATCCCCTCGAGATCAGTAGAAGCCACAGAAGAACTAAACAGACGGGATAAGGCATCAGGCTTGGTGTTCTTGCTACCCGGACGGTAAGAAATCACAAACTCGAAACGAGCGAAAAACAACGCCCAACGAGCTTGACGGGCATTAAGTCGTTTGGCAGAACGGATGTACTCAAGGTTCTTATGGTCTGTCCAAACGACAAAAGGAACTCGCCCCCTCCAACCACTGTCGCCATTCGCCTAGGGCTAAGCGGATGGCGAGCAGTTCACGGTTACCCACATCATAGTTGCGCTCAGATGGCGACAGGCGATGAGAAAAATAAGCGCAAGGATGAACCTTATCTCAGACTGGAAGCGCTGGGATAGAATGGCTCCCACGCCTACCTCTGAAGCGTCAACCTCGACAATGAATTGTCTAGTGACGTCAGGAGTAACGAGGATAGGAGCGGACGTAAAACGTTCTTTTAGAAGATCAAAAGCTCCCTGGGCGGAACCGGACCACTTAAAACACGTCTTGACAGAAGTAAGAGCTGTGAGAGGGGCAGCAACTTGACCGAAATTACGAATCCGATAGAAATTAGCGAAACCTAAAAAGCGCTGCAACTCGACACGTGACCCTGGAACGGGCCAATCACTGACAGCTTGGACCTAGCGGAATCCATCTGAATGCCTTCAGCGGAAATAACGGAACCGAGAAAAGTAACGGAGGAGACATGAAAAGAGCACTTCTCAGCCTTTACGTAGAGACAATTCTCTAAAAGGCGCTGTAGGACACGTCGAACGTGCTGAACATGAATCTCGAGTGACGGAGAAAAAATCAGGATATCGTCAAGATAGACAAAAACAAAAATGTTCAGCATGTCTCTCAGAACATCATTAACTAATGCCTGAAAAACAGCTGGCGCATTGGCGAGACCACGGCAGAACCCGGTACTCAAAATGCCCTAACGGAGTGTTAAACGCCGTTTTCCACTCGTCCCCCTCTCTGATGCGCACGAGATGGTAGCGTTACGAAGGTCCAACTTAGTAAAGCACCTGGCTCCCTGCAGAATCTCGAAGGCTGATGACATAAGGGGAAGCGGATAACGATTCTTAACCGTTATGTCATTCAGCTGCACCACAGTACCCTCCTTCTTCTTAACAAAAAAGAACCCCGCCCCGGCCGGAGAAGAAGAAGGCACTATGGTACCGGCGTCAAGAGACACAGACAAATAATCCTCGAGACACGTTCGGGAGCCGACAGAGAGTATAGTCTACCTGAGGAGGCGTGGTCCCTGGAAGGAGATCAATACTACAATCATACGACCGGTGAGGAGGAAGGGAGTTGCTCGGGACCGACTGAAGACCGTGCGCAGATCATGATATTCCTCCGGCACTCCTGTCAAATCGCCAGGTTCCTCCTGAGAAGTAGGGAGAGAAGAAACGGGAGGGATGGCAGACATTAAACACTTCACATGACAAGAAACGTTCCAGGATAGGATAGAATTACTAGACCAATTAATAGAAGGATTATGACATACTAGCCAGGGATGACCCAAAACAACAGGTGTAAACGGTGAACGGAAAATCAAAAAAGAAATAGTCTCACTGTGGTTACCAGATACTGTGAGAGTTAAAGGTAGTGTCTCAAATTTGATACTGGGAAGATGACTACCATCTAAGGCAAACATGGGCGTAGGCTTGTCTAATGGTCTGAAAGGAATGTTATGTTTCGAACCCATGCTTCGTCCATGAAACAACCCTCAGCCCCAGAGTCAATCAAGGCACTGCATGTAGCACCGAACCGGTCCAGCGTAGATGGACCGACATAGTAGTACAAGATCTAGATGAAGGGACCTGAGTAGTAGCGCTCACCAGTAGCCCTCCGCTTACTGATGGGCTCTGGCCTCTTACTGGACATGAAATAACAAAATGTCCAGCAACTCCGCAATAGAGGCACAGGCGGTTGGTGATCCTCTGTTCCCTCTCCTTATTCGAGATGCGAATCCCTCCCAGCTGCATGGGCTCAGTCTCAAAGCCAGAGGAGGGAGATGGTTTGCGGAGCAGGGAAACATGATGCGAGCTCTCTTCCACGAGCCCGGTGACGAAGATCTACCCGTCGTTCTATGCGGATGGCGAGAGCAATCAAAGAGTCCACATCTGAAGGAACCTCCCGGGAAAGAATCTCATCCTTAACCGCTGCGTGGAGTCCCTCCAGAAAACGAGCGAGCAGCGCCGGCTCGTTCCACTCACTAGAGGCAGCAAGAGTGCGAAACTCAATGGAATAATCCGTTATGGACCGTTCACCTTGGCATAAGGAAGCCAGGGCCCTAGAAGCCTCCTCACCAAAAACTGAACGGTCAAAAACCCGAATCATCTCCTCTTTAAAGTTCTGGAATCTGTTAGAGCAATCAGCCCTTGCCTCCCAGATAGCTGTGCCCCATTCTCGAGCCCGGCCAGTAAGGAGTGAAATGACGTAAGCAACCCGAGCTCTCTCTAGAGTATGTGTGGGGTTGGAGAGAGAACACAATCTCACACTGCGTGAGAAAGGAGCGGCACTCAGTGGGCTGCCCGGAGTAGCAAGGTGGGTTATTAACCCTGGGTTCTGGAGGCTCGGCAGGCCAGGGAGTAACAGGTGGCACGAGACGTAGACTCTGGAACTGTCCAGAGAGGTCGGAAACCTGAGCGGCCAGGTTCTCCACGGCATGGCGAGCAGCAGACAATTCCTGCTCGTGTCTGCCGAGCATGGCTCCTTGGATCTTGACGGCAGTGTAAACAGCGTCTGAAGTCGCTGGGTCCATTCTTTGGTCGGTTTCTTCTGTCATGCTGGTGAAGGAGGACCCAAACGCGACTTAACAGAAACAGAGTTTATTAATGTTCAAAACCGAATAACTGAAATCCTCTAGATTAGTAGAGGGGAAAACAACTGGAGAAGCGGCCACAGACTGCAGGTCGTCGGGTAGGCGCAGGCCGTAGTCAACTGAGACACCTGCTCACACGCAGCGTCTGAAGAAGGCACAAAACACGACAGGACAGGGTGATACACAATCACGGCAAAAAACACGACAGGACAGGGCGAAACGCAATCACAGCATCGTGAATACAATGCAAGGAACCGACGGAACAGGAACGGATTACAAAGGAATAAATAGGGAATCTAATCAGGGGAAAGGATCGGGAACAGGTGTGGGAAGACTAAATGATGATAAGGGGAATAGGAACAGCTGGGAGCAGGAACGGAACGACAGAGAGAAGAGAGAGCGAGAGAGTGAGAGAGGGAGGGGGAGAGAGAGGGATAGGAGGGAAAGAACCAAATAAGACCAGCAGAGGGAAACGAATAGCATGGGGAGCACAGGGACAAGACATGATAATAAATGACAAACATGACACTGTCGCAGCCGGACGCGACCGGGAGACTCATGGGGCGGCGCACAATTGGCCCAGCGTCGTCCGGGTTAGGGGAGGGTTTGGCTGGCAGGGATGTCCTTGTCCCATTGTTCACTAGCGACTCCTGTGGCTGGCTGGGCAGCAGTGAACACTGACACGGTTGCCACGTGAACAGTGTTTCCTCCGACACATTGGTGCGGCTGGCTTCCGGGTTAAGTGGGCATTGTTTCAAGAAGCAGTACGGCTTGGTTGGGTTGTGTTTCAGAGGCTATCGACCTTCGCCTCTCCCGAGTCCATACAGGAGTTGCAGCGATGAGACAAGACTGTAACTACCAATTGGATACACAAGGTGCAAAAGAATGCACCTTGCGCATCATCAGTTCCTCTTGTCATGTTAGTCATTGCATAGAGAGCTATTTATAACTTGTCAGAAATGTCCTGATCAACTAGCCTATGTCAGCTAATGTTTTTTAGTAGATAGATATTTTTGTCATTATTTGGTAACTGAAAAATCACATGAATACACATTAGACATGCCAAAATGTATAGAATTGCAATACATTTAGCTTTAAAACAGCTAAATGTTCTTTGCACCCCATGCCAAAATGTGTAGAATTGCAGGAAATAAGCTTAAAACCTGCACAATTTTCTCCATCAACAAGAAGGGTGTGAACAGTTTGTGTCATGAACAGTGCCTGTGCCCATAGAAATAGACGTGGTAAAAGTGTGTGAACCCCCTGGTCTAGATGACTGTTGTTTGAAAAATCCATAAGGCTCTTTGTTTTTTAAATGAATGTTAAATGTACATGTTTTTTCCATAAAAGCACATGGATGTGTGTGAAACAGATAAACAAGTAGTATTTTGTCATATTTGAAAAAACGTGAAAACGTTGTCTAATGTTAGTAGTAGCTAGTAGCCTAGTCAAGGATGCATCAATGCAATATTGGCACACACCATTTTATCACAGACCAACGAAACAAAAGTAAACCTTGAATTTTTAGGTTTTAAATATCCCTGTAGTGGCTAGGGTTGACTTATTTCAAGAAATGCCATTGGTTGGTGGATACAAAGTCTAAGATCTTTGATAGGCTTATGAAGAATTTGTGATCAGTGCCACCTGTTGAGGTTAGCATATGGCTGACGTGTGCCATGTTATCTGATGAAAACAGCTTCAATTTAGCTTTCTGTTGCCTGCAAGTAAATCAACAAATTGAATTGGCTGATATGCATTTTGTGCCAGAGAATCTGTTTAAATGGAAATATTTGCTTATGTTCGCAAGTATGGACACACACACAAACACTCAAGACTAGGTTATCCTTAACCACAGATCTAGGGTCAGATTACTAGCCTACTGGCTATACACATCCAAGACTACAGGTAACGGTCTATACTCACCCTTGGGCATCCTTCTGAAACCTGAAAACAAATAAAAAAAACTAGATCTCAGGCATCCCGAGATGAGCAGAGGTCAAAAACACTGCATCACAGTGCTAGAGGTGTCATTACAGACCCAGGTTCGATCCCGGGCTGTATTACAACCGGCCGTGATCGGGAGTCCCATAGGGCGGTACACAATTGGCCCAGTGTCATTCGGGTTAGGGGAGGCTTTGGCCGGGGGGCTTTACTTGGCTCATCGTGCTCTAGTGACTCCTTGTGGCGGGCTGTGCGCCTGCAGGTTGACGCCAGTCGTCAGGTGAACAGTGTTTCATGTGCGGCTGGTTTCCGGGTTAAGCGGGCGGGTGTTAAGAAGTGTGGTTTTGCAGGTCATGTTTCGGAGGACGCATGACTCGACCTTCGCCTTCCGAGCCCGTTGGGGAGTTACAGCGATGAGACAAGATAGAAAAGGGGGTAAAATTAAATAAATGAAAATAGATCACAGACTCTAAATATGACCTCCCTATTTGACCTCTAGGTTTAATGGGTATTATAACTCATACTGTGGTACTCTATCAAGGGAGGACGGGCTCATGATAAAGACTGAAATGGAGTAAATGGAATGGGATCAAACACAGGAAACCATGTGTTTCATGTATTTAATACCATTCCAATCTTTAAACTCCAGCCAATACTATGACCCCGTACTCCACAACTAAGATGCCACCAACCTCCTGTGTTCTCTATAGCCCTACCGTTTATGCATTCGAATGGCTGATGCGCTTCCCTCCATTCATTACTTTTATTGTAATGCCAGACACTCAAGATTGTAAAACGCTGACAATTGCGGAACATTTTGAGTTGAGGAATAAATCACACAGAAGTGAAAAGCTGGGACCCTGCTCTTTTCAATTATTGCAGTCAGAACTGTTCTATTTTCCCAAGATTGCATTTGGGAATATTATGCAGCGACTGAGTTTATTAGAACCCATTTCTTCCCTTGCATCAATCAGCTGTGTGCGGAGTTGAACACCCTTGCTACCAGACAGGTTATATTAAGCTGATAAATAAATAACATAGCTCATGAACAGCTTCTAAATAATTATATAGGCCTAGACTACATACAGTGCCTTGCGAAAGTATTCGGCCCCCTTGAACTTTGCGACCTTTTGCCACATTTCAGGCTTCAAACATAAAGATATAAAACTGTATTTTTTTGTGAAGAATCAACAACAAGTGGGACACAATCATGAAGTGGAACGACAGTTATTGGATATTTCAAACTGTTTTAACAAATCAAAAATTATTCAGCCCTTAAGTTAATACTTTGCAGCGCCACCTTTTGCTGCGATTACAGCTGTAAGTCGCTTGGGGTATGTCTCTATCAGTTTTGCACATCGAGAGACTGAATTTTTTTCCCATTCCTCCTTGCAAAACAGCTCGAGCTCAGTGAGGTTGGATGGAGAGCATTTGTGAACAGCAGTTTTCAGTTCATTCCACAGATTCTCGATTGGATTCAGGTCTGGACTTTGACTTGGCCATTCTAACACCTGGATATGTTTATTTTTGAACCATTCCATTGTAGATTTTGCTTTATGTTTTGGATCATTGTCTTGTTGGAAGACAAATCTCCGTCCCAGTCTCAGGTCTTTTGCAGACTCCATCAGGTTTTCTTCCAGAATGGTCCTGTATTTGGCTCCATCCATCTTCCCATCAATTTTAACCATCTTCCCTGTCCCTGCTGAAGAAAAGCAGGCCCAAATCATGATGCTGCCACCACCATGTTTGACAGTGGGGATGGTGTGTTCAGGGTGATGAGCTGTGTTGCTTTTACGCCAAACATAACGTTTTGCATTGTTGCCAAAAATTTCAATTTTGGTTTCATCTGACCAGAGCACCTTCTTCCACATGTTTGGTGCGTCTCCCAGGTGGCTTGTGGCAAACTTTAAACAACACTTTTTATGGATATCTTTAAGAAATGGCTTTCTTCTTGCCACTCTTCCATAAAGGCCAGATTTGTGCAATATACGACTGATTGTTGTCCTATGGACAGAGTCTCCCACCTCAGCTGTAGATCTCTACAGTTCATCCAGAGTGATCATGGGCCTCTTGGCTGCATCTCTGATCAGTCTTCTCCTTGTATGAGCTGAAAGTTTAGAGGGACGGCCAGGTCTTGGTAGATTTGCAGTGGTCTGATACTCCTTCCATTTCAATATTATCGCTTGCACAGTGCTCCTTGGGATGTTTAAAGCTTGGGAAATCTTTTTGTGTCCAAATCCGTCATTAAACTTCTTCACAACAGTATCTCGGACCTGCCTGGTGTGTTCCTTGTTCTTCATTTACATTTACATTTAAGTCATTTAGCAGACGCTCTTATCCAGAGCGACTTACAATGCTCTCTGTGCTTTTAATGGACCTCTGAGACTATCACAGTGCAGGTGCATTTATACGGAGACTTGATTACACACAGGTGGATTGTATTTATTATCATTAGTCATTTAGGTCAACATTGGATAATTCAGAGATCCTCACTGAACTTCTGGAGAGAGTTTGCTGCACTGAAAGTAAAGGGGCTGAATAATTTTGCACGCCCAATTTTTCAGTTTTTGATTTGTTAAAAAAGTTTGAAATATCCAATAAATGTTGTTCCACTTCATGATTGTGTCCCACTTGTTGTTGATTCTTCACAAAAAAATACAGTTTTATATCTTTATGTTTGAAGCCTGAAATGTGGCAAAAGGGCGCAAAGTTCAAGGGGGCCGAATACTTTCGCAAGGCACTGTAATAGTATTACCCAGCCCTTTGTATTTAACCAACAAGAGATTTATGTAAATAATGTTTATGTCTTGACAAGCAAGCAGCTCCATAATGTTGGCCTGTGTAAATCTTTCTGTGTCTGATATGAAAAAAGACTAAAGCAGGTGGAGGACTTTTGAATGCGAGTGCCGATGTTCAACTCTGAGTCGATATGCTTCCTGCCTCCGGCTGGCTTTACTCGAGACTGAGAGGGAAGGTTTTGACATTCTTACTTCCACTTGGAAACCGAATGCTGGTTGATAACAAAAATCTGGATTAAATACCAATACATTTTTTGTTGTTGTGTTGGAGTTTTAACATGTAGGCTACTGACCCAAGGGAACCAAATGAAAACTTGATTAACTGGCCCGGGGAGCTCGGCAGATGTTGCCAGGCCAGCCAGTCTCCTGAGATTATCCACTCCCTGTAGGCTACTCCACGTCATGTGCCAAAGAAATAACGCCACCTGCTGTAGAAGACAGATTTTGGGCCCAGTCATTCCTCTTGCTTTGTAAATACTGGATCTCTATGACAAGACACATCATTCAATGTCGGCAAAATCGGGCCAGTCATGTATGACATATCGCGTGTGAGTAACGGACGGACAGATGGAACGGAGACCGATCCACGGTCCCCTCCCCAATTTCATGGTGGGGGACAACTAAACACACTTTATCTAAAGAAATTGTGTTTGACAAAGATCAGGTGAGAAGGTCAGGTCAGTATATCAAATCAATGGCCTACACCACACAGGTGTGTGTGTTTTATCCAACTCTTCAGATTATTGATGTCCAGTATAGCATTCCAATGATAGCTAAGGGAGTTGGCTAAACTAAATCACATCCTAATGTGACCAGGACCAGGCAAATACACCACTACAGTAGAGACTGACCTGAACTCCAGCACAGTCACACTCTTCAAGCCTGGCAGTCCCCCCAGAGCATCTTCTATCTGCAAACACAACGAGGTCACCTTGAGTTCAACAGTTAATTCTGAGGATATTGCTAGTTTATGTCCTCTTTTTATTTATTTATTTTATTTAACCGTTATTTTATAGCTCTTTAATTCCGTTATTTTACTTTAATTCCATTATTTTACTTGTAGATTTGTGTGTATTGTTGTGAATTGTTAGACACTACTGCACTGTTGGAGCTAGGAACTCAAGCATTTCACTACAACCACAATAACATTTGCTAAATATGTGACCAATACAATTTGGTTTGATTTGATTTCTAGCATGGCCATCTAGTGACGACTCACTCAGACCTCTGATTGAACCTTGTTGCTGGATGCTAGTGAGTGTTTTGTGAAGAGAACCATGTTTTTGCTGACTCATGGACCCAGCATTGTGGAACACCTCCTCAGTGACAAAGTTGAATTACGTTTCAGTGTGCCAACAACCCTGCCATTACACCCTCTCCTACCTTTCCCAATCAATGTGGCAAATACCCTGCTTTTGCAATCACTATTACTCTGACACACTTGGCAACACAGCCGACTTCTTTAATTGTCAGATTGTGTTTTTCCGAACATGTCCGTCCCTCTCCTCCTCCTATCTCTCTCCTTCTTTCATTGTCTATCTCCCTCCCACTTTCCATACACAAAATGATAAAAGTTTAATAGCCGTGGGAATTAGGGGTGCTGAAGGCGCTGCACTGTGCAGCACTGTCCCGCCATGACAACAAAAAATTGTTAGCACCCCATCCGTCGAACTACTTCCCGCGGGCTATGGACAGAGTAATAATGAGTACATTAACTACTTCCCGTCGGCTATGGACAGAGTAATAATGAGTACATTAACTACTTCCCGTCGGCTATGGGCAGAGTAATAATGAGTACATTAACTACTTCCCGTCGGCTATGGACAGAGTAATAATGAGTACATTAACTACTTCCCGTCGGCTATGGACAGAGTAATAATGAGTACATTAACTACTTCCCGCGGGCTATGGACAGAGTAATAATGAGTACATTAACTACTTCCCGCGGGCTATGGACAGAGTAATAATGAGTACATTAACTACTTCCCGCGGGCTATGGACAGAGTAATAATGAGTACATTAACTACTTCCCGCGGGCTATGGACAGAGTAATAATGAGTACATTACCGTATGCCGTACATACCTACACGTACGCTACGGTCACAAGACGCAGGCCTCCTAATTGTCCCTAGAATTTCTAAGCAAACAGCTGGAGGCAGGGCTTTCTCCTATAGAGCTCCATTTTTATGGAACGGTCTGCCTACCCATGTCAGAGACGCAAACTCGGTCTCAACCTTTAAGTCTTTACTGAAGACTCATCTCTTCAGTGGGTCATATGATTGAGTGTAGTCTGGCCCAGGAGTGGGAAGGTGAACGGAAAGGCTCTGGAGCAACGAACCGCCCTTGCTGTCTCTGCCTGGCCGGTTCCCCTTTTTCCACTGGGATTCTCTGCCTCTAACCCTGTTACGGGGCTGAGTCACTGGCTTGCTGGGGCTCTCTCGTGCCGTCCCTGGGGGTGCGTCACCTGGGTGGGTTGATTCACTGTTGTGGTCGGCCTGTCTGGGTTTCCTCCCCCCTTGGGTTGTACCGTGTCGGAGATCTTTGTGGGCTATACTCGGCCTTGTCTCAGGATGGTAAGTTGGTGGTTGAAGATTTCCCTCTAGTGGTGTGGGGGCTGTGCTTTGGCAAAGTGGGTGGGGTTATATCCTTCCTGTTTGGCCCTGTCCGGGGTGTCCTCGGATGGGGCCACAGTGTCTCCTGACCCCTCCTGTCTCAGCCTCCAGTATTTATGCTGCAGTAGTTTATGTGTCGGGGGCTAGGGTCAGTTTGTTTATCTGGAGTACTTCTCCTGTCCTATTCGGTGTCCTGTGTAAATCTAAGTGTGCGTTCTCTAATTCTCTCCTTCTCTCTTTCTTTCTCTCTCTCGGAGGACCTGAGCCCTAGGACCATGCCCCAGGACTACCTGACATGATGACTCCTTACTGTCCCCAGTCCACCTGGCCATGCTGCTGCTCCAGTTTCAACTGTCCTGGGCCCTAGGACCATGTCCCAGGACTACCTGACATGAGGACTCCTTGCTGTCCCCAGTCCACCTGGCCATGCTCCTGCTCCAGTTTCAACTGTTCTGCCTTACTATTATTCAACCATGCTGGTCATTTATGAACATTTGAACATCTTGGCCACGTTCTGTTATAATCTCCACCCGGCACAGCCAGAAGAGGACTGGCCACCCCACATATGCTCTCTCTAATTCTCTCTTTCTTTCTCTCTCTCGGAGGACCTGAGCCCTAGGACCGTACCCCAGGACTACCTGACATGATGGCTCCTTGCTGTCCCCAGTCCACCTGACTGTGCTGCTGCTCCAGTTTCAACTGTTCTGCCTTATTATTATTTGACCATGCTGGTCATTTATGAACATTTGAACATCTTGGTCATGTTCTGTTATAATCTCTACCCGGCACAGCCAGAAGAGGACTGGCCACCCCACATAGCCCGGTTCCTCTCTAGGTTTCTTCCTAGGTTTTGGCCTTTCTAGGGAGTTTTTCCTAGCCACCGTGCTTTTACACCTGCATTGTTTGCTGTTTGGGGTTTTAGGCTGGGCTTCTGTACAGCACTTTGAGATATCAGCTGATGTACGAAGGGCTATATAAATAAATTTGATTTGATTTGATTTACATTAACGGCTTCCAGGGGAGAGTCGAAAACATCTTATTTTCCCAGCAGCAGTAAAATGTCTGACCTATTTGTTCTCAGTCAAAAAGCCTTGATGGTGGAGGAAAGTTATCTGTGTGTGAGTGAGTTTGTGTGTCCTGCTTTCTCTATTCCAGTCTCTCTTGCGGCCTCAAGCTACATCATAAACTCTAACTTTCAGCATCTTTTCACACAGAGTATGCAGTATGCCTAGTGTACAATACCAACAGTCAAATGAAGGGAATTTCAAACTGTGTGGGTTCTTTATAGTGCCCTGACTGTGTGTGTTAAAATGAATAACTCTGGCCTCAGAGCCTACAAACAAAGTGATGGATTAGGAGATGCCAGAAGAGGACAAAGGGGATGGAGAGAGTAGAAAAGGTTGAGGGAGGATTAGAGAGAAGATTTAGAGGAGATACAGATGACAGGAGGAGCGAGATGAAAGGATAGTGAGAAAGGAGAAGGAAAGAGTGGAAGAAATAAGAGGAGTACTGTAAAGGAGTGAAGTGGAGAAATTAGAGAAGGAACGATGAAAGAGAAAGGAACAGCCCATTAGCAGCCTTAAAACCTCATTCTGGCACATTCTTTACAAAAAAGGTCAAATGCAGCTACTGTTTTTATCAATACATTACAGTCAATGGGAAAAGATGATTGTCACAGTGTTTATGTTTATCAATACATTGCAGTCAATGGGAAAAGATGATTGTCAGATGGTTGATGTCTAAGTTAATACCTTGCATTCAATGAGGAAAGATGAACATCACAATACGGACGCATAGAGAAAGACTTCATAGACATGACGCTCCTCTCTCACTCTCTACCTCCCTCTTTCTCCTCCCTCTCTCTCTTTCCCCCCTCCCAACTTCACCCTCTCTCTCTCTGTCTCCCCTCTCTCCCTTCTCCCCATTTTATCTCCATTCTTTCCCCCCTCCTCTCGCCTCCCTCCTCTCGCTCCCACCTCTCGCTCCCACCTCTCGCTCCCACCTCTCACTCCCTCCTCTCGCCTCCCACCTCTCGGTCCCTCCTCTCGCTCCCTCCTCTCGCTCCCACCTCTCGCTCCCTCCTCTCGCTCTCACCTCTCGCCTCCCACCTCTCGGTCCCTCCTCTCGCCTCCCACCTCTCGCTCCCTCCTTTCACCTCTCGGTCCCTCCTCTTGCTCCCACCTCTCGCTCCCTCCTCTCATCACCGACCTCTCGCTCCCACCTCTCGCCTCCCACCTCTCGCTCCCTCCTCTCACCTCCCACCTCTCGCTTCCACCTCTCGCCTCCCACCTCTCGCTCCCACCTCTCGCTCCCACCTCTCGCTCCCACCTCTCGCTCCCACCTCTCGCCTCCCACCTCTCGCTTCCACCTCTCGCTTCCACCTCTCGCTTCCACCTCTCGCTCCCACCTCTCGCTCCCTCCTCTCACCTCCCACCTCTCGCTCCCTCCTCTCACCTCCCACCTCTCGCTTCCACTTCTCGCCTCCCACCTCTCGCTCCCACCTCTCGCTCCCACCTCTCGCTCCCTCCTCTCGCCTCCCACCTCTCGCTTCCACCTCTCGCTTCCACCTCTCGCTTCCACCTCTCGCTCCCACCTCTCGCTCCCTCCTCTCACCTCCCACCTCTCGCTTCCACCTCTCGCCTCCCACCTCTCACCTCCCACCTCTCGGTCCCTCCTCTCACCTCTCGGTCCCTCCTCTCGCTCCCACCTCTCGCTCCCTCCTCTCACCTCCCACCTCTCACCTCCCACCTCTCGATCCCTCCTCTCACCTCTCGGTCCCTCCCTCCTCTCGCTCCCACCTCTCGCTCCCTCCTCTCACCTCCCACCTCTCGCTCCCTCCTCTCACCTCCCACCTCTCGGTCCCTCCTCTCGCCTCCCACCTCTCGGTCCCTCCTCTCGCTCCCACCTCATTTACATTTACATTTAAGTCATTTAGCAGACGCTCTTATCCAGAGCGACTTACAAATTGGTGCATTCACCTTATGACATCCAGTGGAACAGTCACTTTACAATAGTGCATCTAAATCTTAAGGGGGGGGGGGGTGAGAAGGATTACTTATCCTATCCTAGGTATTCCTTAAAGAGGTGCCTCCCTCCTCTCACCTCCCCCCTCTCGGTCCCACCTCTCGCTCCCACCTCACGCTCCCACCTCCCGCCTCCCAGTGGACATGAAGCTAGGGTTAGGTTGGGGCTAGGGTTAAGGTTGAGCTGGGAGTGAACATGAAGCTAGGGTTAGGTTGAGCTGGGAGTGAACATGAAGCTAGGGTTAGGGTTGAGCTGGGAGTGAACATGAAGCTAGGGTTAGGTTGAGCTGGTAGTGAACATGAAGCTAGGGTTAAGGTTGAGCTGGGAGTGAACATGAAGCTAGGGTTAAGGTTGAGCTGGGAGTGAACATGAAGCTAGGGTTAGGGTTGAGCTGGGAGTGAACATGAAGCTAGGGTTAGGTTGGGGCTAGGGTTAGGGTTGAGCTGGTAGTGAACATGAAGCTAGGGTTAAGGTTGAGCTGGGAGTGAACATGAAGCTAGGGTTAGGGTTGAGCTGGTAGTGAACATGAAGCTAGGGTTAGGGTTGAGCTGGTAGTGAACATGAAGCTAGGGTTAGGGTTGAGCTGGTAGTGAACATGAAGCTAGGGTTAGGGTTGAGCTGGGAGTGAACATGAAGCTAGGGTTAAGGTTGAGCTGGGAGTGAACATGAAGCTAGGGTTAGGGTTGAGCTGGGAGTGAACATGAAGCTAGGGTTAGGTTGAGCTGGGAGTGGACATGAAGCTAGGGTTAGGTTGGGGCTAGGGTTAGGGTTGAGCTGGTAGTGAACATGAAGCTAGGGTTAGGTTGAGCTGGGAGTGAACATGAAGCTAGGGTTAAGGTTGAGCTGGGAGTGGACATAAAACTAGGGTTAAGGTTGAGCTGGGAGTGAACATGAAGCTAGGGTTAGGTTGAGCTGGGAGTGAACATGAAGCTAGGGTTAGGGTTGAGCTGGGAGTGAACATGAAGCTAGGGTTAGGGTTGAGCTGGGAGTGAACATGAAGCTAGGGTTAGGTTGAGCTGGGAGTGAACATGAAGCTAGGGTTAGGTTGGGGCTAGGGTTAGGGTTGAGCTGGGAGTGAACATGAAGCTAGGGTTAGGTTGGGGCTAGGGTTAGGGTTGAGCTGGGAGTGAACATGAAGCTAGGGTTAGGGTTGAGCTGGGAGTGAACATGAAGCTAGGGTTAGGTTGAGCTGGGAGTGAACATGAAGCTAGGGTTAGGTTGAGCTGGGAGTGAACATGAAGCTAGGGTTAGGGTTGAGCTGGGAGTGAACATGAAGCTAGGGTTAGGTTGAGCTGGGAGTGAACATGAAGCTAGGGTTAGGTTGAGCTGGTAGTGAACATGAAGCTAGGGTTAGGTTGAGATGAGAGTGAACATGAAGCTAGGGTTAGGGTTGAGCTGGGAGTGGACATGAAGCTAGGGTTAGGGTTGAGCTGGGAGTGAACATGAAGCTAGGGTTAGGTTGAGCTGGGAGTGAACATGAAGCTAGGGTTAGGGTTGAGCTGGGAGTGAACATGAAGCTAGGGTTAGGTTGAGCTGGGAGTGAACATGAAGCTAGGGTTAGGGTTGAGCTGGGAGTGGACATGAAGCTAGGGTTAGGTTGAGATGAGAGTGAACATGAAGCTAGGGTTAGGGTTGAGCTGAGAGTGAACATGAAGCTAGGGTTAGGGTTGAGCTGGTAGTGAACATGAAGCTAGGGTTAGGTTGAGATGAGAGTGAACATGAAGCTAGGGTTAGGGTTGAGCTGGTAGTGAACATGAAGCTAGGGTTAGGGTTGAGCTGGGAGTGAACATGAAGCTAGGGTTAGGTTGAGATGAGAGTGAACATGAAGCTAGGGTTAGGTTGAGATGAGAGTGAACATGAAGCTAGGGTTAGGGTTGAGCTGGGAGTGGACATGAAGCTAGGGTTAGGTTGAGATGAGAGTGAACATGAAGCTAGGGTTAGGGTTGAGCTGGGAGTGGACATGAAGCTAGGGTTAGGGTTGGGGCTAGGGTTAGGGTTGAGCTGGGAGTGGACATGAAGCTAGGGTTAGGTTGGGGCTAGGGTTAGGGTTGAGCTGGTAGTGAACATGAAGCTAGGGTTAAGGTTGAGATGAGAGTGAACATGAAGCTAGGGTTAAGGTTGAGATGAGAGTGAACATGAAGCTAGGGTTAGGTTGAGATGAGAGTGAACATGAAGCTAGGGTTAAGGTTGAGATGAGAGTGAACATGAAGCTAGGGTTAGGGTTGAGCTGGGAGTGAACATGAAGCTAGGGTTAAGGTTGAGATGAGAGTGAACATGAAGCTAGGGTTAGGTTGAGATGAGAGTGAACATGAAGCTAGGGTTAGGGTTGAGCTGGGAGTGAACATGAAGCTAGGGTTAGGGTTGAGCTGGGAGTGGACATGAAGCTAGGGTTAGGGTTGAGCTGGGAGTGAACATGAAGCTAGGGTTAGGGTTGAGCTGGGAGTGAACATGAAGCTAGGGTTAGGTTTGGGGAACATGAAGCTAGGGTTAGGGTTGAGCTGGGAGTGAACATGAAGCTAGGGTTAAGGTTGAGCTGGGAGTGAACATGAAGCTAGGGTTAGGGTTGAGCTGGGAGTGAACATGAAGCTAGGGTTAGGGTTGAGCTGGTAGTGAACATGAAGCTAGGGTTAGGTTGAGCTGGGAGTGGACATGAAGCTAGGGTTAGGTTGGGGCTAGGGTTAGGGTTGAGCTGGTAGTGAACATGAAGCTAGGGTTAGGTTGAGCTGGGAGTGAACATGAAGCTAGGGTTAAGGTTGAGCTGGGAGTGGATATAAAACTAGGGTTAAGGTTGAGCTGGGAGTGAACATGAAGCTAGGGTTAGGTTGAGCTGGGAGTGAACATGAAGCTAGGGTTAGGGTTGAGCTGGGAGTGAACATGAAGCTAGGGTTAGGTTGGGGCTAGGGTTAGGGTTGAGCTGGGAGTGAACATGAAGCTAGGGTTAGGGTTGAGCTGGGAGTGAACATGAAGCTAGGGTTAGGTTGAGCTGGGAGTGAACATGAAGCTAGGGTTAGGTTGAGCTGGGAGTGAACATGAAGCTATCCTAGGTATTCCTTAGGGTTAGGGTTGAGTCATTTGGGAGCTCTTATGAACATGCATTCACCTTATGAAGCTAGGGTTAGGTTGAGCTGGTAGTGAACATGAAGCTAGGGTTAGGTTGAGCTGGTAGTGAACATGAAGCTAGGGTTAGGTCTGAGCTGGTAGTGAACATGAAGCTAGGGTTAGGGTTTGTTCCAGCTGGGGAGCCAGAGTGGACAGTTTTGAAGCTAGCGGGGTTCAGTGGTAGGGAGCTGGCAGGAAGGTGGATGAAGTGCCCTTATTTGGGTTAGGGCCTTCAGAGCCTGGGACTGAACATCACAGCTCCTAGGGCACCATGGTCTTGAGCTGGGAGTGGACTGGAAGCCAGTGGGTTAGCGGTTGAGCTGGGAGTGAACATGAGAGAACTTGGGAAGGTTTGGGGCTAGGGTCTGGATGAGTTGAGGGGCTTAATGGAACATGAAGCCAACAGGGTTGCAGTAATCCAGCTGGGAGATGACAAGTGCCTGAAGACCTGCGGCTTCCTGTTGAGGGTTGAGCTGGGATGTTGGACATGAAGCGGGGTTGATGGTTGAACGACAGTTTGTTGTCCAGGATCATGAAGTTCTTAGCGCTCTATGGGTTGAGCTGGGAGATCATGGACATCAGCTTGAGGTGGTGATCCGTCATCCACACTCCAGACAGATATGTCTGTTACAGACATGAGCTGGGATTGGACATGAAGCTAGGGTTCAGGTTGAGCTGGACATGAAGCTAGAGTGCAGGTTGAGCTGGGATTGGACATGAAGAAAGGGTTAAGGTCTGAGCAATGATAGGAGAGACCATGGACATGAAGCCAAGTGACTTGGTGTTAGGAATTGAGGGCCTAGAACAGAGCCCTGGGGGACACCATGAAGCGCGGGTTAAGACAGATTCTGCCACATGAGACCTGTCAGGAACATGAAGCGTAGGGTTCGGAGAGGGTTGAGCTGAGGATCTGATGGTTCACAGTATGAAGCTAGGGTTAGGGTCTAGAAGGATGAGGCAGTGGACATGAGTTAGCTAGGGTTAGGTTGAGCTGGGAGTGGACAGGAAGCTAGGGTTAGGTTGAGCTGGGAGTGAACATGAAGCTAGGGTTAGGTTGAGCTGGGAGTGAACATGAAGCTAGGGTTAATGTTGAGCTGGTAGTGAACATGAAGCTAGGGTTAAGGTTGAGCTGGTAGTGAACATGAAGCTAGGGTTAGGGTTGAGCTGGGAGTGAACATGAAGCTAGGGTTAGGGTTGAGCTGGGATTGGACATGAAGCTAGGGTTAAGGTTGAGATGGGAGTGGACATGAAGCTAGGGTTAGGGTTGAGCTGGGAGTGGACATGAAGCGAGGGTTAGAGCCTCAATCCTAGACATAACCCTAACCTTAAACAATTAACAATTAATTTGCCCCTCTCCCCACTACATGGCAGAAAGGTAGGTCTCACTTGAAGACTGGTCTAGCGTTAATGTGTTTTAGAGTGACATTGGCAGAACAGCTGAGGCTGGAAGCAAAATTAATGTATGGTCTTGTTCAACAGACGCTTCCCGATGAACGCCAGCCTACCATGCAAAATTTACTCTTGACAGTGAAAACTTTGTCCCACCGAGATTAAGGCCTTTCTTCCATAGAAAAGCATTACCTACAGCCCTCACATAACCATAATGCCCCCATGGCCTGCGATTGAGCTAGCTAACTGTCCTTGTACACATACAATCGTGACCTTATAGGGATGCCCTATGTTGAGGCTCAGTTTCCTGTGGCAAAAGGAATCTTCAACATGGTCCTTCACTCTCCCTGCAGTTACACAAAAGCACGGTTTTCCATCCTCTGTAGAATGGTAAGTTCTGAATGTAAAGTCTTGAAACACAGGGCATTGTTAAAAAGTGTCCCACGGAGGCCGTACATTGAATTTCAGCTTCCTGCGACTAGAGGGAAGTACTTAATTGGGGATCATAGGGGTGGTTTCAACGGGTTAAAAAGGTTTAATCTTCCCAAATTGTACATATTTATGATCAGGGGACCATCATGACACCATCATCGACCCAAAATAATTGTTGACCTCCATTGGACACAATGGTCTTGCAGATCCAGAAACAAAGAGGCTTTTTATGAATTCTGAAGAGGATTTGTGTCACATTTTTTCAATTGACTTGAAAACTTGAAACTGTGCCAGCCTGCCTGTCTTTCTGTCTGTCTGTGTCTGTGAGAAAATGGAGGGGGATGAGAGAGAAAGAAGGGGGAGAGTGAGGGATGAGGAGAGAGGGGAAAGAGGAAAGAGGGAGAGGGTGTAGGAGGGGGGAGAGAAAGCAGAAGGGGGAGGGAGAGAGTCAACGTACAGCCAGAGGTGGGAGAGAGGAGGGATAGAGAGAGATGAGAGGAAGGGGAGGCAGAGAAAGGAGAGAGACAGAATGGAGGGGGAGGAGGAAGAGAGAGAAGGGGAGAGAAAGAGGGAGAGAGGAGAATAACAAGAAAATTGTCAACCCTGTGACACTTATCTTTCCCATTGATTGCAATGTATTGAGAAAAACATCATCAAAACATTACCTCTCTACTTTTTCTTTTTTTTACGGGCCAGGATAAAGATTTCCTATGATATCATGTTGGGAGGAAAGAATGTGAAGTAGGAATGAGCGAATTAGGTAGGGAGAAGGAGAGAGATAAAGAGTGAAACAGACATTTCTGAGTCGTACCTTGTCAATGAACTGCTGGTTGAGTGTCTGGTACTGGAAGCTGGCAGTGTCTCTTAGAGCATCGCTGTACCTCTCTCCCTTCAGCAAGATACTCAGCTCAACCACCTGCTCCAACTGGGCCCGAGTAGGCCACTCTAACACTTCCATCTCTATGTCATTGGTGGGTTCTGTGGGAAGCTCCACCTCTGCCCCTTCTATGATGACCTCTGGGGGTTAGGGAGAGAAAGGTTGGTGTTTTTAAGAAAGCAGCACTTTTCTTATAACACTGATGTCTGATTCAACTTAATCAAGCTCTTTATATTTAGTTAATTAGCCGACTCAGGTACATTGGTAATGGTCTGGAACAAAAGCCTGCACAAAGTTGTGGGACCCAGATCAGTATGTTCTTAAGACAAATCCTGGTAAGTGTACCTAGGGCTGTTGAGGTGACCATAATGCCGCCACACAGAGAGTCATGACCGCAGTGAAATTCCATGTGACTGTTAATGGTAATCTCCTCTTATGCACTCAGGACATGTGTTGGTATTAACCAACTCATTAATGAACATCAGGTCCTAATGGCCTGGTACTCAGGCCTCTATTGTCCTTCCATCAGGTCCTAATGGCCTGGTACTCAGGTCTCTATTGTCCTTCCATCAGGTCCTAATGGTCTGGTACTCAGGGCTCTGTTGTCCCTCCATCAGGTCCTAATGGCCTGGTACTCAGGGCTCTGTTGACCCTCCATCAGGTCCTAATGGCCTGGTACTCAGGGCTCTGTTGTCCCTCCATCAGGTCCTAATGGCCTGGTACTCAGGGCTCTGTTGTCCTTCTATCAGGTCCTAATGGCCTGGTACTCAGGGCTCTGTTGTCCCTCCATCAGGTCCTAATGGTCTGGTACTCAGGGCTCTGTTGTCCTTCTATCAGGTCCTAATGGTCTGGTACTCAGGGCTCTGTTGTCCCTCCATCAGGTCCTAATGGTCTGGTACTCAGGGCTCTGTTGTCCTTCCATCAGGTTCAAATGGCCTGGTACTCAGGTCTCTACTATCCCTCTAACAACTCTGACATCAATCTAAAATCACATCAAACACTTATCATCAAAACAGTATCATGCTTTTAAAACTCACCTCACTGTGATTGATCAATTTGAAGAAGTACTACAGGTTGAAACTGAGTGGAAAACATGGTCATTGTGGATGTTGTTTCAAAGCCAAACAATGAAATGGAGAGAACTTTCTAAGGTGATGATTAATTCAAAACACCCATATGCATATTAGAGTTAATGCATCGGCACTGGCCTAAACAGTATACGAGCCCAATCCCCCCCCAAAAAAACTGAATTAAAATAATGATTGTGGCATTACACAATACATAGCCTACCCGAAGTTTACACACAGCAGATTTGTATTTATTTTTTAAACTGATTTAAGATGTCTTTGGTACAGAATTGGTTTAGCCTACAGTTCATTCGAAAATATTCAAATCCCTTGACTTTTTCCAAATTTTGATACGTTACATCCTTATTCTAAAATGGATTTTTTTTTAAATGTCACCTAGTCAATTTACACACTACACCCTGTAATGACAAAGAAAAACCTTTACATAAGTATTCAGACTTTTTACTCAGTACTTTGTTGAATCACCTTTGGAAGCGATTACAGCCTTAAGTCTTCCTGGTTATGACACGACAAGCTTGGCACACCTGTATTTGGGGAGTTTCTCCCATTCTTCTCTGCAGATCCTCTCAAGCTCTGTCAGGTTGGATGGGGAGCATCGCTGCACAGCTATTTTCAGGTCTCTCCAGAGATGTTCGATCCAGTTCAAGTTTGTGCTCCAGCTGGGCCACTCAAGGACATTCAGAGACTTGTCCCGAAGCCACTCCTGCGTTGTCTTGGCTGTGAGCTTAGGGTCGTTGTCCTGTTGGAATGTGAACCTTCTCCCCAGTCTGGGGTCCTGAGCGCTCTGGAACAGGTTTTCATCAAGGATCTCTCTGTACTTTGCGCCATTCATCTTTCCCTCGATCCTGACTAGTCTCCCAGTCCCTGTCACTGAAAAACATCCCCACAGCATGATGCTGCCACCACCATCCTTCACCGTAGGATGGTGCCAGGTTTCCTCCAGATGTTATGCTTGGCATTCATGCCAAAGAGTTCAATCTTGTTTTCATCAGACCAGATAATCTTGTTTCTCATGGTCTGAGTCCTTTGGTGCCTTTTGGCAAACTCCAAGCGGGCTGCCATGTGCCTTTTACTGAGGAGTGGCATCCATCTGGCCACTCCACCATAAAAGTCTGATTGGTGGGATGCTGCAGAGATGGTTGTCCTTCTGGAAGGTTCTCCCATCTCCACAGAGGAACTCTAGAGTTCTGTCAGAGTGACCGTCAGGTTCTTTGCTCCAACATGCACTGTCAACTGTGGGACCTTATATAGACAGGTGTGTGTCTCTTCAAATCATGTCCAATCAATTGAATTTACCACAGCTGGACTCCAGTCAAGTATTTTTCATTATGAGGTAGTGTGTTTAGATTTATGAGGGAAAAATGTTGTATGTAATTATGTAATCAAATTTAGAATAAGGCTGTAACGTCACAAAATGTGAAAAAAAGACAAGGGGTCTGAATAACTGCATACTCCAGAATGCACTGTATACTCCAAAATTGAGCAAATTCTAGTAATCGCCTTTCAGGGCATTTTAAAAATATTTTTATAATTAATCGGCTGACACATTACCTTTAGCTACAGAATATCTCACCAACATGTTTTCCATCTCCTCCCCTCTCTCTTTCATTCCATTCTCGAGCGCGCAGAGAGAGGGTCTGTCAACAGTTTCATTAAATATGTTTCTTGTGAAAAAATGTTACTATCGATGAACAGGGTTGGAGAGCCCATGGCATACAGAGTACTGGGTAGCTGCAGGAACAGGGTTGGAGAGCCCATGGCATACAGAGTACTGGGTAGCTGCAGGAACAGGGTTGGAGAGCCCATGGCATACAGAGTACTGGGTAGCTGCAGGAACAGGGTTGGAGAGCCCATGGCATACAGAGTACTGGGTAGCTGCAGGAACAGGGTTGGAGAGCCCATGGCATACAGAGTACTGGGTAGCTGCAGGAACAGGGTTGGAGAGCCCATGGCATACAGAGTTTGGGCGGAATATCACCTGTTACGCAGCAAGAGGCTGCATGGTCCTCAAAGTTGTGGTTGATGCATGGAGTGAAATAACCACAGTAGCCTACCACGGAGTGAAATAACCACAGTAGCCTACCACGAAATAACCACAGTAGCCTACCACGAAATAACCACAGTAGCCTACCACGAAATAACCACAGTAGCCTACCACGAAATAACCACAG
The DNA here is from genome assembly GCF_021184085.1 of Oncorhynchus gorbuscha. NCBI lineage: Eukaryota > Metazoa > Chordata > Actinopteri > Salmoniformes > Salmonidae > Oncorhynchus > Oncorhynchus gorbuscha. Next base: position 82,678,641 of record NC_060181.1, on the reverse strand, counting down.
TAGCCTACCACGGAGTGAAATAACCCAGTAGCCTGGAGTGAAATAACCACAGTAGCCGGAGTGAAATAACCACAGTAGCCTACCACGGAGTGAAATAACCACAGTAGCCTACCATGGAGTGAAATAACCACAGTAGCCTACCACGGAGTGAAATAAAATAGCCTACCATGGAGTGAAATAAGCACAGTAGCCTACCACGGAGTGAAATAAGCCACAGAAATAACCACAGTAGCCGGAGTGAAATAACCACAGTAGCCTACCAGTGAAATAACCACAGTAGCCTACCCGGAGTGAAATAACCCAGCATGATTGAAAAACAAACCAGCAGGAAAGTGGCCTCCAATCACTATTAGAGTGCATATGGATGACATGTCTTTTTACCCCTGTTCCTGCCCCAGTTCCTGCCCCTGTTCCTGTCCCTGTTCCTGTCCCTGTTCCTGTCCCTGTTCCCCTGTTCCTGCCACAGTTCCTGCCCCAGTTCCTGTCCCTGTTCCTGCCCCTGTTCCTGCCCCTGTTCCTGTTCCTGCCCCTGTTCCTGCTCCTGTTCTTGCCCCTGTTCCTGTCCCTGTTCCTGTTCCTGCCTGTTCCTGTTCCTTCCTGTTCCTCCCTGTTCCTGTCCCTGTTCCTGTCCCTGTTCCTGCCCCTGTTCCTGCTCCTGTTCTTGCCCCAGTTCCTGTCCCTGTTCCTGCCCCAGTTCCTGCCCCTGTTCCTGTCCCTGTTCCTGTCCCTGTTCCTGTCCCTGTCCCTGTTCCTGTCCCTGTTCCTGCCCCAGTTCCTGCCCCTGTTCCTGCCCCTGTTCCTGTCCCTGTTCCTGCCCCTGTTCCTGCCCCTGTTCCTGCCCCTGTTCCTGTCCCTGTTCCTGTCCCTGTTCCTGTTCCTGTCCCTGTTCCTGCCCCTGTTCCTGCCCCTGTTCCTGCTCCTGTTCTTGCCCCAGTTCCTGTCCCTGTTCCTGCCCCAGTTCCTGCCCCTGTTCCTGCCCCCGTTCCTGTCCCTGTTCCTGCCCCTGTTCCTGCCCCTGTTGTCCCTGTTCCTGCCCCTGTTCCTGTTCCTGTTCCTGCCCCTGTTCCTGCCCCTGTTCCTGCTCCTGTTTCCTGCCCCAGTTCCTGTCCCTGTTCCTGCCCCTGTTCCCCAGTTGCCCCTGTTCCCCCTGTTTCCTGTTCCTGCCCCTGTTCCTGTCCCTGTTCCTGCCCCTGTTCCTTCCCTGTTCCCCCTGTTCCTGCTGTCCCTGTTCTTGCCCCAGTTCCTGTCCCTGTTCCTGCCCCAGTTCCTGCCCCTGTTCCTGCCCCGTTCCCCCTGTTCCTGCCCCTGTTCCCCTGTTCTTCCTGTCCCTGTTCCTGCCCCAGTTCCTGCCCCTGTTCCTGCCCCCGTTCCTGCCCCTGTTCCTGTCCCTGTTCCTGCCACTGTTCCTGTTCCTGCCCCTGTTCCTGTCCCTGTTCCTGCCCCAGTTCCTGTCCCTGTTCCTGCCACTGTTCCTGTTCCTGCCCCTGTTCCTGCCCCCGTTCCTGCCCCTGTTCCTGTCCCTGTTCCTGCCCCAGTTCCTGTCCCTGTTCCTGCCACTGTTCCTGTTCCTGCCCCTGTTCCTGCCCCCCTGTTCCTGCCCCTGTTCCTGTCCCTGTTCCTGTTCCTGCCCCTGTTCCTGTCCCTGTTCCCACTGTTCCTTCCCTGTTCCTGCCCCTGTTCCTGTTCCTGCCCCTGTTCCTGCCCCTGTTCCCCCTGTTCCTGTCCCTGTTCCTGTTCTTGCCCCCTGTTCCCCTGCCCCAGTTCCTGCCCCCTCCCTGTTCCTGCCGTTCCTGTCCCTGTTCCTGCCCCTGTTCCTGCCCCTGTTGTTCCCCCTGTTCCTGTTCCTGCCCCTGTTCCTGTCCCCCTGCCCCAGTTCCTGCCCCTGTTCCTGTCCCTGTTCCTGTCCCTGTTCCTGCCCCTGTTCCTGCTCCTGTTCTTGCCCCTGTTCCTGTCCCTGTTCCTGTTCTGCCCCTGTTCCCCAGTTCCTGTCCCTGTTCCTGTTCCCCCAGTTCCTGCCCCCTGTTCCTGTTCCTGTTCCCCACTGTTCCTGCCCCTGTTCCTGTCCCTGTTCCTGTTCCCCCTGTTCCTGTCCCTGTTCCTGCCACTGTTCCTGTTCCTGCCCCTGTTCCCCCCGTTCCTGCCCCTGTTCCTGTCCCTGTTCCTGCCCCAGTTCCTGTCCCTGTTCCTGCCACTGTTCCTGTTCCTGCCCCTGTTCCTGTTCCCCCCTGTTCCTGCCCCTGTTCCTGCCCCTGTTCCTGCCCCTGTTCCTGCCCCTGTTCCTGCCCCTGTTCCTGTTCCTGCCCCTGTTCCTGCTCCTGTTCCTGCTCCTGTTCTTGCCCCAGTTCCTGTCCCTGTTCCTGCCCCAGTTCCTGCCCCTGTTCCTGTCCCTGTTCCTGCCACTGTTCCTGTTCCTGCCCCTGTTCCTGTCCCTGTTCCTGCCCCAGTTCCTGCCCCTGTTCCTGCCCCTGTTCCTGCCCCTGTTCCTGCCCCTGTTCCTGCCCATTTCATAATGGGCCATTCTAAATCAAAACCAATTGTACATATTAGTAAAGACAAGATTAAATTGAGATTAATCTGATGGGTGAAAATATGAGCACTTGATGAGAGAAGAGCTGTGCAGCCTGAGGCAAGGAACAGAGCACAAGCTTTTTTTGCGACTTTCTCAAATCATCAACAGCCTATGGTCGCATCATGCAGCCCATATATGTTTTGATTTCTATGGTTCCTGTCATTCACAACTAAAGTTACCTAATAACTCTAAATGTATCTTATAGAACCTGTTTCAAATGATCACTTTTACCTTAACATAACCACTTCATATGTACACTCACTCTGGAATGGGAAAAATATCCTTTCTGTTATATTCAGCTAAGATGAAGTATATTCTTCTTACTATAAAATCATATAAGATGAAATAATAGCATGGGACTTATAAGCATATTATGTCTGCTAAATGAATACGCCTACATCCTATGGCACGGAGACTAGCCAGATTACATACAGTAAGCCAACTCATATGCTGTTCTTCTGAAATACATTTTCTTCATATCATAATGGTCCTTTAGACCTGACGAAAATGAATAATGGTTTTATTGTGATGGTGTATATTAGATTAATATATTAGACTTTTGTATGCGGGTTGTATGCATGGAGGACTGGAGATGCTTGACGTGTTTATGCTAATTAAAAATAAAATTACCATGAGACCGGCAGTCTTTTGCACGACAATAACCAGCTGATGAAATTTCATGACTGGCACAGCACTATGTGCACCACAACACATCGATAGTCAGAGGCGTTGCTTGGCTTGAGCCTGTAATGTGGGGCAAGAAATCAATAGCCAGAGGGGTTGGTGTGAGTGAACTGCGTGGATGCGCTGCTTACTAATGTGGATTAGACAGCCATAGTGGGCTATTACCGGTCTGAACACGTCACAGAGCAGAGAGAAGGAGATGGAGAGAGAGAGAGGTAACAGAGAGAGAAAGGATGGAGGGATAAAGAAGTTATAAAAGGTGTGTGTGTGTGTGTGTGTGTGTGTGTGTGTGTGTGTGTGTGTGTGTGTGTGTGTGTGTGTGTGTGTGTGTGTGTGTGTGTGTGTGTGTGTGTGTGTGTGTGTGTGTGTGTGTGTGTGTGTGTGTGTGTGTGTGTGTGTGTGTGTGTGTGTGTGTGTATGACACTGACCTCCTTGAGCCTCCTGTTCTGTGGCTGGAGTTGAGGTGCTGTGGAAAAACAACAGTCACTCACAGTTGAGAGGTTTCCCTCAGAGATCCAATCAAATCAAATTATAATAGTTAAGAAGCACAAAACTATCTGGTGTTCTACTTGTAGTGGAGCCAGAGAGGTAGATACTATGTATCTGCAGCCAGAGAGGTAGATACTATGTATCTGCAGCCATGTGATACCATGTATCTGCAGCCATGTAGATACTATGTATCTGCAGTGTGTAGATACTATGTATCTGCAGCCATGTAGATACTATGTATCTGACAGCCTGACCTCCTTATCTGCAGCCTCCTGTTCTGTGGCTGGAGTTGAGGTGCTGTGGAAAAACAACAGTCACTCACAGTTGATACTATGTATTGCAGCCTCAGATACTAGATCCAATCAAATCAAATTATAATAGTTAAGAAGCACAAAACTATCTGCAGTGTTCTACTTGTATCTGGAGCCAGAGAGGTAGATACTATGCAGCCAGAGAGGTAGATACCATGTATCTGCAGTATCTGCAGCCATAGAGGTAGATACTGTGTATTTGCAGCCATAGAGGTAGATACTGTGTATTTGCAGCCATAGAGGTAGATACTGTGTATTTGCAGCCATAGAGGTAGATACTATGTATCTGCAGCCATAGAGGTAGATACTATGTATCTGCAGCCATAGAGGTAGATACTGTGTATCTGCAGCCATAGAGGTAGATACTATGTATCTGCAGCCATAGAGGTAGATACTGTGTATCTGCAGCCATAGAGGTAGATACTATGTATCTGCAGCCATAGAGGTAGATACTATGTATCTGCAGCCATAGAGGTAGATACTGTGTATCTGCAGCCATAGAGGTAGATACTATGTATTTGCAGCCATAGAGGTAGATACTGTGTATCTGCAGCCACTAGATTTGCAGTAGATACTGTGTATCTGCAGCCATAGAGGTAGATACTGTGTATTTGCAGCCATAGAGGTAGATACTGTGTATTTGCAGCCATAGAGGTAGATACTATGTATCTGCAGCCATAGAGTAGACTATGGTAGATACTATGTATCTGCAGCCATAGAGGTAGATACTGTGTATCTGCAGCCATAGAGTAGATAGTATACTGTGTATATTGCAGCCATAGAGGTAGATACTATGTATCTGCAGCCATAGAGGTAGATACTATGTATCTGCAGCCATAGAGGTAGATACCATGTATCTGCAGCCATAGAGGTAGATACTATGTATCTGCAGCCATAGAGGTAGATACCATGTATCTGCAGCCATAGAGGTAGATACCATGTATCTAGATACTATGTATCTGCAGCCATAGAGCAGTAGATACCATGTATCTGCAGCCATAGAGGTAGATACCATGTATCTGCAGCCATAGAGGTAGATACTATGTATCTGCAGCCATAGAGGTAGATACCATGTATCTGCAGCCATAGAGGTAGATACCATGTATCTGCAGCCAGAGAGGTAGATACCATGTATCTGCAGCCATAGAGGTAGATACCATGTATCTGCAGCCATAGAGGTAGATACTATGTATCTGCAGCCATAGAGGTAGATACTGTGTATCTGCAGCCAGAGAGGTAGATACCATGTATCTGCAGCCATAGAGGTAGATACCATGTATCTGCAGCCATAGAGGTAGATACCATGTATCTGCAGCCATAGAGGTAGATACTGTGTATCTGCAGCCAGAGAGGTAGATACCATGTATCTGCAGCCATAGAGGTAGATACCATGTATCTGCAGCCATAGAGGTAGATACCATGTATCTGCAGCCATAGAGGTAGATACCATGTATCTGCAGCCATAGAGGTAGATACCATGTATCTGCAGCCATAGAGGTAGATACTGTGTATCTGCAGCCATAGAGGTAGATACCATGTATCTGCAGCCATAGAGGTAGATACTGTGTATCTGCAGCCAGAGAGGTAGATACTGTGTATCTGCAGCCATAGAGGTAGATACTGTGTATCTGCAGCCATAGAGATACAGTAGATAGCCAGAGAGGTAGATACTGTGTATTTATCTGTTTATACAATGTACCAAGCATCTTTACAGTAGATACCGTTTATCTGTTTATACCCAAGAAACAAGAAACTCATGCGTGTAATCACTGCCAAAGGTGCTTCAACAAAGTACTGAGTAAAGGGTCTAAATTCTTATGTAAATGTGATATTTCCGTTTTTAATTTTGAATGCATTTGCAAACATTTCTAGAAACCCGTTTTTGCTTAATCATTATGGGGTGTTGTGTGTAGATTGACGAGGATGGTTGTTTTTTGGATCCATTTAAGTATAAGGTGGTAGCATAACAAAAGGTGTCAGAAGTCAAGGGGTCTGAAAATGTTACCAAATGAACTGTACGGCCACAGCAATGGGGGAGAGGATGAGGAGTAATATGGCCAGGTAAGTTTGAAGAACATTCAGAACTTTACCTGCACATATGTAGCCATGAGTTGTTGGGCTCACTACAGTTGGTGGAACAGGAGTGGAGAGAGAGAGAGCAGCAATGGGGTAAAGAATGTCACATGTAAAACAAGGGTAATGCACAGTGAATACGCTCCAAGAAATGTTACAATGGCAATGAAAGTAACTAGGACAGGATTACATACTTTACCTTGTTGACCCTGTCAGCAACATTCTCTGAAATGGCAAAGATGGAAGACAGAAATGATACAACAGCAAGTAACGATTGAAGCGTGAATATAGTAGTTACACACACACACATACAAAATAACAGCTGAAAGCCATCACAATTTGGATGAATAACGATGTGGAAGTTGCAGACATACAGTACCAGTCAAACGTCTGGACACACCTACTCAATGCAGTTATGACACACACCTCATGTTTATATGAATGTTTATATGGCTGAGGACTGTAGCATATCCAGAGCCTTCAGAAAGTATTCATTCCCCTTGACTTATTCCACATTGTAGAATAATAATGAACACATCAAAACTATGGAATAACACACATGGAATCATGAAACTAAAAAAGTGTGAAGCAAATCAAAATATATTTTAGACTCTTTAAAGTAGCCACCTTTTGCCTTGATGACAGCTTTGCACACTCTTGTCATTCTCTCAACCAGCTTCACCTGAAATGCTTTTCCAACAGTCTTAAAGGAGTTCCCTTATGATGAGCACTTGTTGGCTGCTTTTCCTTCTTTCTGCCGTCCAACTCATCCCAAACCATCTTAAAAATTGGGTTGAGGTCGGTGATTGTAGAGGCCAGGTCATCTGATACAGCACTCCATCACTCTCCTTCTTGGTCAAATAGCCCTTACACAACCTGGAGGTGTGTTGGGTCATTGTCCTGTTGAAAAACAAATGATAGTCCCAATAAGCGCAAACCAGATGGGATGGCGTGTGCAAGAATGCTGTGGTAGCCATGCTGGTAAAGTGTCCCTTGAATTCTAACTAGATCACAGACAGTGTCACCAGCAAAGCATCCCCACACCATCACACCTCCTCCTCCATGCTTCATGGTGGGAACGACACACATGCAGAGGTAATCCGTTCACCTACTCTGTGTCTCACAAAGACACGGCGGTTTGAACCAAAAATCTCAAATGTGGACTCATTAGACCAAAGAACAGATTTCCACCAATCTAATGTCCATTGCTCGTATTTCTTGGCACAAGCAAGTTTCTTCTTCTTATTGGTCCTTTAGTAGTGGTTTCTTTGCAGCAATTCGACCATGAAGGCCGGATTCACGGCAGTCTCCTCTGAACAGTTGATGTTGAGATGTCTCTGCTACTTGAACTCTGTGAAGCATTTATTTGGGCTGCAGTTTCTAAGGCTGGTAACTCTAATGAACTTATCTTCTGCAGCAGCGGTAACTCTGGGTCTTCCATTCCTGCGGGGGTCCTCATGAGAGCCAGTTTCATCGCAGCACTTGATGCTTTTTGTGACAGCATTTGAAGAAACTTTCAAAGTACTTCAAATTTTCCGAATTGACTGACCTTCATGTCTTTAAGTAATAATGGACTGTCGTTTCTCTTTGCTCATTTGAGCTGTTCTTGCCATAATAAGGACTTGGTCTTTTAACAAATAGGGAAAAAATATATATTCTGTATACCAACCCTGCCTTGTCACAACACAACTGATTGGCTCAAATGCATTAAGAAGGAAATAAATTCCATAAATTAACTTTTAACAAGGCACACCTGTTAATTGAAATGCATTCCAGGTGACCACCTCATGATGCTGGTTGAGAGAATGCCAAGAATGTGCAAAGCTGTCATCAAGGCAAAGGGTGGCTACTTTGAAGAATCTAAAATATGTTTTGACATGGTTACTACATGTTTCCATGTGGGTTATTTCATAGTTTTGGTGTGTTCACTATTATTCTACGGTGTAGAAAATAGTAAAAAGAAAAACCCTTGAATGAGTTGGTGTGTCCAAACTTTTGACTGGTGCTGTACATGATGATGGTAATTTCATGGAGACTGGAGAGACTCACACTCTCAACCAGGGCCAGGTGCTCCTTTGATTGGCTAAAGTTTTTGCCCATCGCCAGAGCGGTGGCTGTGCCGTCCAGGCATTGGCTCATCCAGGACTGGTACTCTTCCTGGTTTGGGAGGCGGTCCCAGAAGATCTTGAAAGCCTCCCACACCGTCTCCTGACACACTGAACACACACAGGTCACATATTGGCGATAGAACCCATTCTTTCTGTCTCGGAGGATTACAAGGGGTACTGTTGAAAACTACAGTATGCTGTGGCTGTCTAATTCTAGAGCTGTGACCCCTGAGGTAAATCTTAGCTGGCATATTAGCTCATGTGTCGATCACAGTGTGACTATAAGTGTTACAGTACATACCCCCCACCAGGTCAGAGTTAACTGATTCCATGTTTAGCCCTGCCACAGCAGGGTTGTGGTTAAGCAGACTTGTTGTGTGCCTATCTGCCTGACCTCAGTATCACTCTCCACTGTCATGCCAATGCCAAACCAGTGATGTAACCCTTCTCCATAAATCAGCTTACAAGTCACCAACCCAATGACTTGCAGCTACCTACCCAACCCTCACTGCTTTTCCTCTACATCTACACTCTTAAGAAAAAGGATTCCAAAAGGGTTCTTCGTGTCCCCATAGGATAACCACCTTCCAGGTAGAACCCTTCTGGGTGCCATGTAGTCGTGCACCTATATAATATTGCACTATATTTCCTCAATCACTGTGCTTACCTCACCTACCTGCATCTATACTCTTACATTCACCAACCACAGCCCCCGTCTACAGAGCAACAGGGTGGGATTTGTTCCAGTCCAGCTGGAGGAAGGTCTTGATGAGCAGATGTTGAGTTGAATCAGGTCTGTTAGTAAGTGCTGGGCTGAAACTAAAGTTTTGGTTGCCAAATTGGACCAATCTCTTGAAAGTCATTAGTTAATGTATTTATTTATTTACTGTACAAAGAAAACATCCTGGAATATCTTGATAGCACTTTATAATAACAGCACGTTATAAAGCATTCATAATGGATTTGAAAATAATTTATTCATCGGTGCTCCATTCAAATCTAATCTAATGAATTCAAGTTTTATTGGTCACATACACATGTCTAGCTGATATCATTGTTGGTGTAGAGAAATGCTTGTGTTCCTAGCTGCAACAGTGCAGTAACATCTAACCATACACAACAATACACACCAATCTAAAAGTAAAATAATAGAATTAAGAATATGTCAATATTAGTCTAGTTTATTATTTATATGTGGGGTTCTAGGTTTGATTTTCTATGTTGGTGATTGTGTATGATTCCCAATTAGAGGCAGCTGGTAATCGTTTTCTCTAATTGGGGATCATATTTAAGTAGCTGTTTTTCCTACCTGTGTTTGTGGGATATTGTTTTGAGTTAGTGCACGTAGCTTCTCTGTAGTTTCGGTTCATTGTTAGTTTATTGTTTGTTTGTTTTTTGTCTTTGCTAAGTTTCACTTTATCATTAAATTATGTGGAACTCAACATCCGCTGCGACTCGGTCCGATATTTATTCTAACAAACGTGATATTACTACTTATCATTAGTTAAGTATTTTGTGGGCTGTATTGAGTGGCCAGTGTCATTTCTCACAAAAAGATGGACATGTCATGAGTAGACATTCCAACAAAACCAGATGGTCCTTAAGGTCTCAAAATATTCTAGAACATATCAATGGTAAAACAATAAGCACACAACACAGGACGTTAAAGGAAATATATCCAACATTTTATTCACACAAACGGTTGTGAAACAACTGTTGCAAGGACTTGAGGTAGAGTTGTAAAGTTAATGTTTTGCTAAAGTTGGCAACCTCACGCCCGCAAACTAATCATACAACAGGGAGATGTAGCCTTCACACAACAGCTGGTTGGACCGGATCCTTTCTGTCATTTCATTACTACGACTATGGTGATTGAGGTATACATGTTTGACGTACGGTTTGCAGGCAGAAATGTTACATACTGTATACACCATTTAAATCTTCCAGTGCTTCAGTCTTTTAACCGCAGACAAATAGCAACAAAAAAATGACTCCGAGGCGCAAGAGCAGCAACACAGATGAATGAATAACAGCGCACATGGGAAAATACAGCTTCTGTTGTGATCAAAGCAAAAATAGCTTATATGAAAGTAAGAGAGTAAACATTGTGTCTAGTTGAGGTTAGTTACAAGTCAAGTGTTCTGGCTTTGCATCCTTCAAAAGATTGACCAGTGACTGAAGTGACCTCTGAGGAAGAGCCTGGCCGATCAGCTCAATTAGACAACACAATTGAATAATTTACATTTTTCCAAATGAGAGGCTTGCATGAACTATTTGACTACATGTCAAATATTGTAACGGCTCTCGTTTGTTGAATGAAGAGTGGACCAAGACGCAGCGTGGAAAGTGTTCATGATTTTAATATTTAAAAAAAACTCTAACAAAATAACAAATGTGAAAGCGAACAGTTCTGTCAGGCAAACACCACTAAACAGAAAACAAGATCCCACAAAACCCAAAAGGAAAAATGACAACTTATATTTGATCCCGAATCAGAGACAAATATAGACAGCTGCCTCTGATTGGGAACCACACTCGGCCAAAAACAAAGAAATAGAAAACATAGACTTTCCCACATGAGTCACACCCTGACCTAACCAAACATAACATGCTTTCAATATACTTTGTATCCCTCATTTACTCTCGTGTTTCCATTATTTTGGCAGTTACTTGTATATTAAACATTTTGTGAATGATCTTATGAATCGTTATTAAATACTTTAAAAGTTGTTTATAAATGTGCGAATAACTAGGTTACCAACATATACAATTATGGGAGTAATTAATGAATAAATGGTTTACTAATCCTTTATAAATGCTTTATTATGTGGAGTTGTAAAGTGCTACCAATAACTTTACTATTCATCGCGAGACTCCAGAGTTCGCCAAAATGCCAAGGATGGAATGTTAGCAACCCTCTAACTTAGTCCAGCCAGGTCAGTGTCTCAGTAACCCACAAGACTGGAATCCCATACAGAGCTGTTCTGCACACTGACCACTGATTAGTCCCACTACAGGCCCTACAGACCCACTCACTCCACCATCTCAAAACCCTAAGCCTCTCTCTCTCACCTTGAGTGGCTGGACATATGTTGTGAGAGTTGACTTTTAACCCGCCTGCTCACACCCAACATCCTTCTGAGTCAGGAATGTCTCTCCCTCCCCCTCTGTGTAGGTGCTGCTACCTGGCTCAAGTCTCTAAAATGGGCTGATCCTCACATACAGTGCGACCTACAGTGTGACATACTTATTGCCAGGAAATTCATCTAAAGTAGAGCAGATGTTGCCTGAAAATTGGATGTTGGAGAGGGAAAATACTTTAGGTTGAGACCCAAATCACAATGCTGTGATAACACACACACACACACACACCTCGTGTTTTTAGGGCTGTAGACTATAGCATATACAGTGCCTTCATAAAATATTCATACCTATTCCACATTTTGTTGTGTTACAGCCTGAATCTCAAATATAAAATATATTTTGATTGGTTTAATACTATTTTGATTGCTACATAATTCCATATGTGCTATTTCATAGTTTTGATGTCTTCACTATTATTCTACAATGTAGAATAATAGTCAAAAAAATAAACTGCAATGAGTAGGTGTGTCCAAACTTTTGCCTGGTACTTTAAGAATTCACACCCTTGAGTCAATACATGTTAGAATCACGTTTGGCAACGATTACATCTGTGAGTATTTCTGGGTAAGTCTCTAAGAGTTTTGCACACCTGGACTGTACAATAATTGCACATTATTCTGTAAAAAAATATTCAAGCTCTGACAAGTTGGTTATTGATCGTTGCTAGACAGGCGTTTTCATGTCTTGCCATAGATTTTCAAGCTGATTTAAGTCAAACTGTAGCTAGACCACTCAGGAACATTCCATGTCATTTTGGTGAGCAATTCCAGTGTATATTTGGACTTGTGTTTTAGGTTATTGTCCTGCTGAAAGGTGAATTTGTCTCCCAGTGTCTGTTGGTATGCAGACTGAACCAGGCTATCCTGTAGGATTTTGCCTGTGCTTAGCTCTATTCCATTTATTTTAATTAAAAAAAAACTCCCTAGTCCATGCCGATGACAAGCATACCCATAACATGATGCAGCCACCACCATGCTTGAAAATATGAAGAGTGGTACTCAGTGATGTGTTGTGTTGGATTTGCCTTAAACATAACACTTCGTATTCAGGACATACAGTTATTTTACTCCTGAATCACAATTTTACTTCAGCGCCTAATTGCAAACAGGATGCATGTTTTGTAATATTCTGTACAGGCTTCCTTCTTTTCACTCTGTCATTTAGGTTAGTATTGTGGAGTAACAATGTTGTTGATCCATCCCCAGTTTTCTCCTATCACAGCCATTAAACTCTGTTTTAAAGTCACCATTGGGCTCATGTTGTAATCCCTGTGCGGTTTCCTTCCTCTTCGGCAACTGAGTTAGGAAGGACGCCTGTATCTTTGTAGTGACTGGGTACATGGTTACACCATCCAAAGTGTAATTAATAACTTCACCATGATCAAAGGGATATTTCATCCCTGCTTTTTATTTCTACCCATCTACCAATATGTGCCCTTCTTTGCGAGGCATTGGAAACCGTCCTTGGTATTTGTGGGTGAATCTGTGTTTGAAATGTACTGCTTGAATGAGGGACCTTACAGATAATTGTATGTGTGGGGTACAGAGATGAGGTAGTCATTAAAAAATGATGTTAAACACTATTATTGCACACAGAGTGAGTCCATGCAACTTATTATGTGACATATTACGCAAATTTGTACTCCTGAACTTATTTAGGCTTGCCATAACAACGGGGTTGAATACTTATTGACTCAAGACATTTTAACTTTTAATTTTAAAACAATTTGTTAAAATGTATAAAAACATAATTCCACTTTGACAATATGGGGTATTGTGTGTAGGCCAGTGACACAAAATCTAAATTTAATCCTTTTTAAATTCAGGCTGTTTACACAAAAAAATGTGAAAAGTCAAGGGGTGTGAATAATTTCTGAAGCCACTGTAGGCCTTCTCTATGGTCTGGGTAGGGGTTGACGGAATGGGCCACACACGCAGACTTGCCACCTCAGATTTGGGGAGGGCCACTTCTTCCTCCATCATTATACATACAGGTGAGTGGTGGTGGTCTTACCTCGCAGGTGAAAGTAGCTGAGGTGATTTGAAATGGATTGTTGCATGCTCTCTTCAGCACAAAGTTTGACCCCGCTGGGGAAAAGCACGTTGCGCTTCTGCCTGAGGATAGCGCCATGGTCCTTGTGTGAGACCTTGAGGAGAGGTGAATGAACTATGCTTTGAGGAACTGATAGAATAGGTGATATTCTAACTGTTTTGTAATATAGATCCTGTCCCTCAGGAAGAAGAGGTCCTTCCCCAGATGCACCGTCTGTGATAAAACGATAAAACGCATTAGACAACAACTCCATCTTAATTGCGAAAGTGTAGCTTGACTGTTTGTTAGGCCTGCATACATACCTGTTCTTACTCCCAAGAGTTCAAACGCTAAGATGAACGAAAGTGTACACAAAAGGCATTTCAATGAAGAGTCCGACATCTTAAATCCGTAGTGGTTTTAACTCCGAAGGGTTGAAAGGGGTCACGTTGACACGACAGGTACTTCCTTTGGAATCGTACAACAATGTTAGGCCCTCCTTATGAGTTTGCATAGTTCAGAATCCAGAAAATGTATATGTTTTTTTAACCAGTCATTCTGAAGTGATTCTCTCCTCCTTGCTTATGTCGGCTGAGGAAGGTGTGTTCCATGGTGCAACTGAACAGCTCCAGGTCAGGGCTCAGGCTCAGCTAGGCAGATGGCCCATTGAGAGAGATGTTGTTCTCTAATCTTGTTTGTTAAGCCCTTTATAGCAGCTTGTCAAGAAGATACTGGTGTAATACTGGAAAGGGTGCTTAGTGCGAGGGAAACGTGGAAGGAGAGAGAGGGGAAAGGGGGGAAGGGTGAAGAGGCCACCCGCAGAGAGATATGGCTTTAAGTGCAAAGATAGGCTCCTCCATTAATGAAGACAGGTAGCAGACAATCCTGGTCAAAACTAACCTCAACTCAAGGCTGGGGCTGGCTGAGGCCGATTTTCTCAGACTTTCATTAGAACTAATGGATAGCCTACATCACCAGTGGTTCAACTAAGAATCATCCTGCGGACTAAATCTGGGGGTAATGTTAATTCAGGTGTATAATCCACCTTGTCCACCTTTCAGCTGGACAATAACCTAAAGGAACCAGTCGCTCAGCGCTGTTTTTATCCCTCATATAGCCTATAGGGTCAGGCGTTCTTCTTGACCATGTGACCTAGACCAGGAAACTGAGCTCAACCATGGGAGAATCTCAATTGCATACTCCTCGCATCCTCTCTCCTTGCCACCTCCTCAAAACCCATTGGAGGAGAAGGTAAAAGGGAAGGGACCTCTGGTTTTCTCATCCGATGGGTTTTGAGGAGACGAGGAGAGGAGTATGCAATTGAGATCTTGCCCATAATGCCATAGCCAGATCTGTTTGTGCTTTAGCCAACCCCTTGATCATTCATTCATTCATTCATGTTGTGTCAACGAGACTGGTCCAGTAAAGTTGGTTCACTGCATAATGAAATTGGAGAAGCATTTATAAAAACATATGTAATAGCCTTTATCGTAATCGCTCCTCTTTCACCCCAGCTGCCAAAATAACCCTGAATCAGATGACCATCCTACCCATGCCAGATTACGGAAATGTACATTTATAGATCGGCAGGTAACGGTGCTCTCGAGCGGCTAGATGTTCTTTACCATTCGGCCATCAGATTTGCCACTAATGCTCCTTATAGGACACATCACTGCACTCTGTACTCCTCTGTAAACTGTATACCCGTCGCAAGACCCACTGGTTGATGCTTATTTATAAAACCCTCTTAGGCCTCACTCCCCCCTATCTGAGATATCTTCTACATACAACACCCGTTCTGCCAGTCACATTCTGTTAAAGTTCCCCAAAGCACACACATCCCTGGGTCGCTCTTCTTTTCAGTTTGCTGCAGCTAGCGACTGGAACGAGTTGCATAAAACACTCAAACTGGACCGCTTTATCTCAATCTCTTCATTCAAAGACCCAGTCATGGACACTCTTACTGACAATTGTCTTTGCTTCGTGTGATGTATTGTTGTCTCTACCTTCTTGGCCTTTGTGCTGTTGTCAGTGCCCAATCATGTTTGTACCATGTTTTGTGCTGCTACCGTGTTGTGCTGCTGCCATGTTGTCATGTTTTGCTCCCATGCTATGTTGTTGTCTTAGGTCTTTATGTAGTGTTGAGGTGTCTCTCTTGTTGTGATGTGTGTTTTGTCCTATATTATTTTATCCCAACCCCCGAAGGAGGCCTTTTGCCTTCTGGTAGGCCATCATTGTAAATAACAATGTGTTCTTAACTGACTTGCCTAGTTAAATAAAAATCATCGGGGCAAAATAGGTGCTGTCTGAATTTAGGGAGCCTCACCTCAGATAAAGTCAAACAATTCAGGTCCCAGTATTACCACATATGTTATAAATACACAACCTGGGTACACACACACAGAAATGAGAAATTAGATTAGCATCGCACTGTCAACCTTTGACCCATAGATGCCATGGCTTCATGCTATACATGAAGTGCATTTGGAAAGTATTCAGACACCTTGACTTTTTCCACATTGTTACGTTACAGCCTTCTTCTAAAATGAATGAAAAAAAGAAATCCTCATCAATCTACACACAATACTGTGTGTACCGGCAGGATAGAAGAGCGACGTCTGTTAAGACAAGGGGTAGAGGACTATGTATTTTTGTAAGTAACAGCTGGTGCACGATATCCAAGGAAGTCTCGAGCTATTGCTCGGCAGAGGATCTCAAAATCAAATCAAATCAAATTCATTTATATAGCCTTCGTACATCAGCTGATGTCTCAAAGTGCTGTACAGAAACCCAGCCTAAAACCTCAAACAGCAAGCAATGCAGGTGTAGAAGCACGGTGGCTAAGAAAAACTCCCTAGAAAAGCCAAAACCTAGGAAGAAAGGAACCAGACCTAGAGAGGAACCAGGCTATGTGGGGTGGCCAGTCCTCTTCTGACTGTGCCGGATGGAGATTATAAGAGAACATGGCCAAGATGTTCAAACGTTCATGAATGACCAGCAGGGTCAAATAATAATCACAGTAGTTGTCGAGGGTGCAACAGGTCATCACCTCAGGAGTAAACATCAGTTGGCTTTTCATAGCCAATCATTGAGAGTATCTACCTCTCCTGCGGTCTCTAGAGAGTTGAAAACAACAGGTCTGGGACGGGTAGCACTCCAGCAAGTAGTCATCATGCCAGGTCGTCCTGGGACATGGTCCTAGGGCTCAGGTCCTCCGAGAGAGAGAAAAAAAGAGAGAATTAGAGAGCATACTTAAATTCACACAGGACAACGGATAAGACAGGAGAAATACTCCAGATATAACAGACTGACCCTAGCCCCCAACACATAAACTACCGCAGCATAAAAACTGGAGCCTGAGACAGGAGGGGTCTGGAGAGACTGTGGCCCATCCGATGATACCCCCGGACAGGGCCAAACAGGCAGGATATAACCCCACCCACCTTGCCAAAGCAGAGCCCCCACACCACAAGAGGGATATCTTCAACCACCAACTTACCATCTTGAGACAAGGCCAAGTATAGCCCTCAAAGATCTCTGCCAAGGCACAACCCAAGGGGGAGCGCCAACCCAGACAGGGAGACCACGTCAGTGACTCAACCCACTCAAGTGACGCACCCCTCCTAGGGACGGCATGGAAGAGCACCAGTAAGCCAGTGACTCAGCCCGTAATAGGGTTAGAGGCAGAGAATCCCAGTGGAGAGAGGGGAACCGGCCAGGCAGGGACAGCAAGGGCGGTTCAGGGTTACAAGGGGCACTGCAATTTAAAACTAGATTTCGCAGTATTTCTACACTATTAAATTTGGAAGATTATGATAATGCACTTTTTGTGGAAGAACTAAAAAATGGCTGGAATTTCTGCCTGGTCAGGTGGGATGGAATTTTTGGACCAGATCATGATGTCACAATCTGATCTGATCATAATAGACCAATGACCGTTTATCTGGGTAAGGGGGTGGGCTCTAGTCCATCAGCCAATCATGGCTGTGTATATAAATATCTTCAAATTTGTTTCCTAAAGCCCACAGGATCAGACTAGGCATTTTGGACAAAAGTTTTTAAAAATACAGGGGGGCTTTAACAGTTACATAACAGAAAATGTAGGTCAATGATCCTCAATTCAGCTTAATAATGGGAAAGGGATACCTAGTCAGTTGTACAACTGAATGCATTCAACCGAAATGTGTCTTTCGCATTTAAACCCAACCCCTCTGAATCAGAGAGTTGCAGGGGGAGAGGGTGCTGCCTTAATTAATCAACATCATCAGCACCCAGGGAGCAGTTGTATTTGGGGCTTAACTGCCCTGATCATTTTTCACCTTGGGGATTCAAACTAGCGACCTTTCGGTTGCTGGCCCAATACTCTTAACCGCTAGGCTACCTGCTGCCCAGTGGGTGGACAGGCAAATTAACTTCAGCTAATCAACTTACTGTAGCACTTACTGTTGCACGCAACCACTCTGTTGTACAACAGTAACCTACTAGGCCATCACCTGTGTAACGTATATAGAAAACTTTGGTTTTGGGGAGGATTTGTTCACCATAGATAAGCTCGTTAGTTGTAATGCAATTGTTTTGGAACCTCCATTGCCAACTTGGCAGCAATTCCATCTAGCCAATCAGAGAGCAAAGTGGAGATATTTTATATTGCTACCCATCTGATCTTATCAGGTCACCTCAGGGGCCTAAATAGTCTCCGATTGTGTCCCAGGCTGTGGGCCAAACAATTAGCTAGAGCCAGGACCATTGTGCATGGAGTGGTGACTCACTCTGTAATGCCCTGCATAGCCCCACTCACTCTGTAATGCCCTGCATAGCCCCACTCACCCTGTAATGCCCTGCATAGCCCCACTCACCCTGTAATGCCCTGCATAGCCCCACTCACCCTGTAATGCCCTGCATAGCCCCACTAGCCCTGCATAGCCCCACTCACCCTGTAATGCCCCGCATAGCCCCACTCACCCTGTAATGCCCTGCATAGCCCCACTCACTCTGTAATGTCCCTGCCCCATAGCCCCACTCACTCTGTAATGCCCTGCATAGCCCCACTCACTCTGTAATGTCCTGCATAGCCCCACTCACCCTGTAATACCCTGCATAACCCCACTCACTCTGTAATGCCCTGCATAGCCCCATACACTCTGTAATTCCCTGAGCTCTTTACCCTGTAACCTGAGATCATAGTAGGACAACTATCTGGGCAGCAATTGAGAAGCATCCAGCATCCTGCATTGATAGCTGGCATGTGGACAGTGTTTTGGCACAAAATGACTGCCATGGATCACTGAGTTACGTGCTACACATCTGTTGTGTATGAGACCGGTTACCCCATACAATGACCTTGCCACTGTTGCTAAACTGACTAAAACTAGAAAGGAATAACAAAAGCATAATTTAATCAAATTAGTGTAGAATGTTAACTCTTTCTGATTGGTTAATGTTTGTTGTTCTTTATCGTTCTAACAGAGGTTTGCAACATTGTGGTTCTTATCTGGTTCACCCACTCTAGAGCTGCCTGGGACTATCAACAGGAGCTTTTCCCCACACTGGTTTAAACTCTAACAGAGATTTAACCAAATAGAGCCTTTCACCATCTCAGAGAGACAATGAGACCTTGCCTGGTGTCTGGACAGCCTCATGTCAACAACAATCTGGGATGGTACCACCAAAATAGACAGTGAGGTCATAATTCATAAGAATCTTGAGGAAGTCTATCTGCATAAGGACCAAGGGACCTCCCAGTGAATGGGGGTGATTGGAACCCATGTAGAACTTAGAACTCAATGTCTAATCATTCTTCCAATCAGGTTTTCCTCTTATATTCCCTTACTGACACAAACACTACAGTAGCACTAAAAAAACTGAGATTGCTAACCTTTGACCTGGAATCGCCATTCACCTCCCGGCAAGCAACAATACTATTCCTGGAGATTTATATCTGTCCACCCTGGCCTCAGTCTGTCCACCCTGGCCTCAGTCTGTCCAGTTCGGGCTGAAGTGTTGTTAAAATGTGAGCGTGATCTCAGACAAACCAGGAGGTTGTGTAACCATCTTACAAGACAGCAGGCGATCTTGCAAAATGTTGAAGTATCATACCCCATACACCCACCGCATAAATCAGACCAACAACTGCTTATGGCTAGGGGTTCTTTCTGGACAAGCCAGTCTCTTTCCTAAATTCTACAAAATCCCTACCCCCAGCATTCCACAGAAATCTTAGGTCTCTCGGCATCCATGTGTGTATGTGCGTATGTGGAGGTTCTACCCTGAGGGTACATCAGCCAAGCGCAGTGGACCCCCAGCTGGGTGTGGACGAACAGTGGCGACGCAAAATGTCGGAAAATTTCAGAAAATCGACGTTAAATGAACAGAAAATGAATTGCTGTAATTCAGACTACAAATGTATTTATTACATTTTATACTCAAAACACATTCATCAATATGTACATTTTAGAAACAAAATCCACATGTAAAAATCTAACTGACATAAGTTACAATAAAATCACCTAGGGAACAAATAAATAGTAAAACAGGTGAAATAATAAATGCGAGACTGTTCAGTCTGATCTTAAACGAGGCTATAGTGGTGGGATGTAGGGCCCATCTATAAGGTGCAGAGGGGACAGACTTTCTAAAGAGATGTTACACTGAAAAAGTCAAGAAGAACCTGTTTAAACTGTTGAATTTCAGTGGAAGGCCCTTTTAATGCCTCTGCTTAAAACAAGCACCGAAAGACACACTCTAGAGCTGCTGCAGGAAGTCCTTCATATTCATCCCCGGAGAGATTTAAATCATTAATGCAACAGCCTTTGACGTTAGTGACAATTTACAGGTTGACATGAGACATCTGCATGTACTTTGAATGGTGGCCAGCTGGCCAGTGCTACAACTACAAAAGCTTAAATAATATTTGAATATATCAGGCTGAAATGTAAATGTACTGGTTGCTCAGCATGAGCAGAATCTCAAGGGCTGCGTTTCAAACTCACAAAAGAAACACCTTCCTCCACTTACTCTTGTCTTATGCCCTCGGGGGAATCCCCGTCACCATCTTGGCCTTCGCTCCAAACGATTAGCCAAACAAGGGAAGTTCAAAACGTAAGCCCCATCAGCCCTTGTTTTTAATTGAGTTTGCAAGTACAATTATGTTCACTTCGGGCCTGTAATGCCCCATAATTCAATTTGCGATTATTGCACTTCCGCTAAGAAAACTCAGCCAAAACTTAAAACCTCAACGTCAATATGGAGAAGTCAACATACAAGTGTGAGTAAAAATGAATGTAAATAAGTTAGAAACACATCTCATAAAAGTAATGATGTTTTTGTTTGGTTCGTTTTTGGAAATTGTAGAAATAAAAAGTTCAGAAGTTCCAGCTTGGCAGGCTAACCTTAGTTAGCTAATTAGATTGCTAGCTATCATACAGTAGACATATATTAATAATTACATAGTTAATATAAGACGACATAAAATCAGAATTGACTGTAGCTCATATAAAGCACCCACAAGCCACTGGTGGCTGAAAACACAATTGTTGTGGGACAAACGAGTGACCAACCTCCGGGCAAGGGCGCTCCATTTAAAATTCATTCCTTCCTCCCTTGCCCTGCCAGACGTCATGACCCGTCATCAGAAGTGTCCACTTAATTTGAGGGCTGAGGGGGTGTCTGTTAAGTGTTTGGAATGCAGCCAAGGTGCATACCGTGCCCGACTACATTTCCCACGTTTCCTATACTACCCACTTGTGCCTGACTACATTTCCCATGGTTCCTATACTACCCACTTGTGCCCGACTACATTTCCCATGGTTCCTATACTACCCACTTGTGCCCGACTACATTTCCCATGGTTCCTATACTACCCACTTGTGCCCGACTACATTTCCCATGGTTCCTATACTACCCACTTGTGCCCGACTACATTTCCCATGGTTCCTATACTACCCACTTGTGCCTGACTACATTTCCCATGGTTCCTATACTACCCACTTGTGCCCGACTACATTTCCCATGGTTCCTATACTACCCACTTGTGCCCGACTACATTTCCCATGGTTCCTATACTACCCACTTGTGCCCGACTACATTTCCCACGTTTCCTATACTACCTAGGGCCAAGATAATATCAGTACCGCGACACTCGTTAGTATCATGTCAAAGAAACAAAACACAAAGCAGATTTAACTTCTTCAGGAAAACAGTCCTAATGTTGGAAACAAACATCCTCATGTTGTCACCCAGAGTCACATTTATTTATTTTCCAAGCTATAGCACACAATATTTTACATACAGCAGGCTTTTAAAGGACCAAAGTGTTTGGTCTGCTTCGTGTTTTCATTTTTGCCATGGAAAAAATATTGCGATACTGATATGGTCACAGCCATAATATTACCCACCATGCCCTAGCTGACTACATTTCCCATATTTCCTATACTACCCACCGTGCCCCTCTGGTGTCTGTACAGGTGTAGCACCAGGTCCCTGATCTCGTCTCGTTTCCTCCTCACCTGTTGCCGTGGGAACCAGCGTTCTAGGCACAGGGGGAGTTCAAAGTGCACCACAGGGTCCTAAAGGGAGAAAGATGGAAAAGTTATGTAGGTGTATGTCAGCGTATGTGTTTGGTGAGTATGGTCTCATAAGAGAAACACGTGAGCAACCTTGTCTGAGACCTGAAGACACAAGCTTAAGTTCCTTTGGTTAACGGGGTCTTGAGTTGATCAGACATGACAAGAGTTTAATACCAGGCTGGTTACAGGTGGGAGCGTGTGAATTCCTATGCATGTTCTTCTTCCATGCGTACAGTTACCTGCAGGAAGCTCTCCACGTACTGCAGCAGGTAGAGTCCGCAGTCGCTGCTGTTGTCCTGTAGGGGGACCTTACAGTGGGAGCCTCGCATCTGCTCAGAACTGAACTCGCGCACAGAGCCCCGACGCAGCTCCCACTCCGACTGCAGGTACCTGGCACACAGAGATAGCTGGTACATTAAGGGAACACACACACACACACACGCACAACATTCCATTCAACAGTAGACTCACTCCCGTAAGAGTTTGAAGACGCGCTCATGGAGGGAAAACTTGAGGGAGTTCATGATGAGAATACAGGGTCTACGGAGAGAAGAGATGTGCATATAAACATCTAGTTAAGATCTCTAGAACACACCTTCTTAGTGTGTGTGTGTGGTCATCCACTCACCGTTTACAGATGGTCTCTCTGTGACAGGTCTTCTCAGTGCAGTCCTAGCGAGAAGAAGGACAGAATGTAAGAAAGACAACAGAGTGAGAGAGAAGGAAAACAACTGAATGTGAGAAGAAACAGAGATTCCTAAAGAGAGAGATGTCTTACCAGAGGACCAGGAGGTGGCTGGAGTACTGATTCACTCTGTACCACAACATTTGAAACTAGAGAGAAAACAGCAGCAGGATCAGCAATTATCCTCCTCCTGCTAAATCCCAGGACTTCAGCACTAGTATTTCATAACAGAAACCCTGTTCCTATTGTAGTTGTTGCTATTGTTATTGTGGATGTTATTGCAGCACAGTGATATAAAGAATGCATCATAAAAAACCCTGTAGATGAAAGCCTCTTGAGTTCCAGCCTCATTCTGTGTTTCTGCCTGTGACTGGAGTTCTGAGCAGCTCTCCCCTCACGGTTCTGACTCCATCCTACCCACAGACTACAGCCCTAGTTTTCCACCCTGCGTATTTATCTAAAACATATATTAGAGTTATATTCCTAAACCTACGCACATGTTCACTAATGTTTGACTATTATGTCAGTTTGACATAAAGACATGTAAAATCCTGAGACAGGATGAGAGGACTACAGACGCACATACCTGTAACTGTCAGTTTGTCATAAAAACATGTAAAATCCTGAGAGACAGGATGAGAGGACTACAGACACACATCCCTGTAACTGTCAGTTTGACATAAAGACATGTAAAATCCTGAGACAGGATGAGAGGACTACAGACACACATACCTGTAACTGTCAGTTTGACATAAAGACATGTAAAATCCTGAGAGACAGGATGAGAGGACTACAGACGCACATACCTGTAACTGTCAGTTTGACATAAAGACATGTAAAATCCTGAGAGACAGGATGAGAGGACTACAGACGCACATACCTGTAACTGTCAGTTTGTCATAAAGACATGTAAAATCCTGAGAGACAGGATGAGAGGACTACAGACACACATACCTGTAACTGTCAGTTTGTCATAAAAACATGTAAAATCCTGAGAGACAGGATGAGAGGACTACAGACACACATACCTGTAACTGTCAGTTTGACATAAAGACATGTAAAATCCTGAGAGACAGGATGAGAGGACTACAGACACACATACCTGTAACTGTCAGTTTGTCATAAAAACATGTAAAATCCTGAGAGACAGGATGAGAGGACTACAGACACACATACCTGTAACTGTCAGTTTGACATAAAGACATGTAAAATCCTGAGACAGGATGAGAGGACTACAGACACACATACCTGTAACTGTCAGTTTGTCATAAAAACATGTAAAATCCTGAGAGACAGGATGAGAGGACTACAGACACACATACCTGTAACTGTCAGTTTGTCCTGGTTGTCAGTGCTAATTGATTCAGGGGTGACTTCACTGATGCCATTTAGCTTTTTGGACCCAGAGGCCTCCTCTTCAGCCTGGGCCTCGTCTGGCTTCTCTCCCCCTGTTCCCCTCAGCGAGGCTGGGCTGCTCCCCCCCTCACACTGAGGCTCCTCCAGGCCAGGGAAGCAGATCACCACCAGGTACCAGTGGGCTCTGTTATATAAGGAAGAAAGCACTATGAGCCACACAGTTTATTTATTGATGTGTGTGTGTGTGTGTCACTCACTCCTGATTGACAGGCACAAACAGGAAGTCTTTCTGGAAGATGTCCACATGTCGTGTCCATGTCTTCACCCGCTGATGCCGCCTCCGCTGTGCTCTGGGGACAGACAACACACACACACACACACACACACACACACACACACACACACACACACACACACACACACACACACACACACACACACACACACACACACACACACACACACACACACACACACACACACACACACACACACACACACACACACACACACACACACACACACGTCAAGAGACACACACATACAAACAAAAACACACAATATACAAATCCATAATTGATCAACTAAAATAGACACACACACACTTACGAGACGCTGGTACTGTCCTCACTGGCATTGTCTCGGCGAGTGAGCTGCTTGTAGAAGAAGCTGCTGAAGACGTGAGCGCGATCAGCCACATCCTGCGGAACCCTCTCCAGAAGCAGATACCTGTTGGGACAGAGAAATGCACAGGTTGAAACTGTCCTCCATGTTGTTGAAACTGTCCTCCATGTTGTTGAAACTGTCCTCCATGTTGTTGAAACTGTCCTCCATGTTGTTGAAACTGTCCTCCATGTTGTTGAAACTGTCCTCCATGCACCGAACAGACGATGTCACTCACTTGAGGTAGAAGTCGATAATGACATCATTCAGAAACTGGCCGTTGTCAAGGCACTCCAGATCTTCTGTTGTCACGGCGATCCCTCCTTTGGAAGGCGGTGGAGGAAACTGGATCAACCTGAGAAGGATCAGAAAGAACATAACTAAGAGTGAAACCACATATCTACACTAACGATTGTCTACATCAGGGGTTCCCAAACGTTTTCACTCCGGCCCCCACTCCCCCGCATCTATTTCTATGGGCACAGGCACTGTTCATGACACAAACTGGTCACACCCCTCTTGTTGGTGGAGAGAATTTTGCAGATTTAAAGCTTATTTCCTACAATTTCACACATTTTGTCATGTCTAATGTGTATCCATGTGATAAAAAATGTTAGCTGATGTGCTAGTTGATCTAGACAAGTTATAAATAGCTTTCTAAGCTATGCAATGACTAACATGACAAGAGGAACTGATGATGCACTACCCAATTTAGAAATTGCACCTTGTGCATTCTACATTACAACTTTCAAGAGTAAGTTTAATGCCGGACTAAGTTCCTTATTATTATTTGATTATTTTCTGCGCCTGCCCTGCCGACCACACAGTTTGGGAACCACTACTCTACAGCAAGGATCTCTATCTCTGGTCCTGTAGACCAATATGGTGTGCAGGCTTTCGTTCAAGCCCTGCACTTACCCACCTGTTTCAAAGAATCAACAAATCATGGGAGTTGTGTAGCTTGCCTGCGTGTGGGGCCCTGGTGCTTGTATCGGGTCCAGTTGGAGCCTGGCTTCGGGCCCAGGAACACAGAGTAGGATCCTCTGGTTCTGCTGTGACACACTGTGTACATGGGTCTGGGCTGGACTGGACTCTCCTGGAGGGGGGACAAAAGACAGAGGAAGTGTAATAGGTTACATGTTGTTCATTTGATCATGTAGAGCTTAGGGTTTGTTATGGTTGAGCTTGATGACATCCGTCTCCACACCCACACAGTACTACCAACCTCAGCGAGGGGTACGCTCTCTGCTTCCCTCTGCTCCTCCTCCTCTGTCTGTTGCTCTGCCTGTACCTCTGTCTCCGGTGGTGTCTGTGACTCTCCCTCCACAGTGTCCAGATTTGGCCCAGGTGTGTCTCTGTCTTGGTCGGGTTCTGTGACAGGCTCGGCATTGTTCTGTCCCAGTAGGGAGAGCAGCTGGTGGTCTAGTCCGGTTCTACCGATCAGCGCCAGACTGTCATCCAATGACAGGAGGGGACTGTGGAGGTCCTCGTTGATGGGAGCGTTCCCCCAGAGACCTGCAGCGTCGACGTTGTTGAGACAGATGATGTCGAGGATGGAGCGAAGTAGAGCGCCTTCCACCCCCTCCAGAGGGGCATGCAGAGTCAGCAGGAGGAAGGGACTGGCCTGGCCTATGAGCGCACACACACACACACACACACGAATAGCACATGGGCATACACCCACTTGAGCAAACACCCACCTACCCACATACTAGTGTTGTCACAAGACCAGAATTTTTACTTTGATACCAGGTTTAGTATCACGATACCAAAACAACAACACTGCAAAAAAGAAGCTGACATTTTAGAAGGGCACTTATTCCAGACGATCTGTAGACTTCAATATCACACTTGAAATGTTTGACGTCCATTTTTCATATTCAGCCATGTATGCATTAATGAATCAACTATACAATCAATCTCAGCACATAACATAAATGGTCATCATTGAATGGACTTATTTTACTCTACTGATCAACAACATTTGCATAGACGAAGCAATGTCTTCTTTGTCTCTAAGAGCTAATGATGTCACTCACACACACAGTGAGAGAGACAGGAAAGATGTGAATGAACAACGTTTCTGACATTGAATATGGTCTTTGGCGACAATCAGCTTTGAAATCAGCATATTTTGCGTTATGGTTCTAGGGTAGTGAACTGACATTAGCTTCCGCTGCTAGTTCGCAACAAAAGTTAGCCTATAAAGCTGAATGCTAGCAGTATCTTCCTGCAAGTGTTCTAGCCTTTAATGGACATTGTTTGGTGAACAGTTTCAACATTTCTACATGCTGTGTTGCATTACTCAAGTGTGTTAACTTCTGTGCAGCGTGAGAGAGGAGATAACATGATACAGTCCAGACTAGAGTCAGTATGAGAGAGGAGATAACATGATACAGTCCAGACTCCCAGTGGTTCCTCAGGACAGACTAGAATAAGTATGAGAAAGGAGATAACATGATACAGTCCAGACTCCCAGTGGTTCCTCAGGACAGACTAGAGTCAGTATGAGAGAGGAGATAACATGATACAGTCCAGACTCCCAGTGGTTCCTCAGGACAGACTAGAGTCAGTATGAGAGAGGAGATAACACGATACAGTCCAGACTCCCAGTGGTTCCTCAGGACAGACTAGAGTCAGTATGAGAGAGGAGATAACACGATACAGTCCAGACTCCCAGTGGTTCCTCAGGACAGACTAGAGTCTGTATGAGAGAGGAGATAACACGATACAGTCCAGACTCCCAGTGGTTCCTCAGGACAGACTATAGTCAGTATGAGAGGGGAACATGCACTGTGCATTATCAGGGGACATGGGCTACGCTGACACGCTTGATCCTTTCTCAATCAGTAGATGATGTGAGACACATTGTGACTGACGATTCTCGTACCGGACCATTTTTTTCATGTTCTACTATCGAAAAAGTTTTGGTACAGTGCAACACTAACACACAATTTGGTTCCAAAGGCAGGCTCTCACCAGTGGGTGGTTCTAAGGCCTGTTTGATTGACAGCTCCCTCAGGTCTTCTTGAACAGCGACTGCCTGGGCGTCTGACACGTAGAGGAGGAGGAGGGCGGGGGGAGGCTGCCCCATCTCTCCCTTGACCTCACACCCCAGCCCTCTCTCCTGTAGCTCCTCCCTGTCCCAGATGCTGTACTTCCACAGCTGACAGCGCTCCACAGTCACCATCACATCTATCTGGCCTGAGGGGAAAGGCGACAGAGGGGTCAACAATCTAGGCCACCACCCCACACCACCGCCTGCCCTGGGTCACAGACAGGGCACAGATGGGCTAGCGACCGCACACGGTCAAGTTCAGGTTGAACCAAGTAATAATTGAAAACGATTAATGATTCAATTTTAAATAGAGTACCAGGACTGTATGGTCAATGGTGTGGTGAGAACACAAGCAATGTCCAGGGGTGCTGGTTACCTTTAATTGGTATGATGATTCTGTGGTTTGTGATCTGCAAAGGACGAAAGAAAGGGCCCCATGTCACATAACCACTGCATTGCATGCCTATTCTAGAATGTACTGCACACATTCTCCAGTTGGAGCAGTGTGCAGAACCTTACCATGAGGTTTCCACTGGACTCCCCTCTGACCCCCCCACAGTGCAGGGCAGAGAAGGGTAGGACAATACCCTCAGAGTCCTCAGTGCTGGGGAAACTGGCCACCCCAAACCCTGTCACCACCACAGGCATCACCTGGAACACACACACAGATGAATAACACACACATTGATGAGCAACACACACACATATTGATGAATGACACACACAAACACACGTGTGCATGCATGCAAGCACACAACAAACATGCTTTCTGATAACGAGGACACTTTAGAATCCGGATAAGCAATGAGGCATAGAAGGGGTTCGTGTGAGAGACTTATAGGTTTAAATTATAGGTTTAAATTATGTGTGTTCACCTGTATGTAGTGCAGCGCAAGGCATTTGGCTTGTCCTCCTGTGTTTTGGCTGACTGCAGTACGTGGGAGCTACAGTATCCCCACTCTGGCCTATAAAGCCTGACAGGCAGCAGATGGTGGTTCTTCCTCCTAGGGCCGGTCTAATCATGAAACACTGTCCCTTTTCCCCCCACCTGCCTCTACCCAGATCCCTCTGTGAGCAGCCCTTTGTGACATCCCATCCCTCTGTGCTTTTCTTTGTGATATCATCCAGGCCAGGTCAAGCCCTTTGTGATGTCACAGAATCTGCCCAGTTCCCAACCCTTTGTGATGTCATCTATTGTGAGCTCACCTGTTCTGCCCTGTGTGATGTCATCCATTGTGAGCTCCCCCTGTTCTGCCCTTTGTGATGTCATCCATTGTGAGATCCCCCTGTTCTGGCCTTTGTGATGTCATCTATTGTGAGCTCACCTGTTCTGCCCTTTGTGATGTCATCTATTGTGAGCTCACCTGTTCTGCCCTTTGTGATGTCATCTATTGTGAGCTCACCTGTTCTGCCCTTTGTGATGTCATCCATTGTGAGATCCCCCTGTTCTGGCCTTTGTGATGTCATCTATTGTGAGCTCACCTGTTCTGCCCTTTGTGATGTCATCTATTGTGAGCTCACCTGTTCTGCCCTGTGTGATGTCATCCATTGTGAGCTCCACCTGTTCTGCCCTTTGTGACGTCATCCATTGTGAGCTCCCCCTGTTCTGCCCTTTGTGATGTCATCCATTGTGAGCTCCCCTGTTCTGCCCTTTGTGATGTCATCCATTGTGAGCTCCACCTGTTCTGCCCTTTGTGACCATCCATTGTGATGTTCTCTTTGTGATGTCATCCATTGTGAGCTCCCCCTGTTCTGCCCTTTGTGATGTCATCTATTGTGAGCTCCCCTGTTCTGCCCTTTGTGACGTCATCCATTGTGAGCTCCCCCTGTTCTGCCCTTTGTGATGTCATCCATTGTGAGCTCCCCCTGTTCTGCCCTTTGTGATGTCATCCATTGTGAGCTCCACCTGTTCTGCCCTTTGTGACGTCATCCATTGTGAGCTCCCCCTGTTCTGCCCTTTGTGATGTCATCTATTGTGAGCTCACCTGTTCTGCCCTTTGTGACGTCATCCATTGTGAGATCCCCCTGTTCTGCCCTTTGTGATGTCATCCATTGTGAGCTCCCCCTGTTCTGCCCTTTGTGATGTCATCTCTTGTGAGCTCCCACTGTTCTGCCCTTTGTGACGTCATCCATTGTGAGGTCCCCCTGTTCTGCCCTTTGTGACGTCATCCATTGTGAGCTCCCCCTGTTCTGCCCTTTGTGATGTCATCCATTGTGAGCTCCCCCTGTTCTGCCCTTTGTGACGTCATCCATTGTGAGCTCCCCCTGTTCTGCCCTTTGTGACATCATTCAGTGTGAGCTCCCCCTGCTCTGCCCTTTGTGACGTCATCCATTGTGAGCTCCCCCTGTTCTGCCCTTTGTGACATCATTCATTGTGAGCTCCCCCTGTTCTGCCCTTTGTGACGTCATCCATTGTGAGCTCCCCCTGTTCTGCCCTTTGTGACGTCATCCATTGTGAGCTCCCCCTGTTCTGCCCTTTGTGACGTCATCCATTGTGAGCTCCCCCTGTTCTGCCCTTTGTGACGTCATCCATTGTGAGCTCCCCCTGTTCTGCCCTTTGCAACATCATCCATTGTGAGTTCACTTGTTCTTGCCCTTTGTGATGTCATCCATACATGCAGTAAAGAGATCAATGGAACGCAGACCGTGGGGGAAAGAACGTCATTGGTGCAAAGTGGATATTTGTCAAATATGTCATGATTTATGTGTTCTAACAGGTGATTACTAAAATCTGATTTGGATATATTTGGCTGTTTGCTGCATAATATTTGGGATTTTTTTTTTTCCGGGTTAGAAAAATGTCTGCTATATCGTAACTCCTGTTCATATAAGCTGGTAGCATAGCTAGCCATATAGAAATTGGTGGTGGTACTTGAAGATGTTTTTAAGTGTAATGCAGTTGATTGGTGATGATAACAGAACATGTATTGGGGTTTACCTCCATACAAGCATTATACACAGATTTTTACCCCAAAATAGTGTGAAATGCACATATAAGCAATAGCCTAAATGTAGCCTAGGTTCATGTTGATGGGGGCAATGAGGACATTCTTAATCTTTCCCCCACGCTCACGTTGCAAAATAAATGTACACATACATGTTATTCAATCATTGCACCCACACTTCTCGCGAGCGTCTGCGTAGCCTGGCGCTCAAATAGAACGCACCTTAAAGTTGGTTGTAGTAGGGGTATGCCACTCTGGTGTACTCGGGGACATCTGAGTGGCATTGCCATGGATTTTCCATTGTTTCAGTAGAATTCGATTGATCTCTTTGCTGCATCACATTGCAAGATCCCCCTATTCTGTCCTTTATGATGTCATGTGTAGAAGTTGTTTTTGCCCACCTGAAAGTCCGTCTCTTCCACCACGTTGTCTTCCTGAGCATGGTTTCTCTGGGACTCACACTCACTAGTCTGTGGCCAAAGGACTGAACTGTGGGACGGGGTGACTACCTCCTCATCACTGGAGAGAACGACTAGAACACACACATTAAACACGTTGCAGTGGAATACTGTATATATCAGCCTAATTATAATCTCTCTCACACGATGACCGTAGTGTAATGCACTGTGAAGGAAAGATGCAGACAGCAGTAATCCTGCTATGTTGGGGGGGGCAGTAACCATAGCAATGCCAGTGTTGTAAGGCACAGCCTGTGCTATTTCAGACACATACAGACATGTACTGTACACAAACAAATGAAAACATTAAAAAGGCAATATTGGCAGAGACACAGAAACGCACGCAACACACACTGGGCATACTGACACAGACAGTCACAAGCACAGACCCAGCGGTCCGTGTTACAGACAGACAGTATGTGTGCTTGTGTGTGAGGCGGCTGACATGCTGACCACTCCGCTCGCGTCGCGGGCTCGAGCTTTGCAAAATAAATGTACACATACATGTTATTCAATCACTGCAACCACACTGCTCGCAAGTGTCTGCGCAGCCTGGCGCTAAAATAGAACTTGGTTCTATTTATGACGCGCTGCAGGTCTCGCCTCTCCCATCTCCTCATTGGTTTTTAGAAGCATATACCCACGTGGGTGATTGAAAGAAACTGATGTCCACACTCCAGTTCAGTTGGTGGTGGTAACGCACCTTAAAGTTATAAGGTCCCAAGAAGAAGAAGGCTGAAGGAGGAGAGATTGTTTCTAGTAAACTCGATTTACCATTTTATCTATGGATTAGTTGTCGGAGTAGAGGACCTTGTGCATTTCAGGTAAAATAACAACCTAATGTTTATATTCCACAACAAATTTGCTAGAAACAGCAAGCTAGCTGGATAAATTGCCATAAATGTTTAATGCTTTTCGACCTGTCCCCAAATGAATATAGTTGGTTCAGAGTTACATGCTGACCAGACAACTCGCATGTTGATATTGTCCACCCACACCAGACACCATCAGGACACGCAGGTTTAAAAAATCTGAACCAACTATATTCATTTGGGGACAGGTCGATAAGCATTAAACATTTATGGCAATTTATCTAACCTTCTTCTTTGGACTACATGGTCGGCAACCAACTTTAAGGTGCGTTCTATTTTAGCGCCAGGCTACGCAGACGCTCGCGAGCAGTGTGGGTGCAATGATTGAATAACTTGTATGTGTACATTTATTTTGCAACGTGAGCGGCATGGTCAGCATGTTAGGGTCGGTGCCCGTAGGCAGAGAAATAGACTATATTATGATGACGCTATTCCAGGAGGAGGGAAGGGTGGGGATCTGTGTGTGTGTGTGTGTGCGTGTTTCTCCTGACTCTCAATGAAACACACACACACACACACACACACACACACACACACACACACACACACACACACACACACACACACACACACACACACACACACACACACACACACACACACACACACACACACACACACACACACACACACACACACACACACACACACACAAAGCTAGACACACCAGGAGTGCAGATATGCAGTGTACAATATGATAAGCCTATACGTAGCTCTATACTCACTGGGTTCAACAGGACTGAGTTTGGGCGTCCTATCCTGGCTGGAGGACAGGGTTCCTCTCCTCTCCTTAACCCCTCCACAGCTGGGGTTAGAGGAGCTGGCAACTTCCCTGTCTTCCCCCACAGTGACTACCATTGGGGTCCCGTCAAAGTTTGAGAGGTCCACCTCTACTTCTATGGATGCTACATTAGTGTCTATGCCCCCTGTCCCCCCCAGACACAGCTGTTTGGGGGGCAGTCCTTCCCCGCCTCTGGCCTCCCTGGAGAGGCGCAGCACGCTCCCTCTGGAGCTCCTGGAGGCGTCTGTGGTCAAGCCCTCTGCCACTCCATCATTCATCCCTCCATCCTTCACCTGTCCATTCCTGTAGAGCCCAGACTCCCTCCTCCAACTCTCCCTCTAGAAACAAAGAGAGATAGGGTGTTAATTTAGCCTCAGGGCAGGTTGTCTAATAGTTTGGTTAGCAGCTTGCAGGTTCTTAGCTTCAGCCTTAAAGTCAGTCAACTTTAATGTCAGTATTTAAGTAACTTCTACCCGAAGACTCTACCTCAACATGTGTGGATTCGCTTGAACCTGAATCTGCATTCCTAGTCCTGGTGGATTGTGGGTAAGGCTTTTCCTGGTGCATGTTCCCCTCAGTAAAGGTCACCTCCTCCAGGGGTTCCCGTGAACTGTGCCTCCCTGACACACTACTGTCTGCAGAGGAGAGAGACGGTGAAACTATAAACATGTTACTACTCTCCAGAAAGTAGTGCAGCAGATATGGGAAAACAAATGACCGTAACATAGAATTAAATCAACTTTGCCTGTGTGTGTTAGCAAGAGATGAAAAGCACATTCAGCAGGTCTTTGTTTTACAGCTCTATAAAAGTAAAAGAGTTTGTTACTTTACAGCAGGATTGAGGCCAGGAATCCTACAGATCCAATAAGGGTTTTCCAATAAGGAAAACCCTCAGGGAGGGGGAGATAGGGAACGCAGTAGCAGGGGGAGTGTGTGTGTGTGTGTGATGGCGGACTCACTGCATCTCTCGTCTTTGATGTTTTCCTCTCCTATTAAAAGTTCCTTCACCTCGTCTTCCTCTGACCCCCCTCTGTGGTGTGACCTAAACAAGAGAGAAAGAAAAAGTCATAGAAAAACAATTATTCCACTGCATGCTGACCTTGTGCTGTGTTTGAACTCTTAAATCGCTCACTGGCATCCTAAAAAGGAAGACATGTTCCCTACACTTAACAGACTCCACTGTAATCATCTACAGAAATGCATCTGCATGCAGCATCCCCTCTCCAACAGCCAAGCTGAATTCAGCAACATTTAACCAAACATTACCTCCTCTCCTCTTGGGTCGGGGTCGAGGTGGGAGTGGGGTGGTCATGAGGTCTCTTTCTGTGTGCTATAAAATCTCTACAATCCTCCCTCCCCTCTCTGCTACTCTGAGACACCCTCCTTTGCCCGCTCCCCATCGGTGACTCTCTCTTCTTCTCTCCAGTTCCTGTCATCTTGCCACGCATCTTCCTGTCTAGGTAGGCCTGCCCCTGTTCCGTCTTCAGGACGTCCGTGAGGACCAACTGGAGCTGCGTGCTGAAGGAAGGAACAGAACCAGTCAGAACCTTTAGATCCCTACGACCCATTTGTGTCATCGTGACCCCATCTGACAAGCATCTGTTATTAAAGGACTTAAATGTAATATCTTGATGGCCATTCTGGGTCATCTCTATTAAAGTTAACCAATAGGGAAATGACACGTGAGACTATAGGGGGGAGGGGCAGATAGATGGAATGGGGTTGATAAGACTAGGCAGTGTGTGTGAGTGATAAAGATAAGCACGGTCGCTGCAGCTATAGCTCAACAGTATCAGAGGTGGGGGCACACTGTCAGGTACACTGCATTCGGAAAGCACACAGACGCCTTGAACTTTTACACATTTTGTTACGTTACAACCTTATTCTAAAATGGATTAAATAAAACATGTAGCATCAATCTACACACAATACCCCATAACGACAAAGTGAAAACAGGTTTTTAGAAATGATTGCAATGTTTAAAAAAATTAAAAGACCTTATTTACATACAGTACCAGTCAAAAGTTTACACACCTACTCATTCCAGGGTTTCTTTATTTTTACTATGTCCTACATTGTAGAATAATAGCGAAAACATCAACACTATGATATAACACATATGGAATCATGTAGTAACCAAAAAAGTGTTACACAAATCTAAATATATGTTATATTTGAGATTCTTCAAAGTAGCCACCCTTTGCCTTGATGACAGCTTTGCACACTCTTGGCATTCTCTCAACCAGCGACATGAGGTAGTCACCTGTGTTAGGTTCTAATTTTCAGAGTAAATAACTCACGGACACTAGAGAAGCTTAACCAAGTTTAATTCTTCCCAAAGGTTCGATACAGCTGGATGTAACTCTTTCTCCTAGACTGAGTATCATCCCAGCCTAGGAGAAAGGAAACCTGGCACCATCCCAATGGTGAATCATGGTGGTGGCAGCATCATGCTGTGGGGATGTTTTTCAACGGCAGCAACAGGGAGACCAGTGAGGATTGAGGGAAAGATGAACAGAGCAAAGTACAAAGAGATCCTGCTCCAGAGCACTCAGGACCCAAGACTGGGGGCAAAGGTTCACCTTCCAACAGGACAACGACCCTAAGCACACAGCCAAGACAACACATTAGTGGTTTTGGGACAAGTTTCTAAATGTCCTTGAGTGGCACAGGCAGAACCCGGACTTGAACCTGATCAAACATCTCTGGAGTGACCTGAAAATAGCTGTGCAGCGACGCTCCCCATCCAACCTGACAGAGCTTGAGAGGATCTGCAGAGAAGAAGGGGAGAAACTCCTCAAATACAGGTGTACCAAGCTTGTAGCGTCATACCCAAGAAAACTCGAGCTGTAATCGCTGTCATAGGTTCTTCAACAAAGTACTGAGTAAAGGGTCTGAATAATTATGCAAATGTGATATTTCTATTTTTTTACTTTTAATACATTTTCAAAAGTTTCTAAAAACCTGTTTTTTCTTTGTCATTATGGGGTATTGTGTATACATGGGCGAGGGGAGGGGGACTATTTACTCAATTTTATAAAAAGGCTGTAACATAACAAAATGTGGAAAAGGTCAAGGGGTTTGAACACTTTCTGAATGCACTGTACCTGAGAAAAGTGCTTAGGGAAAGAGCTCCATCTGGTGAATGTTCAGAAAACTGCACTCAATGACACTGGATTAATTCGTCCTTACCGTACAAATGGACCGAATAAATTCAGATAAAGACAAAGGCTGTCTCAAAGATATACTATGCAGAAATCGCTCCGCCATTTCCTGGTTGCTAAAATTCTAATTTCAGTTTGTGACAAAACAAGCAAGTATGGTGTAGAAAATCATTGTACCATCTAAACCGATGTGAAATATATTTTCCGTAACCAAAAATATTGTATTTTCAGCTGTTTGAAGCTGGTGTACAAAACCGAAAGTAAGACGCAAAAACTAAACTTCAGAACAGGAAGCATAGAAATGGCGCACAAAGAACAAATCTACTGCTTCTTAGAGTTCATTTCAATGAGAATGACAGATCTATAACATATTTATATGTGAATTTGGTCAGGTTGCCCAAAAAGTGACATATTGCAGCTTTAATAACTGACCGTGTTATGGAGCAAGATCATCTATGAACCGTCAACAAGTCTAACCTAACCAGACTAATTAGGTTTGCTTCCTAACATAACTCTGTGGCTCCATAAATACTGCTCCTCACCAGTTCATTGCTGCTTGGACTAAAGCCGCTTGGCCATGATCCAAAGAGATGGATCCATTCTGCTGACAAGACCTTTGGAGTTTGATTCCGTTTCCAGCAATCTGGGTCCAGTGAATCTGTTGGAGAAATGAAGGTAGAGGTACTGACCTACTACCCAGATCACAATAACAAAACCTCAGGGAACAAGGTTAAATACGCAATCTGTCATTTAATTACTTTTCTATCAGTTTAATATTTGAGTGTATGTGTGTGTTGTACACTTCATAGGGAGGCCACAGGGGTATATAAAAAAAAAGTTAGAAAAGAAAGAGAAAGGTGACCTGTAGAGAATAACATTTACCTGTGACTCTTCATTCCCACATCTCAACTCTGAAGAAAGAAGGATCTTGGGAATCTTTAGTGGACTTTCCATCTTAAAAGCAGAATGGGGTACTGTTAAAATGCTCACTGTTGTTCATTATAGTAATTGCATAGTGGCTGAGAAAAAGACTAGGAATCCCAATGGACTAATATAGCCAGGCAGGCCAGACATACTTGAGAGTTATCCACCTTGTCAACGGCCAGTGAAATGGTGAGTGCTCTCTTATGGTCCATCATGACCAGGCTCTGGTGCTTTAGGGCTTGACCTCAGGCCACCCCTTCTCCAGGGCCTCCTGTGTCCAATCCAGGCAGCGATGGTGACGCAGCCAACAAGCTCTGCAGCAGACACACATGATATGTACAGTATACATTCACTTTCGTACCTGTCAGTTTACAAGCGCACAATCACACATACACTACATGATCAAAGGTATGTGGACACCTGCTAGCTGAACATCTCATTACAAAAGCATTAGCATTAATATGGAGTTGATCCCCCCCTTTGCTGCTACAACAGCCTCCACTCTTCTGGGAAGACTTTCCACTAGACGTTGGACCAGCGCTGTGGGGACTTGCTTCCATTCAGCCACAAGAGCATTGGTGAGGTCGGGCACTGATGTTGGGCGATTAGGTCTGGCTCGCAGACGGCGTTCCAATTCACCCCAAAGGTGTTCGATGGGGTTGAGGTCAGGGCTCGGTGCAGGCCAGTCAAGTTTTTCCACACCATTCTCGCCAAACCAATTCTGTATGGACCTCGCTTTGTGCACTGTCATGCTGAAACAGGAAAGGGCCTTCTCCAAACTGTTGCCACAAAGTTGGAAGCACAAAATCGTCTAGAATGTCATTGTATGCTGTAGCGTTAATATTTCCCTTCAATGGAACTAAGGGGCCTAGCCCGAACCATGAAAAATAGCCCCAGACCATTATTCCTCCTCCACAAAACTAGCATTATGCATTGGGGCAGGTAGCGTTCTCCTGGCATCCGCCAAACCCAGATTTGTCTGTTGGACTGTCAAATGGTGAAGTCTGTAGCATTTCCACCGCTACGGAGTCCAATGGCTACAAACTTTACACCACTTCAGCAGATGCTTGGCATTGCGCATGGTGATCTTAGGCTTGTGTGAGGCTGCTCAGCCATGGAAACCCAGTTCATGAAGCTCCCTTCTAACAGTTATTGTGCTGACTTTGCTTCCTGAGGCAGTTTGGAACTCGGTAGGGAGTGTTGCAACCTAGGACAATTTACAGTTGACCGAGGCAGCTTTAGCAGGGCAGAAATTTGACAAACTGACTGGTTGGAAAGGTGGCATCCTACGACGTGCCACGTTGAAAGGCCATTCCATTGCCAAGGTTTGTCTATGGAGATTCCATAGCTGCGTGCTCGATTTTATATGCCTGTCAGCAATCTGTGTGGCTGAAATAGCGGAATCCACGCATTTGAAGGGGTGTCCACATACCTTTGTAGATATAGTGTACATTGGTGACTGTAGCATCATTAGGTACATGCAAGAGCTATTATTTTATTCTGTACTTTGAACTTAATGCTTTTGCCAGGAAAAATAAAACCATTGTTTATAAGCTTGTAATAGCGACACATGAATGGCAGCATTTTGTCACGCGTGGTGCTGGTGCACATTTATTTTCAGAATTTGCATGCTGTGCTACTACCAATTTCTAACTAGCCCTCAGGTCGCTAATCATTTGCATTTCACTGAAGTTAAATACTGCTCATGCAATGCTTCTCTTCGTGTGTGACCTTTGACATTCTACAATATTATCCAGCTATGCACAGACACGCTACCTAATAAAACCTGGCAAAACCTGCCTGTTTTTTAGCCAGCAAGCTAGCTAATTTAGCTAGCTCACTAGCAGACATCAACTTTTGTTCCTGATTCTCATACTTACTCAATAATACAGCGAGTTAGTGCAACATACACAAACGTGACCAAAGAGCGATGATAAGGGCAATGTAAACAGCTACCATACACTCCAAATCATCTCGCTGATTAACTGGAACGCCTATAAAATCCTAAATAGCTACACGTTGCGTTGTTCGCACAGGTTGTAGATATTTTCACGCTTTTCCTGGACAGAAGAACATCCTGGTGTTTCCGGAAGTGTACGATCTAGCCGCTTTAGCGCCTATAGAGATAAATAATAATGGCATATTTTTGAAGGCACTTAAACCAAAGATTTTTATAACTAACCCAAGATAGACCACAGCCTGTCATTTTCAATGGGAGAAAATTCATTCAGAGTGGGCAGAATAAGCAAGGTGGGCAGAGCCAAGCATGAGCTAGCGAGAGCCTATTGGTGCGTTCTAGCATATATTTGCATATTTCCGTTGGGAAACGCCTACCCTGTGAAGTACGCATGTGCAATAACTCAATTTGCCCTTGCAGTCCATCCAAACAACGCAATCTTTAAAAAAATTGGCAAAGGGTAAAGTCTAAAAAACGTAGTCCACTCTGTTGGTAACATATTCTAGTTTTGGAAGCAGAAAACTGTACTGAGACCAAATGATTAATCGATTACAAAATTAGCCGAATGTCGGCCAAAATCTATCTTGCCCCACTGCTAACCACTGTGCTTCCTCTCACCACCATATTTGGTAGTAAGTGGAAACGCCAACCAAATATCGGTCTCATTGTTCTATCTGTGCTTAAACTCCGCCATGGGGTCGTTGGAGAAAGCCTATTTGGAAATGAATCCAAGACTGTGGAGCCTTCGCAGGACTTGTCAGAGGAGAGTAGTGATGATGAGGAGTTGAGTGAACAGGAGCCATCTCAGGTTGATCTCAATTCAGATGAAGGCAGGTGATTCCTATGGGTACAAGGGGGAGAAAGAGTAACTCAGTTCCTTGGTGGACTGATGAGTGTAGAGAAGCATTGAACTGTAGGAACAGGGCTTTCAGAATGTTGAAAAGGTGCCATAATTACCAGCGCCTGATTCAGTATAAACAAGCACAAGCAGTAGTAAGGAGGATCATTAGGACAGCTAAGAGGGAGTGTTGACGCCGGTTCTGTGGAAACATAGGTAGAACCACTCCTGTGGGAGAGGTAAGGGGATGATTAAGAGGATGTATTTGCGCCGGTCCTGTGGAAAAATAGGCAGGACCACTCCTGTGGGAGCGGTATGGGGGATGATCAGAGAGAGATGGTGGAGGATGCATTGAATGCCCCTTTTACATTGGCTGAGATGAAGAGAGCCTTAGCTAAAGCTGGGGTAACATCTCCTGGGAAGGATGGGATGTGTTACATCATGATGGCTCATCTCAGTGACACTGCAATTTGGAAAGTATTGGGCCTTTACAATAAGGTGTGGCAGGGAGGGAAACTGCCTGGAAGTTAGAAGCAGGCGGTAGTGGTGTCAATATGGAGACCTGGGAAGACCCTACTAGTCCTTAAAGCGATTGGCCGATAGCGTTGACATCTCATGTATGTGAACTATAGAGAGGATGATTATGGAAAGGCTGAGTTACTTTCTAGAGAGTAGAGGACTAATGTCACCAGATCAAAGTGATTTCAGGAAAGGCAGGGGAACGATAGATCCTGTACTGTGCCTTGAGTCAGTCAAACGGAAGACAGGCAAATAAGGAGGTGGTGGGAGCCGTTTTCTTTGATGTATAGAAGGCTTATGATATGATATGGAAGGAAAGCCTACTTATCAAGCTGAGTAACATGGGGGTTGTAGGAAGGGTTTTTAACTGGATAAAGGATTTTATTTTTGGGCAATCAATAAAAGTGAGGGTGAGGATCTCTATGTCAGAAAGCTATGAGGTAGATAATGGTACCTCCCAGGGAAGTGTCATTAGTCCTTTTTTGTTCTCCATTATGATTGATGATGTATTCTCCCAGGTGAGACCTGACATTTGGAGATCATTGTTTGCGGATGATGGGATCTGTGGAAGAGAGGGAGAAATATTACCCATAGAGCTAGAAGAGTTCAAGAAGCGATTAGTGAAGTTAAGCAGTGGTCCCTCAGGTGGGGTGTCAAGTTTTCACTTGAGAAAACACAGACTGTGTTTTTTTCTAGAAGGAAGGTTGGGGAGGAAATATACTTGAAGTTGTATGGAAGGAATCTGGAGAGGGTGAGAGGGTTTAGGTTCCTGGGGTTCTGGTTTGACACTCAAATTACATGGGCAGAGCATATTCAAATGTAATGGTAAAAATGTAGATTTCCGCCTAAATAAACATAACCAAAAGTAACTACTATTCATGTGTAATTACATGATTCTGACATGAAAAAACATGGTATGTTTGGAAAGAAGACATCTGGGAGATTACGAGAAAATGATCAGAAGATTGATAGGAGTTACATAGTTCAGAATACACCAAATAACCGTTTTTAAAATTTTGAAGTCATCTTTCATTGACAAGCTATAAGTGAATTATTGATGACCAGAGCTGATGACACATTAGATGGCGTCCACAACAAGTGAACAATATCAGAAAAGAAATGGGATTGATAGACCTAACAACTAGAAATGGGCAGATGTTTTAGTAAGTGGTGTCAGGTGTGGTCTTGGGACGTTTCCAAGTGTCCCTAAACCTCTCCAAAGTGGAATATGTCTGTAAATTAGATAATTCCAGTGCTATTACATATTTGCAATCCCTAAATGCTATTTATTCAGTATAAAAACACAATTTCTACCATATCAACCTCACTCAAACATTGTGGTGGTGTTATGGGTTATTCAGGGTACATTCAAGTGTCCTTTCAACCTCTCCAACGTGTCCGGATATGGTAATTCCACTGTTTTTGCACACTGGGTGTGCCTGAAAGTTATTTTTCACTATAAAACCTCAATTTCTACAATACAAATCTCTCTCAAACATGGAAGTGTCTCCAAAGTGCCTCAACATGTAGCCTAGCCATATCCAATGTATTGGTCCCACATACAAATGAACTTTTTATAAAAGCAACAGATATAAATCTAAATATAAGTGTCTTGTCAAACACAAACTTGGTTACATACGTATCCTTCAATACAAATGTGCAAACATTTTTAAAAAGCTGAACTATTTACAAATGGCACTCGTGTTGGTTTTACATCACAGGTGTAGATGATTAGATTTAACTTTCACCATGGTGTGATAGTCTTTGAAACAGTCCCTCTCTGCCAGAAAAAAAAAGCAAACTGGCATTTCAGACAGAATATCTGGGGTTTCACTCTTTTTTACCTGTGTTTTGTGCAATGCTTTCAGTTCTTCCTTTTGTCTTTTGGTATATGTGTTGGATAGTGGCGCTCACCTTGAGTGGGGGGTCTTGTGATGGTTGTGAGGTTGCTTTGGGCCCCTAATTCAGCAACTTCCAACACCAGCTGCTCTCTGAAGGCCAACTGGGAGAGAGGGGTTTGACCTTTTGCTTTGGTCATCTGCTTGTGGAGAATGAAAGCATTTACTGTAGCAATGTCCACAAAGTGGTAAGAAAAAAGTCTTATACCACTTCCTGGTCTTGTGGAGGACCTGGTAGTAGCCTATCAGAGCATCAGATAGGTCGACACCCTCCATGCTGGCATTGTAGTCCTTCACAGAAACAGGAATAGGGACATTCTTCCTCCCCCATGCCCCATTGGCACTTTTCACCCTCCTTGAGACATTGGTAGTTATTGAATGCCTTATGCTGTGTGGTGAGCATGGTTAATTCCCTAGTGTCCTTCCATTTCACAAAAAGCAGCTTGTCAGTCCTGATCCAACGTATGGTCCCCTCTCTGCTGTCTTTGTCTTGTTGTTTACCTTGGTCTTGGGGAAACTGATTATGTTAGGACGAATGGTGCCACAAGCCCCTATTTGTTTTAAAGAGGTCTATGGAAAGCATGGACTAGTATAAAAATGTCCCACTGCCAAGTAAGGGGAAGTCCATCAGCTGCATGACAGTCATAACCAAGGCCCTTCCCAGTGGGTGTGATCACCTTGCCTTCATAGATAAAGTTCTATATGTAGGCAGAGGCTGAATCGGCTAGCACAAAGAGTTTGTAGCCCCGTTCGGTCGGCTTATTTTCATATATTGCTTCATCTATAGATAGATTTTGAGCAGGAAGTAGGTTTTGCATGCCTCCACCATGTCATGATAAAGGGGCTTGACTCTTACAAGACGATCATACCCTGTAGCCCCCTTCTTCTCGTCACTGTATACCAGAAACTAGCTCCCTGGTATACAGAAAATACCCGAGCTCTGGAGCAAGCTTCCAGAAAATTGGAACAGAAATGGCGCCACACCAAACTGGAAGTCTTCCGACTAGCTTGGAAAGACAGTACCGTGCCGTATCGAAGAGCCCTCACTGCTGCTCGATCATCCTATTTTTCCAACTTAATTGAGGAAAATAAGAACAATCTGAAATTTATTTTTTATACTGTCACAAAGCTAACTAAAAAGCAGCATTCCCCAAGTGAGGATGACTTTCACTTCAGCAGTAATAAATTCATGAACTTCTTTGAGGAAAAGATCATGATCATCAGAAAGCAAATTACGGACTCCTCTTTAAATCTGCGTATTCCTCCAAAGCTCAGTTGTCCTGAATCTGCACAACTCTGCCAGGACCTAGGATCAAGAGAAACAGTCAAGTGTTTTAGTACTATATCTCTTGACACAATGATGAAAATAATCATGGCCTCTAAACCTTAAAGCTGCATACTGGACCCTATTCCAACTAAACTACTGAAAGAGCTGCTTCCTGTGCTTGGCCCTCCTATGTTGAACATAATAAACGGCTCTCTATCCACTGGATGTGTACCAAACTCACTAAAAGTGGCAGTAATAAAGCCTCTCTT
This sequence comes from Oncorhynchus gorbuscha, assembly GCF_021184085.1. NCBI lineage: Eukaryota > Metazoa > Chordata > Actinopteri > Salmoniformes > Salmonidae > Oncorhynchus > Oncorhynchus gorbuscha. The sequence goes on along the minus strand of NC_060181.1, from coordinate 82,635,014 downwards.
GAAAAAGCCAAACCTTGACCCAGAAAATATAAAAAACTATCGGCATATATCAAATATTCCATTCCTCTCAAATTTTTGGGAAAAAGCTTATGCGCAGCAACTCATTGCCTTCCTGAAGACAAACAATGTATACGAAATGCTACAGTCTGGTTTTAGACCCCATCATAGCACTGAGACTGCACTTGTGAAGGTGGTAAATGACCTTTTAATGACATCAGACCGAGGTGCTGCTTTTGATACCATCGATCACCACAGATTGGAAACAAATTGGTCTAAACCAACAAGTTCTGGCCTCGTTTAGATCTTATCTGTCGGAAAGATATCCGTTTGTCTCTGTGAATGGTTTGTCCTCTGACAAATCAACTGTAAATGTTGGTGTTACTCAAGGTTCCGTTTTAGGACAACTATTGTTTTCACTATATATTTTACCTCTTGAGGATCTCATTCGAAAACATAATGTTTACTTTCACTGGATGCTTGTTTTAGGTCCCAAGAAACAAAGAGATCTTCTGTTGAATCTGACAAATAATCTTGATGGTTGTACAGTCGTCTCAAATAAAACTGTGAAGGACCTCGGCATTACTCTGGACCGTAATCTCTCTTTTGACGAACATATCAAGACTGTTTCAAGGACAGCTTTTTTCCATCTACGTAACATCGCAAAAGTCAGAAACTTTCTGTCCAAAAATGCTGCAGAAACATTAATTCATGCTTTTGTTACTTCTAGGTTACTGCAATGCTTTACTTTCCGGCTACACGGATAAAGCACGAAATAAACTTCAATTAGTGCTAATTATGCCTGCTAGAATCCTGACTAGAACCACATTTTTTTTATCATATTACCCCAGTGCTAGCCTCCCTAAACTGGCTTCCTGTTAAGGCAAGGGCTGATTTCAAGGTTTTACTGCTAACCAACAAAGCATTACATGGGCTTGCTCCTGCCTATCTTTCTGATTTGGTCCTGCCGTACATACCTACACGTACGCTACTGTCACAAGACGCAGGCCTCCTAATTGTCCCTAGAATTTCTAAGCAAACAGCTGGAGGCAGGGCTTTCTCCTATAGAGCTCAATTTTTATGGAATGGTCTGCCTACCCATGTGAGAGACGCAGACTCGGTCTCAACTATCCCTCTAGTGGTGTGGGGCTGTGCTTTGGCAAAGTGGGTGGGGTTATATCCTTCCTGTTTGGCCCTGTCTACGGGTATAATCGGATGGGGCCACAGTGTCTCCTGACCCCTCCTGTCTCAGCCTCAAGTATTTATGCTGCAGTAGTTTTGTGTCGTGGGGCTAGGGTCAGTTTGTTATATCTGGAGTACTTCTCCTGTCTTATCCGGTGTCCTGTGTGATCCGGTGTCCGGTGTCCTAGAGCTGAGCCCTAGCACCATGCCTCAATACTACCTTGTCATGACTCCTTGCTGTCCCCAGTCCACCTGACAGTTTTATATCTTTATGTTTGAAGCCTGAAATGTGGCAAAAGGTCGCAAAGTTCAAGGGGGCCGAATACTTTCGCAAGGCACTGTACAAAACAGAAAAACAGAAATACACCAGACAGTAAAGAAGTATGATAATGAGATCAGGACATTATACAGAAGTCAACACATTGTGGTGCAGTAAGCTAAAGCACTGTGGAAGAAAGAAGACAACTAAGGTTCAAATTTTAAAAATCAATCAACATTACACGACGAAAATGGTTAGTTTGTAGATTATGGTGTTATTTAACCCTACATCTTCAAACAGTATCTTAAACAATCCTCCTCCACACCTTTTAATTTATTTATAACTAAATAAACCAGCACTTGACCTCTGACTCTACTGACGGCTACATTACTGAGGAAAATGTACTTTCTCTGCCTGTGATATGTGGTTGTCCCACCGAGCTATCTTAAGAATGCACTAACTGTAAGTCGCTCTGGATAAGACAGTCTGCTAAATGACTGAGGAGAGCAGCCTCCCTGACACAGAGGAGAGCAGCCTCCCTGACAGAGGAGAGCAACCTCCCTGACAGAGGAGAGCAGCCTCCCAGACAGAGGAGAGCAGCCTCCCTGAAACAGAGGAGAGCAGCCTCCCTGAAACAGAGGAGAGCAGCCTCCCTGACAGAGGAGAGCAACCTCCCTGACAGAGGAGAGCAGCCTCCCTGACACAGAGGAGAGCAGCCTCCTGAGACAGAGGAGAGCAGCCTCCCTGAAACAGAGGAGAGCAGCCTCCCTGACAGAGGAGAGTAGCCTCCCTGACACAGAGGAGAGTAGCCTCCCTGACACAGAGAGTAGCCTCCCTGACACAGAGGAGAGCAGCCTCCCTGACACAGAGAGTAGCCTCCCTGACACAGAGGAGAGTAGCCTCCCTGACAGAGGAGAGCAGCCTCCCTGACACAGAGGAGAGTAGCCTCCCTGACACAGAGGAGAGCAGCCTCCCTGACACAGAGGAGAGTAGCCTCCCTGACACAGAGGAGAGCAGCCTCCCTGACAGAGGAGAGTAGCCTCCCTGACACAGAGGAGAGTAACCAGGCTATAATTTCATGGGGCGGCAGGGTAGCCTAGTGGTTAGAGAGTTGGACTAGTAACCGAAAGGCTGCAAGTTCATATCCCCGAGCTGACACGGCACAAATCTGTCGTTCTGCCCCTGAACAGGCAGTTAACCCACTGTTCCTACGCAGTCATTGAAAATAAGAATTTGTTCTTAACCGATTTGACTAGTTAAAGGTAAAATAAAAATGTTGCAGTTATGTAAGAAATGTTTATCATTTTTAATGTGCATTAGTGAGTATTGTACCTAATAGCTCATAATGGATATACTGGGAAGTTATATGCCTACAACATAATAAAAGACAAGTTGACCAGATAGTTTAAGTTTTTATTAGGGAAGCTGCAGCAGGGGCATCAGAACAGCTCAGTCCCTGGGTGGAGGGGTTGGTGAGCAGGTCGTCACACGCTGCAGCCATAAAGGGTCATCTGGTGTCAGAGGTTAAACAGAGCTCACTGGACCCAATATTAACCTGAGATTAGTGTATATGAAAATGTCATAAGTTCAATCTTCACACTGACTTACTGACTGAAAGTTGGAATTACAGCAAGTATCTCAGCTTAGCATTTGGTCCACTGAGTATGGGCACACTGGACAGAGGCTGGGACAGCAAGGGCATGACAACAAACATTTTTCCAGTTGGAGGGCTGTTAAAGACTATCTTCTATAGATCAGTAAATAATCAACTTTTTATTGCGATATCGTATTAGCATACTTGGGTTCACAAACCTACACAATGTAAATTAAATGGAATGACTTGTCATAATTTGGTCTCAAAACTAGTCATCATTATGGTTGTAGTGACATTTTCTATGGGAATGCTTTGATTAAGGATAGCAAAGTTAAGAGCATGTTGGGCTATACAAAAAAAGTTCAAGTTTATTGGTCGCGTACAGATTTGCAGGTGCAGCAAAATTCTTATGTTTCTAGCTCCAACAATGCAGTTATATCTAGTAATACAATACATAATCCAAACTTTTGAAGAAAGGAAGACTTATCAGAATAATGTATGTGAATGTTGTTTATAGACAGTCCAGATCAGGGAAGTAGGAAGTAGAATTTAACGTACAAAAGTTTTTCGAACAAGGAGACTGCGTCTGGGAGCAAGGAACAAGGAGACTGCGTCTGTCGACATACAGTCCTGTAAATGCATCCTTTTCAAGACATGCTTAATAATAATTTATTGGTCCCAACCAGTTATCCAGTGTGACCTTTAACCTCAGGATCCGCACTTCTGCACGGCTGTCTCTGACGACGCCGCCGGGCCGACGTTAGCGATACCATCATCAGGTTCAGGGGTCATTACGGCCGCCGGTGGATCAGAACCTGATGTCAACTGCTCCTTCTTAAAGCCTGAGGAGACAGGAAATAAAGAGAAGTATCTCTCACACACGTTCTATGTAAAGGTTATGCAAAGGGCAAACAAGGTTTAGTAGACCAGCACCAAAATTGATTTAGTTCCCAAAAGATGGAATTAGCCTGCCTAATCGTAGTGACTGATAATGCTTTATAAATCCTCGCTGGTTATCAAACAAGAGCTCAAGAAGTATCAAATTGTCAAAACAGTTGACATCACAATTGACACAGGGTAAACGTTACAGACATATTTTAAAGACATATGGAGTGACCTTAGAGTGTTATTATAGAAGTTGCTACACAGATTAAGAAATGTTGTCCAACCAGGGTTTAGAGATTAACCTTCTCAGCCGGTGCTTAAAATGTGGAGATGCAATAAGCTAATTGAAATTAGAAGACTTAGCCTGCAAGCCATGGGATAACGCAGTCTCTGATAAGGGAACCTATTACCAGTGCCAGCCTGCCCATTGGGCAAAAACTGGTTGAATCAACACTGTTCCACTTCATTAAATAATAATAATAAATGTGATGACGTTGAATCAATGTGAAAAACTGATTAGATTTGCAAAAATGGAATTTAGTCTTTTTCACCCAACTTTTAACATAAATCCAATGTCATGGTGAAATGTTGTTGATTTCACATTGGTTGACAACAGAAACAGAGGTTGTCTGTGCTACATATCAGTGGAATGTATCAATGGCCGATATTAAATGTATACATGCAGTAAAGAGGGTAATGAAACGCAGGGCTCTATTCAATGTGGATTGATGAACTACAGTTTGTGTGATAGAGATGTAAAGGTCATTTCTGACTGAGCTGACATAGGCAGCGAACACAAGGACGTGGTTATTAGCAGCCATTCAAAAACTAAATTGGTTCTAACAAAGTGGATATTCATAAAATCAGTCATGATTTATGTGTTCTAACAGGCCCACAATGTGGTTATTAAAATCAAATATGGATATATTAAGCTGTTTATGCTGCATTTACATTTACATTTACATTTAAGTCATTTAGCAGACGCTCTTATCCAGAGCGACTTACAAATTGGTGCATTCACCTTATGACATCCAGTGGGACAGTCACTTAACAATAGTGCATCTAAAACTTAGGGGGGTGGGGTGAGAGGGATTACTTAACCTATCCTAGGTATTCCTTAAAGAGGTGGGGTTTCAGGTGTCTCCGGAAGGTGGTGATTGACTCCGCTGTCCTGGCGTCGTGAGGGAGTTTGTTCCACCATTGGGGGGCCAGGGCAGCGAACAGTTTTGACTGGGCTGAGCGGGAGCTGTACTTCCTCAGTGGTAGGGAGGCGAGCAGGCCAGAGGTGGATGAACGCAGTGCCCTTGTTTGGGTGTAGGGCCTGATCAGAGCCTGGAGGTACTGAGGTGCCGTTCCCCTCACAGCTCCAGGCAAGCACCATGGTCTTGTAGCGGATGCGAGCTTCAACTGGAAGCCAGTGGAGAGAACGGAGGAGCGGGGTGACGTGAGAGAACTTGGGAAGGTTGAACACCAGACGGGCTGCGGCGTTCTGGATGAGTTGTAGGGGTTTAATGGCACAGGCAGGGAGCCCAGCCAACAGCAGTTGCAGTAATCCAGACGGGAGATGACAAGTGCCTGGATTAGGACCTGCGCCGCTTCCTGTGTGAGGCAGGGTTACTCTGCGGATGTTGTAGAGCATGAACCTACAGGAACGGGCCACCGCCTTGATGTTAGTTGAGAACGACAGGGTGTTGTCCAGGATCACGCCAAGGTTCTTGGCGCTCTGGGAGGAGGACACAATGGAGTTGTCAACCGTGATGGCGAGATCATGGAACGGGCAGTCCTTCCCCGGGAGGAAGAGCAGCTCCGTCTTGCCGAGGTTCAGCTTGAGGTGGTGATCCGTCATCCACACTGATATGTCTGCCAGACATGCAGAGATGCGTATTGCCACCTGGTCATCAGAAGGGGGAAAGGAGAAGATTAATTGTGTGTCGTCTGCATAGCAATGATAAGAGAGACCATGTGAGGTTATGACAGAGCCAAGTGACTTGGTGTATAGCGAGAATAGGAGAGGGCCAAGAACAGAGCCCTGGGGGACACCAGTGGTGAGAGCGCGTGGTGAGGAGACAGATTCTCGCCACGCCACCTGGTAGGAGCGACCTGTCAGGTAGGACGCAATCCAAGCGTGGGCCGCGACCGGAGATGCCCAACTCGGAGAGGGTGGAGAGGAGGATCTGATGGTTCACAGTATCGAAGGCAGCCGATAGATCTAGAAGGATGAGAGCAGAGGAGAGAGAGTTAGCTTTAGCAGTGCGGAGCGCCTCCGTGATACAGAGGAGAGCAGTCTCAGTTGAATGACTAGTCTTGAAACCTGACTGATTTGGATCAAGAAGGTCATTCAGAGAGAGATAGCGGGAGAGCTGGCCAAGGACGGCACGTTCAAGAGTTTTGGAGAGAAAAGAAAGAAGGGATACTGGTCTGTAATTGTTGACATCGGAGGGATCGAGTGTAGGTTTTTTCAGAAGGGGTGCAACTCTCGCTCTCTTGAAGACGGAAGGGACTTAGCCAACGGTCAGGGATGAGTTGATGAGCGAGGTGAGGTAAGGGAGAAGGTCTCCGGAAATGGTCTGGAGAAGAGAGGAGGGGATAGGGTCAAGCGGGCAGGTTGTTGGGCGGCCGGCTGTCACAAGAGCAGATTTCATCTGGAGAGAGAGGGGAGAAAGAGGTCAGAGCACAGGGTAGGGCAGTGTGAGCAGAACCAGCGGTGTCGTTTGACTTAGCAAACGAGGATCGGATGTCGTCGACCTTCTTTTCAAAATGGTTGACGAAGTCATCTGCAGAGAGGGAGGAGGGGGGGGGGGCGGAGGATTCAGGAGGGAGGAGAAGGTGGCAAAGAGCTTCCTAGGGTTAGAGGCAGATGCTTGGAATTTAGCGTGGTAGAAAGTGGCTTTAGCAGCAGAGACAGAGGAGGAAAATGTAGAGAGGAGGGAGTGAAAGGATGCCAGGTCCGCAGGGAAAGTTTTCCTCCATTTCCGCTCGGCTGCCCGGAGCCCTGTTCTGTGAGCTCGCAATGAGTCATCGAGCCACGGAGCGGGAGGGGAGGACCGAGCAGGCCTGGAGGATAGGGGACATAGAGAGTCAAGGGATGCAGAGAGGGAGGAGAGGAGGGTTGAGGAGGCAGAATCAGGAGATAGGTGGGAGAAGGTTTGAGCGGAGGGAAGAGATGATAGGATGGAAGAGGAGAGAGTAGCGGGGGAGAGAGAGCGAAGGTTGGGACGGCGCGATACCATCCGAGTAGGGGCAGTGTGGGAGGTGTTTGGATGAGAGCGAGAGGGAAAAGGATACAAGGCAGTGGTCGGAGACTTGGGAGTTGCAATGAGGTTAGTGGAAGAACAGCATCTAGTAAAGATGAGGTCGAGCGTATTGCCTGCCTTGTGAGTAGGGGGGAAGGTGAGAGGGTGAGGTCAAAAGAGGAGAGGAGTGGAAAGAAGGAGGCAGAGAGGAAAGAGTCAAAGGTAGACGTGGGGAGGTTAAAGTCGCCCAGAACTGTGAGAGGTGAGCCGTCCTCAGGAAAGGAGCTTATCAAGGCATCAAGCTCATTGATGAACTCTCCGAGGGAACCTGGAGGGCGATAAATGATAAGGATGTTAAGCTTGAAAGGGCTAGTAACTGTGACAGCATGGAATTCAAAGGAGGCGATAGACAGATGGGTAAGGGGAGAAAGAGAGAATGACCACTTGGGAGAGATGAGGATCCCGGTGCCACCACCCCGCTGACCAGACGCTCTCGGGGTGTGCGAGAACACGTGGGCGGACGAAGAGAGAGCAGTAGGAGTAGCAGTGTTGTCTGTGGTGATCCATGTTTCCGTCAGTGCCAAGAAGTCGAGGGACTGGAGGGAGGCATAGGCTGAGATGAACTCTGCCTTGTTGACCGCAGATTGGCAGTTCCAGAGGCTACCGGAGACCTGGAACTCCACGTGGGTCGTGCGCGCTGGGACCACCAGAGTAGGGTGGCCGCGGCCACGCGGTGAGAGCGTTTGTATGGTCTGTGCAGAGAGGAGAGAACAGGGATAAACAGACACATAGTTGACAGGCTACAGAAGAGGCTACGCTAATGCAAAGGAGATTGGAATGACAAGTGGACTACACGTCTGAATGTTCAGAAAGTTAAGCTACGTAGCAAGAATCTTATTGACTAAAATGATTAAAATGATACAGTACTGCTGAAGTAGGCCAGCTGGCAGTGGGTGCGTTGTTGACACTACACTAATCAAGTCGTCGTTGAGTGTAATAGTTTCTGCAGTGTTGCTATTGGGGCTAGCAGGAAGCTAGCAGTGTTGTTTACGTTACGTTGCGTTAAAAGAACGACAATAGATGGCTAGGAACCTAGAAAATCGCTCTAGACTACACAATTATCTTTGATACAAAGAGGCTATGTAGCTAGCTAAGTAGCTAGCTACGATCAAACAAATCAAACCGTTGTACTGTAATGAAATGAAGTGAAAATGTGATACTACCTGTGAGTGCGACCGGGTAGTTGAGTTCTATACAGAAGACGTTGGCTAGCGTTGGTTAGCTGTTGGCTAGCTAGCAGAGTCACCTACGTTAAGGACGACAAATAGCTGGCTAGCTAACCTCGGTAAATTAAGATAATCACTCTAAGACTACACACTCTAAACCTAAACAACACAATTATCTTGGATACGATGATACGAAGACAGCAAAGACAGCTATGTAGCTAGCTAACACTAAACTAATCAAGTCGTTCAGTTGAGTATGATAGTTTCTCCAGTGCAGCTAATCAGTGGACGTTAGCTAGCTGGCTAGTGAAGACTACGTTAGGACGGCGAAATACGATAATTACGCAATTATCTTTGATACAAAGACGGCTATGTAGCTAGCTGAGAAGAATTTGCTAAGATAAGACAAATCAAACCGTTGTGATATAATGAAATATAATGAAATATAATGAAAAAGTTATACTACCCGTTGGAGCGACGTGTTGGAGCTACGTGCAGATGCGACCACTCGCTCCAACCGAATCCGACTCATGGGTTTTAACTTGAAATATACTTATTCCCGTCACTATATAATAACTTATTGATTACGTTACATGTATGATAAGGCAGGCCAGCTGAAGGGCAATAGTCTGATAAGACAGGCCAGCTGAAGGGCAATAGTCTCTGATAAAGACAGGCCAGCTGAAGGGCAATAGTCTCTGATAAAGACAGGCCAGCTGAAGGGCAACAGTCTCTGATAAAGACAGGCCAGCTGAAGGGCAATAGTCTCTGATAAAGACAGGCCAGCTGAAGGGCAATAGTCTCTGATAAGACAGGCCAGCTGAAGGGCAATAGTCTGTGATAAGACAGGCCAGCTGAAGAACTAGGGGGGAGCAGGGATGTATTGGCTGTCTAGATATGTAAGGAGTTGACCATGCCTAGTAGGAGGTTATAAACACGTGCTTGTGTAATCATAACTAGGGCTGTTACGTTAACTGTATTTCCGCCACACCAGGGATCACGAGTCATGACGGCAGTCAAATTCCACGTGACCGTTTAGTCACAGTAAGGCTTCTCCAAGCTCTGATTCTGCGGATTGTCATTAGTAGTCTACCAAACTTGTTAACTGCTTCTTCTCAGCTCTCTATTGTCCCTCTAATCACTCTGACATTAATGCAAATACGATCAAAAATCTAATCAAACACTTCATGAGAGCCCATTGCGCAAGAAAACAGAGTAATGACCACTATTAAAAAGAGAAGGATCACATCAGCTTTCTATAGGCTAGGCCTACTATATTTATTTATTAACTTTCCTAATATTAAGCACACTGCTTCTCTTTACAACAGGAGTCTAGACTACCTGGCTGGCATGAAATGAAAATGAACAGTGGGAAAAGCGTCCTCCATTCGCTTTTTAAGTTCATAGACGACATGTATTTTTTCCCTCTGCCCCCATTTCGATACAGGTGCATGATAATGGTCCATTCTAAATCAAAACTAAATTTTACACATATATTATTTAGTAAATGTAAAGACAAGATTAAACCAAGAATAGTCTGATGGGTGACAACATTAGCCTTGTGAATGATGCCCAGCTTAAGGCAGGAAACAGAGCATGCCTTGTTCGTGCAACTTTTTGTAATCATAGTCGCACACTTCATGTAGTCCAGCCCATAGGCCTATATGTTTTGATAAAGGTTTTTAATCACAACTAAAGTGGCCAAATAACTTTAAATTAAGCACATTCATATGCTTTACAGCAGATGTAGAGCCTAACTGGCATAACATATCCAGCACGTGAGTTTCAAGTTTGGGGAACAATTTTCAAATGCATCTTTATAATAAAAGCATTTACCTGTATAATCACATGTGGTCACATTTGAGAATGGCGTTTTCTGCTAATGGAACATTTGCTCTTATATCCTACTGCAGTGTGTGCATTGCTGGGCTTATAATGTGAAAAAATATCCTAATAGTTTATAAACGTTTTAAGCTAAATGTTCTGATCTGTTGCATCAGGCTCATTGCTTAAAACAGTTGTTTTTTTATGCTAGTGGTTGTATTCATTTGGGATCTATCGTGTCCCACAACTGTCCCAGACAATGTTGGGAATATTTATTTCTCGCACAGAATAAGTCAACTGTTGTACTACAGAGGATAGTAGATTGACGAAGGATAGTGATTCTGCTGTTCGTTTGGCCTACTCATCTTGTTGGCTGACGAAAACCAAATGTGGACAGTTCTTCCAATATCTTCAATATGAGCTTCAATATTATTAAGGAGGCGCGCAGTTGCATTCACGAAGGGTCTGTCTTGGAGCCTGTGAGAAAGACCAGATCACGTGACAAAGAGTCATGTGAGTGAGAGGTGCTTCAGCACGCAGCCGGGAGGAGGGAATGATCATTATTATATTCAGCCCAAGGGTCCAAAGTCCCTTGGGAATGGATGTTTTTAAGGGCCATTACGGCCACACAAAGGGGATATAGCCAGGAAATTGCTTGTCAAATTGTGAATGGGAGACTGATGAAGCGTGTGAAGCCTGCACAAAAAAACAATAACGTATTACATCTTTCATTGTAAATACAATAAAATGTGTAAATACAATTTTAAAAATGTTCATATTTAACCTGCTCCAAAATAACTTCAGAGTCACACTTATAAAGTGTATAATAGTTTCCCCTTCTTGATCACAGAAAAGGCAGATGTCTAAATTCATGGCTTTAGAGGACAACTGCAAGGGTATACTTTGTGCAAGATTTTAAAGTGAATTTCTTTTACTTTATTTGATATAGAAAATGTGTGAGGGAGCAATCAAGCTTTCTTCCATTAAATTTCAGTAGCATATGCATTCCAGAAGAATTTCCCTCAAGGAGCTAACTTTAACTCCAAGAACAAGATATCTTAAGAATGTATTATTACATTTGTTTTCCAGCAGGTGGAAACCTAACAGAAGTTGTGCATCCATCTTAACATGTTCTCCAAAACACAAATTACATTTAATTAATTGATTAAGTTCTGAAGGTATTGCTTTGCATATAGAATACAAGTATTTATAATGTATTGGGAAGTTATATTGTTCTAAATAACTTTCTATAAGAGTATATTTCCTTCTTTATCAAATAAATCAATTAATTCTTATTTCTATGGTTGTAAGGTAGTTAGCTCTGTGGCATTGTTCGGTAATGCCAGTATACTTAACAATGGTATTGTTAGGTGGCGCCATTGTTCTAATCTATGCCATAGAGGTAGTTAGCTCGGTTGCATTGTTCGGTAATTACAGCATTCTTAAAGCTGCAATATGCAACTTTTTGGGTGACCAAATTAATATATAAATGTGAGTTATAGATCCGTCATTCACACAGTAGTAATTCAATATTAAACTGATTATGGCAGTAGGCAGATTATGCAATCATGTAAACACCTTAATCTTAAAATCAAAGACATACAGATGAAGTCGGAATTTTAAATAAACAAGTTAATGACTCCAACCTAAGTGTTTCAACCACAACAAATTTCTTGTTAACAAACTATAGTTTTGGCAAGTCGGTTAGGACATCTACTTTGTGCATGACACAAGTAATTTTTCCAACAATTGTTTACAGAGATTATTTCACTGTATCACAATTCCAGTGGGTCAGAAGTTTACATATACTAAGTTGACTGTGCCTTTAAACAGCTTGGAAAACTCCAGAAAATTATATCATTGCTTTAGAAGCTTCTGATAGGCTAATTGACATCATTTGAGTCGATTGGTGGTGTACCTGTGGATGTATTTCAAGGCGTACCTTCAAAGCTCAGTGCCTCTGTTTGACATCATGGGAAAATCAAAAGAAATCAGCAAAGACCTCAGAAAAAAAATTGTAGACCTCCACAAGTCTGGTTCATCCTTGGGAGAAATTTCCAAATGCCTGAAGGTACCACGTTCATCTGTACAAACAATAGTATGCAAGTATAAACACCATGGGACCACGCAGCAGTCATACCGCTCAGGAAGGAGACACATTGTCTCCTAGAGATGAACGTACTTTGGTGCGAAAAGTGCAAATCAATCCCAGAACAGCCAAGGACCTTGTGAAGATGCTGGAGGAAACAGGTACAAAAGTATCTATATCCACAGTAAAACGAGTCCTATGTCGACATAACCTGAAAGGCCGCTCAGCAAGGAAGAAGCCACTTCTCCAAAACTGCCATAAAAAAAGTCAGACTACAGTTTGCAACTGCACATGGGGACAAAGATCGTACTTTTTGGAGAAGTGTCCTCTTGTCTGATGAAACAAAAATAGAACTGTTTGGTCATAATAACCATCGTTATGTTTGGAGGAAAAAGGGGGAGGATTGCAAGCCGAAGAATACCATCCCAACCGTAAAGCACGGGGGTGGCAGCATCATGTTGTGGGGGTGCTTTGCTGCAGGAGAGTCTTGTGCACTTCAAAATAGATGGCATCATGAGAAATGAAAATGATATGGATATATTGAAGCAACATCTCAAGACCTGGTTCTCTTTACAATCTAAACACCTTAAATTGGCGATCCGAACTCATAATCAAATATGCTTCCCAAAAATAACATGGTCACTGTGGTAGAATAGTAGTTCATTTTGCTTGGCGATTTTCTGCATTCATCAGGGTGCTACCAGATTTCACGTGTCCATGTAAACAGGTTAATTTGGGGAAATCATTATTTTTTGCAAAGCATGTCAACTTTAATCAAACTATGATATTAATCTGACTAGCCACAATAACCAGATAGATTGTGTGCATGTAACCATAGTCATTGAAAGCAAGTATAAGAAGAGGTCGATTTTTATTAAATGTGTCACTCAGTCTGACACAGAGTTTATAAAACACTTTTCCTAATTCAGAGTGATATGACATAATGCCGCCTAAAAAAAAAATCCATGCGTTATGTATACTTCCTGTTCTTAAGTTTTGTTTTTGCGTCTTCCTTTCGGTTTTGTACACCAGCTGAAAATTCAGATCTCTAAACTATAATTTTTGTTTTATCACAAAAAAAAATGAAATTAGGCGAACAATTAGAATTTTAGCAACCAGGAAGAGGTCGAGCGATTTTTTCGACAGCGCATCTTTGGGTGCGTTCGTAAATTCACTCTCGCCATCTACTCCGATTGTAGAGCACTCTCGTCTGTGTGCCAGAGCGCAAAATAACTGATAACTTTACGAACACGCAACACCCATTGAATATGAACAGTGTCAAACGTCGACAAAAATGGTATTCAATTGTTGCCAGCAGCACAGCTAGTCACTAACGCTCTAGATAACATAACAGCCTAACCAGCTCTGTCGTGGTGAGTAAAATCGTCAGTGAGGTGTTCGGTCATTTGTGTCTGGAAGTAGCTGACAAGCTAGCCAACTATAACCAGTTAACGTTCGGTCAGAACACTCGGATGAACCCTTCTCGACCAGCGCGTTCAGTGAGCGCTCTGAGAATGAAACGCTCTGAATTTACCAACTGACAATCTAACAACCCAAAGTGCACTCTGACACACTGGAAGCAATTTACGAACGCACCCTTTACTACGGCATTGTTAGGTAACGCAAGTGTTCTTGCATGGCATTGTAGATAAGTTGATAACAATCAGCATTGTTGCAGATCTATGGCATTACTGTTCTTACCAGTAACACCACATGGTGTGAAGATGGGCTTCTCCTCTTGCTCTCCCTCAGCAATGTGGGCCCGAATCTTCCTCACCGTCCAGATGCTGGCTGGAAAATGGAGAGAATGAGACAGATAATTATTTGAAAAACATTATTGAAATGACACCTCACAAGATATAATTGGCATAGATGTGTATAGCCTGAGTAACATGACTTCATATATGTTACTTTGTAACAACTAGAATGAAGAGATCGGCGCGCACCTTTGATCAGCAGTCAAACCATGGCGCGAGAGTCTGTTCTTCTTTCTCCTCAGAAAATTGATGTTTTTGTCGTCAGATAGATGAATGTCTTGCTGCTTGAACGATGTCTTTTAGTAGTACAGTCGATCTGCTGTTACCAAACCTGTTACCAAACCACTTACACAAAAGCACACCCAATTACGTATGCGGATAACCTTAGAGGTGAAGTTTCAGGAACTCGTCTCTCTATTGGAGCATAGCTACACGGCTTCACTGATTGGCTACTTCTATATAGCGCAATAGTTACGTCTGATCTGGTCTCGTGATCTGCTTATGTATTGGATAAGTGAATTGAGGAGTATTTTTGGTGATGGTAAACATGTCATACATATCACTCTGAATTAGAAAACGTGTTTATTATAAACTCGTGTGACACATTTACTAAAACTAACTGTGGGACAATTTGTCCAAGGTCATTTGTACCAATGTATCACTGGTTTCTGTAGACTATAGTGGTTTAATAAACATGAGAATTCAATTTGCTGATTGAAGTACACAAACTTGTGATTTTAAATAATTTATTGCCCATATTGTACATAATATTTTCCTGTTTCATATCGTCACACAACTGCAAAATTCATGCAACATGCCAGTGAATATTACAGACCTCACCATACCAATACAGCAGTTTATTCAAGATATTTGCATTTCTAACTTCAATATATACACATTTCACTTTAACTTAAGTTTTATATCTCAAAAAATAAAATAATTTACATCACACACACACCATATAATTCTCAGTCTTTCAGGGCATTACAATAATTATTTTATTTTTACAAAAAATAAAACAGGACATTTTCAATCACCAAGGAAGTAGAACAACTACTGTGGACACTCAAAATAAATGTGAAGTGTGGGCTAGAAGGTACATGACTAGGCTTCAGACACAGCTCTACAGTGTTACAATTCTGTATAGTCAACCTTTGCAGTACTTACCAGTGACATTACAGTGAACTGCACCTCACATACATGTCATACATATTGGATTAAACTATTACCTCAACTGCTATTCTGATGTCTACTCCTCAGTCCACAATCAACCCCTATCACCTTGTGTATATCTGAGAGTTTGGATAGGTATACACTATTTGGTTTATAATTAGTTCGACCAAGGCTTATATACCAAGCTGGGTGGAATTATTTTCACCATATTGCTTATACCTATCCAACTCTCTCAGATCTAAACAAGTACATAGAGAGTAGGGGCTAAGACTCCAAGGCTCCACATCTTTATTTTTCACACAAAACAAGAAAAACAATAAACTTCCACTAGGAGAGGGCTAATTGGAGGGCTGGAGTGTTGCTGGGCAGACTTCAGTCCAACCTGATCTTCTGATTGGTCATCCTGTAGATGATGCTGTCATATCCTGGGTCCATGTTCCACAGATTGTAGGAGATGACAATGACAGCCAAGGCAAGGATGATCATCAGCCATAGCACGATGTTGAAGATCACTGCATAATTAAAGTTATATTTATAGGCCAGGTTATAGGGACTGCCAGGGTTACTCTGTGTGATGAGGAGAGAAAGAGAGAGGATTTCAGTAGTTGCAAATCTCATCTATGAAGTATAGAATTTCAGGCATCTAAAAATGCTCATGGTTTGATACATAAATATATACAGCAGAGGAAGCTGTTGGGAGGAGCTATAGGAGGACAAGTTCATTGTAATGGCTGGAATGGAATAATTAGAATGATATCGAAAATATAGAAAACACAGACTCCGTTCCATTCCAGCAATTACAATGAGACATCATTCAATAGCTCCTCCCACCAGCTTCCACTGATCCATAGATATGTACATAAAACATAAAAACAGAAGATCTGGGCAGATGAAGCTAATATAAACAAACATACGATCTGTTTGGACTCCAGGATGGAGCGGGACTTCCTGGTCAATGGTGCCTCAAAGCTCTTCACCGTGACAACCTCGACCACCGCACTGTCACCATAGAGACCAAACACGTCCTCACCAAACTACAGCACAGGAGAGAGAGAGCAAAAGAGAGCGAGAGATGACAAACAGGTGGTCACGTATAGCGATAAAAACACAGAAACACTACTCGTGCCACTATCACTAACCATTTTATTTGATATATAGATGCCCCCAGGAAGCACCCACCCCCCCGTGCTTACCTTCTGTAGGACGTTGGCCAGGATGGCGGTGGCATCTCGATACTGTGGGGAGTCCTGTCCGTAGCGACGGCCCAGCTCCTCCAGGCCAGACAGCTCCAGGGAGTACAGGTCAGGGGAGTGGTCCTGGGCCAGATGCCTGTGTCTCTGCAGCTACATGAGGGTGAGGGGGTTAGCCACAACAGATGACCACCGTTGAAATTATCCAATTCCCCTGTGCCCAACAAACAACATATTCAGTCTTACCAGGGCAGTGATGTCATGCAGAACCTGGACCTCAGACAGGAAGAGCAGATCAGCCTATAAGAAGAGAGGAAGAAGATCAGAGTTCAACCAACCCTTATTCACTTTAACCGAGGGACGCAGATAGAACCAGCACTAGTTATGCATGTTACCTCAGCGTTGCGGTTGAGGGAGTTAAGTGGCAGGGAGGCCAGCACGGAGCCATCCTGGGAGAGACGAGAACGGATCTGCTGCAGGGTCACAGGCAGGTCCTCAAACACAGCGTTGGCCTTCCCCAGCATGTACAGCCTCTGTAGACACACACACAATAATGTCGCCAGAGGGGATGGCTGACGTTTTACGAGCTCCTAACCAACTGCATTGTTGGTTAAGGGCTTGTAAGTCAGCATTTCACAGTAAGGTCTACTACACCTGTTGTATTCGGCACACATGACAAATACATTTTTATTTGATAACATTACTATCCTCCTGCACATACAAACCCTCTGGAAAAAAGAAACCTTTACACATGTGCTGGTCCATACAGTACCTCCTCACTAGGGGCCAGCTGGAGGACCACAGGAGTGTCCTCAGCAAAGAGAGAATGAACCGTCTCAGCCACACTGTCCAGGGTGAAGGGTACCGGCTGGAGGAGAGAGGGAACAAGGGAAGAGTTATTAATAACAGAATAGTTATTAATAACAGAGCCTTGGTGAAGAATCTCATTTGAATTAGAACGTTGCTGCTGCTCAACCATCACCCCTGATGGGGAGCCTGGCCTCACTCACGTTTTCCAAGGGATAGGAGGCCACATTCTGGGGCAGGGCCAGGCTGTCCACCCCCCTCACCACCACCAGCACGTTGGCCCTGGGACGCTGGAACAACTGACCTGCCTGGAGGCCTGGCCAGGAGAGATCCTACAAACACAGATGTTAGAGTATCATGTAAAATACCAGAGGCTTGCGCACCTGTTCAAACATAGGATATGCGCCTGTGTGGGTCTTCACGGGTGCAAGTGGACCCGATATATATGAGACCCAACCCCCAAATTCAAACTTATGCTATAGGCTATGCAGAGCTGTGGTCAGGTCCACTCTGGCCTATCAGCTGTAGTTACATAGACCCGATGACAATCAAACAGGACCTGATCCGGACCCAAGGGACATTTATTTTATGCGAATACGGTTAATTTATTGACTTATAGAAGGCCTGGTCAATATAATATAAAGACGTATTTGTTAAGCAGAAGAGCAACTTGGCTGATAAACAATGTTGGGGTCCAATCGGGTGTGGTCGATACGGTTAGGGTATGGGTTAGGTCAAGTTCTCTTCCGGTCCGATTGTTCTAGGGTCTGTTTGAGTCTCCATTGTATTTTTTCCAATGATTGATCGGGTCAGCTATGATTATCCTCAGGTCCTGGTCCAAATTGTTGGACCCTAAAGTGTGTGTGTGTACCTCCTGGACAGAGAACCCCATAGTCAGAGCCACCATATCTGGAATCTTCTCCCCAGAGATTGGCCAGTCTCCCTTTTGGAAGGACACGTACCCTGGGGCCTGCAATATGGTGAGGCTGTCCCCCTGAACGCCTGAGGGAAAACAGAAGGAATTGGTTTGGTTCAAATAATATTGTCTATAAACAACTTCTAACTTATCAAAGCTAGCTACTGTTTGGAGTTCAATACGTTGTAGGTGGAGGGGACACCAGGGCCACATAATATGAGGTTCATCTAGGTGGGTTCTGATAATATGGTGTTGCCATTTGCTCCCACTTGCCTGTTAATTACAAACTGTGAAAGACAGCCATTTCATGAATGGGAATGCCAAGCTACAGTAGATAGTTAGTTAGCCGGAGTCTCGTGACTGGGAAAGCAGAAGGATTTTTGAGGAAGTTAAGCGAATATGGTGTGTATTCATTAGTTGGATGCCAATTCAAAACGTTTTGTCAGTTGCAAACGTTTTGCAATAGTAACTATAGGAACCAAACGGAAGCAAGTAGAACGAAACGTGGAGGGACCGACCTGAATTTTTCCAATATAAAACTCTCGTTATCTGTTCAAAACGTCTTCCGTTTGGAGTAAACGATTTGCAATAAACCAAACGTTTAGCAACAGAATCCGACTAATGAATGCTGTATGTCACGTGATACAGCTGGCTAGCCGAGACGCTGCCCTGTGAGTCTGGTTAGTAAAACAGCTTAATGAACCACAGCCATATTTCTAGATAGTGTTGTGCACAACAACAGACGGGGTAAAACTGCAGGAAATGGCTCATCATGTTAGCTCATGTTTTGCCGTTCCAGTTCGGTGGATGTTGTTGCCTGGCGGTCAGGCTGTCAAGTTAGCTTACTAGCAAGCTAGGGAAATTAGCCCAACTAAAAAGCAGTATTTAATCGTTATAACATATTTATAAGGGAAAGACACGGCTTGCCACAAATTGCCAACAATATTTATATCAACGCGATTCGAAGTGTTCTTTAAAGTAATTTCTTTAGCGGTAACGTTAGCTAGCTAAAACTGTTAGTGCCTCTTAGCTAACGTTACCGTTTTCATTCATGCAAATGACTCGTTAACGTTATAGCATCCCCCTGAGATCATTTCCAGAAAACGATCTACATCAGTAGCTAAATAGTCAGATATAACATTTCAAAGTTTTACCTGCCGTAAAAGCCGAGCAGAAGATAAACGCTACGCTGAATAAAGTCTCCATCCTTCGGCGATTTTCCAGCAACATAATTCCCCTTTTGCTCTAAAGTAGATCAGATGACTCGCGTGTCACGTATATCTTCTTCGTGTGGCTTTCCGGAAGAATAGACGCTGTGTGGTGTTTTGCTGCAGGTCAGAGTGCGGATTGCACATTTTGGTCACAAACAACAAGAAAAAGGGGCATGGGAGAGTCTTATATTGCACCACTATCTAACCCTGCACCTATACCATACCCACTACTTTAACCCAAAAAGGTCCTACACCATCTTCCTATAGACCATCAGCACTTAAATCTCTCACCCCCAAATATTTCCCTGCTGCAACTACCACGTATATCTTCTGTGATTTTCGCACCAACGGCACAGTGCATTTGATCACCATGGCTATAAATACAAGAAATCGGCGGTATAAGGCACTGCATCTCAGGGCTAGAGGCGTCACTACAGACACCCTGGTTCTAATTCAGGCTGAATCACAATCGGCCATGATTGGGAGTCCCATAGGGTGGCCAAAATTGTCCCAGTGTCTTCCGGGTTTGGCTGGTGTAGACCATTATTGTAAATAAGAATCTGTTCTTACCTAATTAAATAAAGATGAAATAAATCAATAAAATACTAAAACTCATCCTCTTTGGACCTCTCTTTTCAGGCCGACTCACTGGGGGACTCACAGTCGAATCACTCACCCTTGGGCTATCCTCTAGTCTCTTCATTGCCTCAGTATAGGAACATTTCTGCCCAACTCAAACTCTGGCAATCTCAACCTGTCGCTCTCTCACCGGTGCATGTTGACACACAGTGCTTTCTCTATCCCAACTGTACACTCCCTCTGACTATGCCCTCCTGCAACTTTCTCACATCTTGGGATCTCCCTTCTACACACTGCTGCAACATGTCAGAATCCTTGGCACCTCAACCACTGTAGTGGGTTCGGAAACATGGACCCTCATAGAATAGCAAATATAATCTAACCTGAATTTATCAGGTAGAAACTCTGTGTCAAAGCTCAACAATACAACCATTCCTGTGTTTTACTTGTTATATTGTATTTACTTCGCCACCATGGCCTTTTTTGCCTTTACCTCCTTTATCTCACCTCACTTGCTCACATTGTGTAGACTTATTTTTCTATTGTATTATTGACTGTATGTTTGTTTACTCCATGTGTAACTCTGTGTTGTTGTATGTGTCAAACTGCTTTGCATTATCTTGGCCAGGTCGTAGTTGTAAATGAGAACTTGTTCTCAACATGCCTACCATTACCACCGGGTCTACTTCTCTCCAAACTGCGGTTGTCAGAAACACCAGGAATATTATTTTTCATTTGATCCACCTCGACACTGAACGCTACCCCATTGATCACCTCTTTGTGTGGCTCCCTGTTCCGGAGAGCAAAGCCACAGGTTGAACCTCGAGCTGTGTGAAGCACCGCTTCTTCTGGACAGAGGATGTACAAAACATCTAATCAATTCCACTTCTCTAAACTTTCCCAGATGAATCCATTCGTAGTTTGTCATTTACCCAGCTTGACAAAACGTGTGGGTCAGCCAAAAAGCAGGAATCCACTCTTTCAAAAAATCTTCAGTAACATTCACAGGGCAAACGTTGGAAGTCTCAACCACACATGTCGCCACAGTTAGGCCCGCTTCATCCTGGTCTGGCTCAACCCCAGCGCACTCATCACTAACGACTGACTCCATTTCAATATTCTCAAGAAGACCTAAAAAATAAGATGACTTGGTTTGTATTCAGGAGACGAAGGTATGTACTCAGGAGTTGAAGGTATGTATTCAGGAGACGAAGGTATGTACTCAGGAGTTGAAGGTCTGAATTTAACACCATTCTTACACTTTTGCATCATTGTACCTATTGTCACGAAGATTTTAGGAATGCATTATGAGCATGAATTGGTCTGTCAGAAAGCCAGAAACATTGATTGATTTCTGCAAAATAATACATTGTATGTCTATTGAAATATGTAATTAATTGTTTCCATCCTTTGACATGTTTAGCTAAGGGAAATCAATACCGGAAATAGGAACTTTTTAATAAACTTTTGAACAAAACATCTTCATCGTTCATGTCCTCTTCACCTGTAATATCAAGTACATCCACTGGGTGGGGGTATATGATCATAAATTAACCAACCAGGGTCCATTTAGGGCTTACTCGGACGAAGCAATAAAAATAATTTGCGAATGTTAAGGGAAAATTGTGGAAGTCAATAAATGTTTATTCAATTTTAAGGTCAGCTTCAGGGTCGAATTGGTCTTCTGGCAAATGCCAGATGGGCTAGACCATTTTTTGTTGGATGTAACTCCCATTCAACGTCAAAAGCAGCATCAGCAAAGAGACCTGCTCCGATTCTGTCATCATTTAGATCATGGATTGTAAAAAAACAGGAAGTGTGCCTATTAACGTAGAAAGAGCACATTCTACATTGTAACTTCACTCAAAACGTCCTTTTTTGGGGGCGGCTAAAGCCATGATTTGGTCAAAAAGTGAAGTGCATTATTCTTATGACTCCTGTAATGAAAGTATCTGCCCCTGCGCCCCCAGCGAGGGCACAATATTTCAAAATGCAATTGTGGGAAAAACACAATTTTGGAAGATTTGTCCCCTTGTCCCTGTCAAAGAGAACAGTGTCTCAGCTTTCTGAAGGTATAATTTGAATTTCTCAATATCCAGCTCAATAGCTACTATTTTACAACCAAGATATTTGATATGGCTTTGAGATATGGAGCAGCATGCGTGAAATGTGCAACGGCCATTACGAGGATTTAGACTATAGGTCTCGTGGTAGTAGCCTACAACTGCAACGTTTTTAAAGAACTGTTGGATGAATACATCCACTGCTACTAGCAGTGGGTATTATATTTAGAGTTAGCGATCTAGTTAATGTGTTTTGACATGGACCACCAACACCAGGTAAAGAGGGCGCAACAGTTCCTTTACTTCCTAAGACGGCTGAAGAAATGCGACATGCCACCCAAGGTCCTCTCTAGTAATACTACCACTGCACCATCGAGACGTCTTGACCGGTTGCACCCCGGCCTGGTACGCGAGTTGCTCCATCCACGACCGGAAGCTGGTGGTGTAGACAGCCCAACCCATCCCTGTGGACCTGTTACCACCTTCCAGGACATCTACATGAAATGGTGCCTGAGGGAGTTACGCAGCATCAAAGGACCCCACACAGCCATGAGATGTTCTCTCCTGTCGGGCAGACAGTGTCAGAGCATGAGGTCTGATACCAACAAAGGACCCCACACAGCCGTGAGATGTTCTCTCCTGTCGGGCAGACAGTGTCAGAGCATGAGGTCTGATACCAACAAAGGACCCCACACAGCCATGAGATGTTCTCTCCCATACTGTCGGGCAGACAGTGTCAGAGCATGAGGTCTGATACCAACAAAGGACCCCACACAGCCATGAGATGTTCTCTTCCATACTGTCGGGCAGACAGTGTCAGAGCATGAGGTCTGATACCAACAAAGGACCCCACACAGCCGTGAGATGTTCTCTCCTGTCGGGCAGACAGTGTCAGAGCATGAGGTCTGATACCAACAAAGGACCCCACACAGCCGTGAGATGTTCTCTCCTGTCGGGCAGACAGTGTCAGAGCATGAGGTCTGATACCAACAAAGGACCCCACACAGCCATGAGATGTTCTCTCCCATACTGTCGGGCAGACAGTGTCAGAGCATGGGGTCTGATACCAACAGGCTCAGAGACAGTTTATATTTTTATTTATTTTATTTTTATTTAACCTTTATTTAACTAGGCAAGTCCGTTAAGAACAAATTCCTATTTACAATGACGGCCTACTTAATCCCAGCCTCCTACGGGGCTGGGATTAAACATATAAATAAAATATAGGACAAAACACGCATCACGAAAGAAAGACAACACTACATGAAGAGAACCCTAACACAACCTAGCATGGCAGCAACACATGACAACACAGCATGGTAGCAATACAACATGACAACACATGGTAGCAACACAACATGGCAGCCACACAACATGGTAGCAGCACAAAACAGGGTACAAACATTATTGGGCACAGACAACAGCACAAACGGCAAGAAGGTAGAGACAACAATACATCACGCAAAGCAGCCACAACTGTCGGTAAGAGTGTCCATGAATGAGTCTTTGAATGAAAATATTGAGATAAAACTGTCCAGTTTGAGTGTTTGTTGCGGCTCGTTCCAGTCGCTAGCTGCAGCGAACAGCACACATGCGGTCACTCACACATATCACAACTGCTGATACCAGAATCGTATTTACTATTGCTAATATTGCTCAATTTAAACACTTGTCCCCCAACCCCCCTTCCCTGATACATGTGTAAATATTGGACTATAAATTGTGGCCTGTATTATACTTATGCTACAACATGTATTATATTCTACTGAGCCATTTACTTTATGTTCATATTCTTATATTTTCTGATTTTCTTATTGTTGTTGTATTGTCGAGAAGGAAATGGCAGGTAAGTGTTTAGTTGGACGGTGCATACCATATGTGCATCCTGTACATACCACTAATAAAACATAAACTTCCCCAAATTAATTAGACTATGATATTAGTTAGTGCACAAAAATATACATGTAATTAATCTCTATTGAACAACAAGATCAGGATATTCTGGAGTCCTATTTTGACAGTAAAATAGCAACTATCAACTACTTGTCAACCCAAACTTCATGACAATCACTGGATTAGGTTTCCCATCAAAATATCTTGAATCATCCATTCCTGCTTGAACGTGTTAGATGAAAGAACTTATTTCTTAAATAGCTCAGTAGTCTATTTATGATACTTCTTAATAAAACACTATGAATTACTTATCGACCAAATCAAGGGCTGGTGCCACCCACTGTAAAAGTTAGTGGCACCAGTAACACCAGGGGAAAAGTCCGGTAACAGTAATTAATACTGAGGGTAGGTGTTGATTCAGGGGAACACATATGACAGGCACTCATTTGCAATGTAGCCAAAGTTGTTAGCTTGGTTTTAATAGCATAAGGCTTAACACAGACAGACTGGGTGAGGGGCTTGACGAGATGGTGTGCATGCAGTGAAGTGGGCCGGTGTGGATAAAATACAGGGCAGAATCCTTGTCCCAGTCTGCCCCTGGTCAGCTTTATCACATCTGATGTCAAATTATTACCACTGTGGTGTCGTCTGCAAACTTGATGATTGAGTTGGAAGTGTGCATGGCCATGCAGTTATGGGTGAACAGGAGTACAGGAGAGGGCTGAGAACACACCCTTGTGGGGCCCCAGTGTTGAGGGTCAGAGGGGTGGAGATGTTGTTTCCTATCTTCACCACCTGGGGGCGGTGGAGATGTTGTTTCCTATCTTCACCACCTGGGGGTGGCCCGTCAGGAAGTCCAGTACCCGGTTGCACAGGGCCGGGTCTCGAGCTTAATGACAAGTTTGGAGGGTACTATGGTGTTAAATGCTGAGCTGTAGTCGATGAACAGCATTCTTACATAGGTATTCTTCTTGTCCAGATGGGATAGGGCAGTGTGCAGTGTGATGGCGATTGCGTCGTCAGTGGACCTATTGGGGTGGTCAGCAAATTGGAGTGGGTCTAGGGTATCAGGTAGGGTGGAGGTTATATGAACCTTGACTAGTCTCTCAAAGCCATTCATGATGACAGAAGTGAGTGCAATGGGGCGATAGTCATTTAGTTCAGTTACCTTAGCTTTCTTGGGTACAGGAACAACGGTGGCTATCTTGAAGCATGGGAGGACAACAGACTGGGATAGGGATTGATTAAATATTTCCGTAAACACACCAGCCAGCTGGTCCTGTGCATGCTCTGAGGACACGGCTAGGGATGTCGTCTGGGCCGACAGCCTTGCGAGGGTAAACACGTTTAAATGTTTTACTAACATTGGCCACGGAGAAAGAGAGCCCACAGTCTTTGGTAGCAGGCCGTGTCAGTGGCACTGTATTGTCCCCAAAGCGAGGAAATAAGTTGTTTAATTTGTCTGGAAGCAAGACGTCAATGTCCGCGACTGGGCTGGTTTTCTTTTTGTAATCCATGATTGACTGTAGACCCTGCCACATACGTCTCGTGTTTGAGCCGTTGAATTGCGACTACTTTGGCTCTATACTGACGCTTTTCTTGTTTGATCGCCTTGAAGGGAAAAGCTGTACAGTTTGTATTCGGTCATGTTTCCGGTTGCCTTGCCATGATTAAAAGCGGTGGTTCGAGCTTTCAGTTTTGCGCGAATACTGCCATCAATCCACGGTTTCTGGTTAGGAAATGTTTTAATTGTCTCCGATGCACTTGCTAATAAACTCGCTCACAGAATCAGTGTATACATCAATGTTATTGTCTGAGGCGATCCAGAACATATCCCAGTCCATGTGATCGAAGCAATCTGATTGGTCAGTTGAGCATTGTGTAGACCTGAGCACGGATTTGCCGAAGGCAGGGTGGGGGAGGGCTTTGTATGCAACTCAGAAGTTAGAGTAGCAATGATCCAGAATGGTACCAGCTCGGGTCGCACATTCGATTTGCTGATTGAATTTAGTAAGTCTTGTTCTCAAGTTAGCTTTGTTAAAATCCTCAGCTACAATAAATGCACCTCAGGATGTATGGTTTCCAGTTTACCTAAAGTCCAGTGAAGTTCTTTCAGGGCCGACGAGGTATCTGCTTGGGGGGGGGGGTATACACGGCTGTAATTATAATCGAAGAGAATTCTCTTGGAAGATAATGCGGTCGGCATTTGATTGTAAGGAATTCTAGGTCAGGTGAACAAAAGGACTTGAGTCGTTCACACCATGAGTCGTTAATCACAAGGCATACACCTCCGCCCTTCTTCTTACCAGAGAGATGTTTGTTTCGGTCAGCGCGATGCATATCCCGAGTGAGCCATGTTTCCCTGAAACAGAGAATGTTACAATCTCAGATGTCCCTCTGGAAGGCAACTCGTGCCCTAATTTCATCCACCTTGTTATCTAGAGACTGGACATTGGTGAGTAATATGCTCTGAATCGGTGGATGGTGTGCTCGCCTTCTAAGTCTCACCAGTTGGCTGCTCCACGTGCCTTTCCTGTGGCGACCTTGTTGTTTTAGGTCGGCCTCTGGGATAAGATCCCATGACAAAGGATTCGCTTCGGGAAAGTTGTATTCCTGGTCGTAATCACTTTTATATCCAATAGTTATTCCTGGCTGTATGTAATAACACTTGAGGTTTTCTGTGCTAACAATGTCAGAAATAAAACTTTAAAAAACAAATTACTGCATAGTTTTCTAAGGACCTGAAACTAGGTGACCATCTCTGTCAGGGCCATGCGGTGTGTTTTCACTTTTAACAATAAACAAGCTTTTTTGCATTTACTTCCATTGTCCTCCAAGAGTTGCTGAATATCTTCTACTGCAGTTTGTTCCTCAATTCAAGCACCTTGGTTTGAGAGCGAGGTAGCAGCAGTGCTCCCCCCAAAGCTTTGTGATTATCCACAGCAAACGGTATGCTGTGTGTTTTCTTTACTTTGTTGGCTTCATTTGGCTTGAGGGAGTTTGAGTTTACTTGCGTAGGCTACTGTTTCTCCCCTCCAACCCCTTATTGTTGAGCATTTAGGATGTGGTTCAGAACAGCCTAGCTACACTATTTTAATCTTTATTTAACTAGGCAAGTCAGTTAAGAACACATTCTAATTTAGAATGACTGCCTATGCCGGCCAAACCCAGATGATGCCGAGCAAATTGTGCGCCGCCCTATGGGACTCCCAATCACGGCCGGTTGTGATACAGCCTGGATTCGAACCTGAGATGCAGTGCCTTAGACCGCTGCGCCACTTGGGAGCTAAACAAGTAGCTCCTGTATGTAGGTTAAAGTGTACAGCTTAAATATTGAAGTCGCCCAACTTTGGATTTGCACTAACTGTCTGGATGTCTTTGTAGGTCCAGGCTAAACAGATTTGGTCTTGAAATGCCAGAATGTGCCTTATGTTCAAAGATTAGCTGGGTCCATGTAAACCCTTCAATAGTAATAACAAAATGTGGAGCATAACACTCAGATAAACTTTCTTGCAAATGTTAAGATTTATTTTTATAATTTTGCTGGCAAAATATAAATACAAATGAGATATTTTAATTACAAAAAAACCACAAATAGTATAACTGCTACTGTTCTGCAATAGCCACCCTGTTATGTACAAGTTCTGTACCGAAGGGCAACTATCTTCTCATCTTTAAACCTGTAATATTATACAAAAACACATCTCTTCAGTTTTGCAAGTGAAATGAGAGACTAAATGAGAAGCAGATTGAACACAGGTACAAAACAGCCCCTGAGGGTGATGAGAGTGCTAACTCTGTCTGAGGAGAACAAAAAACTATACAACTGATCCTCATCATGTGCTTCCTATGAACAAAAAATGTGACATTCAAAAAGCGCTGCCTCAGTGCTCAGACACACACTATGGCATATAAACTGACACACACACACATATATTATACTGTTTAACACACAAACAACCTTCCAATCATGATAACACAACCACACTCTCACTCACACAATTGCAGGAGAGAAATCAATATAACATTTCCAGATATATTTATACTTATATTAATACATTTATAAAAATAAGACAAATGTTAATTTACAGTCGCCTCTTCATCTTCGCTTGATGTACAGACACATTCAGGTCTCTGCTGCTCTGCCTGTCCGTTCGTCCATACAGTCCAGAGCAGGAGTTCATCTCAGATCTCAGGGCAGGGGTCTTACTCATTCACCTATCGTAGACCCCCACTGTAGAGAAGGGATTCAGAAATCTGAGTCAAAGTTCAGGGTCAGGGATAACAACCTCCTGTTAGCGTTAGCCTTAGCTTTAAAATTAGCGTTACCATTAGTCTTAGAGTTAGTCTTAGCTTTAGAATTAGCCATAGCCCTAATGTTCCCATTGACATTAGCCTTAGCATTAACGTTAGCCTCCAGGGGTTCATCCCAGCGGTCATCCAGGCACTCCAGGGTGGATCCCAGCAGAGCGGCCAGCTCAGCACTCCCCTCCACCAGGTCCAGCAGCTCCTTGCTGTCTGGCTGGAAGCCCTCCAGCTCGTCTGGGCAGGAGAAGAGCTGGGAGAGGGAGGCCTGGCGGTAAAACTCTGCCTCGGCCATCGTCACCACCTTCATGTGGGGGAAGGAGGAGCGGAATGAACGGGCCGACATCCGCAGCTTCCGGAGAACATCTGAGAGGAGAAGCCAGTTCCTGGACCTGGGGGGTGGAGGGAGGATTCGGGACCGCAAGGATTTACACAAAAGATTATTTGTTAATCTCTTGCATCTCACTCTCTCATTCTGTACTCTTTCACTGCTTCTATACAATCATATTGATTTCTCTGTGTGTGTGTGTGTGTGTATACACTCACCCCTGCGACAAGGACACCTGGATGTTGTAGCAGGGGAGGAGGGGTTGGTTGGAGAACTCAAACTCAAAGAGCTCCCTCCTGTCCCCGTCATCTTCCTCTGGACCTGGGGGATCCGCCAGCATGTTACACACACTGCCCTCCTCTAAGGACTCTGAGACATGGAGAAAGGGATACACAGTTAGAATAACACAAGTCCACTGCCCTCTTCTAATGACTCAAAGTATTCACAGCCTTGGACTTTTCCACGTTGTTGTGTCCCAGCATGAGATGCTGTGTCAGTGGCATACACACAATGCCCCATCATGCCACAGTGGAATTAGGTTTTAAAATTTTATACAAATTAATTTAAAAACTGAAAAGCTGAAATGTCTTGGGTCAATAAGTATTCAACCCCTTTGTTATGTCAAGACTAAATACAGTCAGGAGTAAATAAGTCAAAACACCAGTCTCAACGGCGAAGAGGCGACTCTGGGATGCAGGCTTTCTAGGCAGATTGGAAAGAAAAAGCCATATCACAGGCTGGACAATAAAAATAAAAGATTAAGATGGGCAAAATAACAGACACTGGACAGAGGAACTCTGCCTAGAAGGCCAGCATCCCGGAGTCGCCTCTTCACTGTTGACGTTGAGACGGGTATATTTTTGTTTAAACCTAAAGGGGTCCTAAAATTCTCAATCAAAAAGCTAAATGATCCTTGGTATGACCATCTTAAAACAATTCCAAATAGCTTAGTAGAACTACCCCCAGTCAAACGTTTAGACACACCTACTCATTCAAGGGATTTTATATTTGGACTATGTTCTACATTGTAGAATAATAGTGAAGACATCAAAACTATGAAATAACACATATGGAATCACGTAGTAACCAAAAAGTGTTAAACAAATCAAAAAATATTTTATATTCTTCAAAGTAGCCACCCTTTGCCTTGATGATTGCTTTGCACACTCTTGGCATTCTCTCAACCAGCTTCATGAGGTAGTCACCTGGAATGCATTTCAATTAACAGGTGTGCCTTGTTAAAGTATAATTTGTGGAATTTCTTTCCTTCTTTTTGAGCCAATCAGTTGTGTTGTGACATGGTAGGAGTGTTATACAGAAGATAGCCCTATTTGGTAAAAGACCAAGTCCATATTATGCTCAAATAAGCAAAAAGAAACGATAGTCCATCATGACGTCAGCCAATCTGGAAAATTTCAAGAACTTTGAAAGTTTCTTCAAGTGCATTTGCAAAAACCATCAAGCGTTATGATGAAACTGGCTCTCATGAGTTACCTCTGCTGCAGAGGATAAATTCATTAGAGTTAACTGCACCTCAGATTGCAGCCCAAATAAATGCTTCACAGAGTTCAAGTATAAGACACATCTCAATGTCAACTGTTCAGAAGAAACTGCGTGAATCAGGCCTTCGTTGTCAAATTGCTGCAAAGAAACTACTACTAAAGGACACCATTAATAAGAAGATGGGTAAGCATCCCTTTCCCTTTTCCCCTACATGGGCTCGGGAGCACCTCCGTGGCTATGTGGAGGGGGGGGGGGCAGTGAACCTGGGTAAGCATTCCCTTTCCCTTTTCCCCTACATGGGCTCGGGAGCACCTCCGTGGCTATGTGGAGGGGGGGGGGGGCAGTGAACCTGGGTAAGCATCCCTTTCCCTTTTCCCCTACATGGGCTCGGGAGCACCTCCGTGGTTATGGGGAGGGGGGGGCAGTGAACCTGGGTAAGCATCCCTTTCCCTTTTCCCCTTTCGGGAGCACCCCGTGGTTATACAGTGAATGGGCTACATGGGGGAGCACCTCCGTGGTTATGGGGAGGGGGGGGGCAGTGAACCTGGGTAAGCATCCCTTTCCCTTTTCCCCTACATGGGCTCGGGAGCACCTCCGTGGCTATGTGGAGGGGGGCAGTGAACCTGGGTAAGCATTCCCTTTCCCTTTTCCCCTACATGGGCTCGGGAGCACCTCTGTGGCTATGTGGAGGGGGGGGGGCAGTGAACCTGGGTAAGCATTCCCTTTCCCTTTTCCCCTACATGGGCTCGGGAGCACCTCCGTGGTTATGGGGGGGGCGCCAGTTTCTGGTTGTCTTTTCCACTCCACTGGTTTTGTGTGCATAAAACCCCACCACATGTGAGTACACGAAGACTAGGGCCAGTTAGTTAGTTGTTTTTGAAGGATAGTGGGGTGTGGCTCCTGTCCTTGAACCCAGACTGACAGCAGGTGAGTTGTGTTTGTGTTTTTGAGCATTTGTAATAGTTATATTGGTTGAGGAAAATGTCTTCCATTCTGAGTAGTTTTGTTCAAGCTCCTTCATAGGTAGTAGCCTTAGAGTTATGTACTAAGGAGCAGTTAATTTACATTTCTGAACATCAAATTGTTGCTCATTTAAAAAAAACTTAAAACTAGATTAAAGCATGGTCTTAGGGAAATGTTTTTTTTGGGGGGGTCAGTCTGCTAGTAGTGAGGATGCAAGTTTTGAGCTGCAGAGGGAGCTGTTGCAAATGCAGTTAGAGTGTAATTGAGAAATGCTAATAGACCAGAAGGACTACCACAGTTTGACATTTCACAGAATCTTTGTTTGTTGCCTAAATTTGATGTGTCAGATCCAGACACATACTTTGCTTTATTTGAGCGTATTGTGGAAGCTAGAGATTGGTCAGATTTGGACATGACTGTTGCAATGTGTACTTACAGGTAAAGCATGTGAGGCTTTTGCAGCTCTGAGTGTAGCTGACAGTAAAGTTTTTGCTATAGTTAAATCGGCAGTTCTGAAGGTCTACGAGCTTGTGTCAGAGGCATATCATCAACGTTTTAGTTACAGGAAAAAGTTAAATTCACAAACCTATTCTGAGCTTGTTCGTGATTTGACTTCTGCATTTAATCGTTGGTGTACAGCTTCTGAAGTTAATACTTTTGAGGGTCTGTCTAATTTGATTGTGTTAGAACAGTTCAAAAATTGTGTCTGACCAGGTTGCTACATACATGAATGAATGTAAAGTTAAGTCTCCAAGTGATGTAGCAATCCTTGCAGATGAGTACTGGCTAACACATAGCCATTTTGAGTCAGTGACATGTACCATAAATAACTTTACTCCTAGGAATAGTAGGTCATCTTTTTCTGGTGCTTCTTTCCAAAGACCTCAGCAGAAGTTTGGG
Organism: Oncorhynchus gorbuscha; assembly: GCF_021184085.1. Lineage (NCBI taxonomy): Eukaryota > Metazoa > Chordata > Actinopteri > Salmoniformes > Salmonidae > Oncorhynchus > Oncorhynchus gorbuscha. The sequence goes on along the minus strand of NC_060181.1, from coordinate 82,603,137 downwards.
TCTGGAGGACGTAAAGCACCGGTTAATGCTAATACCTGTCGTTACTGTTTAGTTGAAGGACATTGGAAGAAAGATTGTCCTCTGCTTAAATCGGGAAAGTCAGGTCCAGTTAAACCTGTGATGGCAGCTCCTGTTACAGCCACCAGTTGAGTTTGATTCTCATTCTTCCCTCTGATTTTTCAGCCTTTATTTCAGATGGTGTCGTGTCCCTGGTAGATGGCAACCAAAATGTTTCAATCAAGATCTAAAGAGACACTGGAGGTTTAGATTATTTTATTCTGGAATCTAAAGAGTCTGATACTGGCAGTTGTGTAATGGTATGTGGTATGGGTTTAGTTCCATTCTCTTGTCCTTTATATGAAGTTACCCTAAAATGTGGTCTGGTAGAGGGTGATGTAGATATTGGGGTTAGACCCCAGTTGCCAGTAGAGGGAGTCCACATGATTTTGGGGAATGACTTGGCAGGTAGTAAGGTGTAGGCAGATGGAAAACTAAACATCTGTAAGAAGCAACCTTCAGTGTCCCCTGCAAGGGAATCTCCAGATCAAAACTGTGTCTCCTGAGGGATTTCCAGTTTGTGCGGTTACCCCCGCAGCCTCTCGTAAGGAGATTGAGAGTAAGCCAGAAAGTCTTGAGTTGTCAGTCAAACTCCAGACAGAACAGTTGACTAGTTCTAGAGATTCATTGATGGCTGAGCAAAAGGCCGATACTACCTTGGCTGATCTGTTTGATAAAGTTGTTCCTGATTCAGTGGTGAGGAATAGTGCTCAGTGTTATTTTCTTCTTGATGGGCTGTTGGTCAGGAAATGGCTTCCACACTATGATCAGGGTCTAGAGAACCAGTCTTTCAAATAGTTGTACCTACTACTTTGCGAAATAAAGTGTTGCAAACTTCACATGGTGATGTGGCAGGTCATATGGGTGTTCGTAAAACTTATGATCGCATACTCCGTTATTTGTTACTGGCCAAGTTTAAAGAGGGATGTAACTCAGTTTATTCAAACTTGTCATACGTGTCAGCGCACAGGTAAGCCAAACCAGCCATAGGGCATCCTTTTGAGCATCTTATTATCGATTGTGTTGGGCCTTTACCAAGGTCCAAGTCAGGTCATAGCTACTTATGTGTCAAGCAACCAGATATCTGGCAGCTTTTTCCTTGCGTACCATAACTTCAAAATCAGTAGTTAACCTCTTGAAACTAGGGAGCACTATTTTCATTTTTGGAAAAATAACGTTCCCAAAGTAAACAGGCTATTTTTCAGGACCAGATAATAGCATATGCATATAATTGACAGCTTAGGATAGAAAACACTCTAAAGTTTCAAAAACTGTAAAAATATTGTTTGAGTATAACAGAACTGATATTGCAGGCGAAAGCTCTTATTTAGAAACCTCTGCATTCCTATTGAGCAGTGAAGGGGACATCAACAAGATTCCTTTTTCTATGGCTTCCCTGATGTGTCTAGTGTCACAAGACAGTTTCAGGCTTTTATTTTGAAAAATGAGCGTGAGCGACAACATTGCGTCAGTGGTCAGCTGATGGCTCTCAGATTGATATGTGCGTAATAGACAAATGCGGCCATTGTTTCACTCTATTCTACTAAGAAGCCAACTGATCCGGTTGATATTATCGAAAATATATTTGAAAAACACCTTGAGAATTGATTATTAAAAAAAACGTTTGCCATGTTTCTGTCTTATGGATCTAATTTGGAATATTTTTCGGCGTTGTCGTGACCGCAATTTCCGGTCGATTTCTCAGCGAAACGTGAAGAACAAACGAGGCTGTGTCGGCTACAAAAATAATCTTTATGGAAAAAGGAACATTTGCTATCTAACTGGGAGTCTTGTGAGTGAAAACATCCGAAGCTCATCAAAGGTAAACTATTTAATTTGATTGCTTTTCTGATTTGTGACCAAGCTGCCTGCTGCTATCTAGGCATAATGCTATGCTAGGCTATCGATAAACTTACACAAATGCCTGTCTTGCTTTGGCTGTAAAGCATCATTTAAAAATCTGAGATGACTTGGTGATTAACAAAAGGCTAAGCTCTGTTTCAATATATTTCACTTGTAATTTCATGAATATTAATATTTTATTTCAACATTTGGGATTCCAAAAATCATCCAGTCAGATCAGGGATCTAACTTTAACTTTAAGCTGTTTGAGAACCTGAGCAAATAAATGGGAGGTAAACACAAGTCTACTGCGTTCCATGCCCAGAGCCAGGGAGCTTTGGAACGTTTTCAAACTTTAAAATCCTTGCTTCGTGCATACTGTACAGAACTGTCTACAGATTGGGGGGAGGGGTTACCTTGGCTGTTACTAGCTGCTCGTGAAGTAGTACAGGAAAGCACAGGGTTTAGCCCAAATGACTTAGTGTTTGGTCATAAGGTGTGTGGACCTTTAGCGTTGTTGCAGGATGGTTGTTTGCCTGAGGAACCACCTCAGAACCTTATTGACTATGTAAATGGTCTTAGGTTGAAGTTGTATAGGGCTGGTGAACTGGCGAAAGAAAAACTGAAATATGACGGACAGGCTGAGCTGCTTGAATTTAGTCCCAGTGATCAGGGACTAAAGGGAAAATCAAATCAAGAGTCGGCTTTCTATTCCGCAACAAAGCCTCCTTCACTCACGCTGCCAAGCTTACCCTAGTAAAACTGACTATCCTACCGATCCTCGACTTCGGCGATGTCATCTACAAAATTGCTTCCAAAACTCTACTCAGCAAATTGGATGCAGTTTATCACAGTGCCATCCGTTTTGTCACTAAAGCACCTTATACTACCCACCACTGCGACTTGTATGCTCTAGTCGGCTGGCCCTCGCTACATATTCGTCGCCAGACCCACTGGCTCCAGGTCATCTACAAGGCCATGCTAGGTAAAGCTCCGCCTTATCTCAGTTCACTGGTCTCGATGGCAACACCCATCCGTAGCACGCGCTCCAGCAGGTGTATCTCACTGATCATCCCTAAAGCCAACACCTCATTCGGCCGCTTTTCGTTCCAGTACTCTGCTGCCTGTGACTGGAACGAATTGCAAAAATCGCTGAAGTTGGAGACTTATCTCCCTCACCAACTTCAAACATCAGCTATCTGAGCAGCTAACCGATCGCTGCAGCTGTACATAATCTATTGGTAAATAGCCCACCCATTTTCACCTACCTCATCCCCACAGTTTTGATTTATTTACTTTTCTGCTCTTTTGCACACCAATATCTCTACCTGTACATGATCATCTGATCATTTATCACTCCAGTGTTAATCTGCAATATTGTAATTATTTGCCTACCTCCTCATGCCTTTTGCACACATTGTATATAGACTCCCTTTTTTTCTACTGTGTTATTGACTTGTTAATTGTTTACTCCATGTGTAACTCTGTTGTCTGTTCACACTGCTATGCTTTATCTTGGCCAGGTCGCAGTTGCAAATGAGAACTTGTTCTCAACTAGCCTACCTGGTTAAATAAAGGTGTTCTCAACTAGCCTACCTGGTTAAATAAAGGTGTTCTCAACTAGCCTACCTGGTTAAATAAAGGTGTTCTCAACTAGCCTACCTGGTTAAATAAAGGTTCTCAACTAGCCTACCTGGTTAAATAAAGGTGTTCTCAACTAGCCTACCTGGTTAAATAAAGGTGTTCTCAACTAGCCTACCTGGTTAAATAAAGGTGTTCTCAACTAGCCTACCTGGTTAAATAAAGGTTTTCTCAACTAGCCTACCTGGTTAAATAAAGGTGTTCTCAATTAGCCTACCTGGTTAAATAAAGGTGTTCTCAACTAGCCTACCTGGTTAAATAAAGGTGTTCTCAACTAGCCTACCTGGTTAAATAAAGGTGTTCTCAACTAGCCTACCTGGTTAAATAAAGGTGTTCTCAACTAGCCTACCTGGTTAAATAAAGGTGTTCTCAACTAGCCTACCTGGTTAAATAAAGGTGTTCTCAACTAGCCTACCTGGTTAAATAAAGGTGTTCTCAACTAGCCTACCTGGTTAAATAAAGGTGAAATAAAATAAAAATACAACTTTCTCTTCTGCCTCTTGTAAGTTCACCTTTTCAGGCAAAGTACTGCGGTCCTTTCACTGTGTTGCGTAAAGTGTCAGATTTGAACAATCTTATTGAAACCCCTAGTCATAGGATGTCCTCTAAATTATGCCATGTCAACCTGTTAAAATGTTATCACTCCCGTGATCTAAGCAAAGTTGAAGGCACTCCCAGTGGTGAGGTCAGCATTGACTGCTGCTCCAGTCGCTGCATCTTGTCTTTAATTTGGTGGAGGGGGAGAAGAGATAGTTAGGGTTTCGGATGAGGTCTTACAAGGTCAGTTGAAGAACCTCCAGACTTTGCAAAACCTTGGGGTTTTGGTAGATCATTTAGACTCAAATGTGATGAATTGGTAGCTCTTATTAGAAACTACCCTGTTTTGTTTTCTGACACTATCGCAAACCCACTTAATTGAGCATGATATAGACATCGGAGATGCTAAGCCTATTAAACAGAGATTTTTATTGTGTATCTGAGGAGAAGAGACTGCAATTGGAAACAGAGGTGCAGTATATGTTGGACAATGGTATTGCGGAGCCATGTTGTTCAAATTGGGCTTCACCCTGTCTTTTGGTCAACAAGTCTGATTCCACATTCAGACCTTGCACTGATTATAGAAATGTTAACAATGTTGCTAAAGCAGACCTTTACCCTCTTCCTAGGATGGAGGACTGTATTCATCAAGTTGGGTCAGCAAATTTGATCTTTTAAAGGGATATTGGCAAGTACCCCTTACCAAAAGAGCTTGTGAGATTGCTGCCTTTATAATAACTCCATCTGGTTTGTTCTCTTATAAAGTGATGGCTTGCGGAATGCTCCAGCCACCTTCCAGAGGCTATCGAATCGGGTGGTCTCAGGTCTGGAAGGGTGTGCGCCGTGTATTTGGACGACGTGGTCGTCTACTCCGACTCCTCGGAGGAGCATGTTTGGAGAGTGCAAGCCCTGTTCGAAAGACTGGTGTGGGCCAGGTTGACTATCAATTTGGCTAAATGTGAGTTTGCCAAAGCTACATTCACATACCTAGGCAAGGTTGTTGGTCAGGATTTTGTTGATGCGTTGGGCTTTGTTCTTTCAACCATTAAACCTTGATATTAGACACATTAGTGGTAAGGGTCTCGTGCTCCTTTAACCTAGTTTGTATCTTCTCTTTGCTGACCCCTACAGGCTGTCTGCTCCTCTTTCCGCTTAAATTGCTCCCCAGGTACCAGGGCTGCCGAGTTTGAGGGGCGGACAGTCAGCTGGGGGACACGGGGCTACTGCTAGGAGCCGGGACTGGTATACTTTTTTTTGGTGGGGGGGGACTTTGGATTGTTTTGAATATGTTGGGCCGAAATTTGGGTTGAGGGTGGGACCCTCATTTTAAGGAGGGGGGGGGTGTCATGGGTGGTTCCTCCTGAAGGCAGAGGGTCGTTAGTGATTGGAGCCACCTGGTCTCAGTGTATTTAAACTGCTTCACTCTCGTCTCCCTCTCTGCTCCTCCAGGTATGATCCTGTTTTGTTTGTTCCTTATTCATTTTCACTCAGTCATATTCACAGATTCACGCATCCCTGCACTTTACATTATGATACTTTCACCACTCATTCCTTTTTCTTTGTTTAGAGTTAATAAAGAAACTTTTTGATTGGCCTATACATGTTTGTTTCCCACCATTTTTGCCACAGGCTATGAGCCGGCCTGTGACAATATGAAATCTGTGCTTTGGTCTGAGTCCAAATTTGAGGTTTTTGGTTCCAACAACCGTCTTTGTGAGACGCAGAAAGGATGATATTATCTGCATGTGTGGTTCCAACCGTGAAGCACGGAGGTGGTGGTGTGATGGTGCTTTGCTGGTGACACTGTCTGTGATTTATTTATAATTCAAGGCGCACTTAACCAGCATGGCTACCACAGCATTCTGCAGCGAAATGGCATCCCATCTGGTTTGCGCTTAGTGAGACAATCATTTGTTTTTCAACAGGACAATGACCCAAAACACACCTTCAGCTGTGTAAGGGCTATTTGACCAAGAAGGAGAGTGATTGAGTGCTGCATCAGATGACCTGGCCTCCACAATCACCCAACCTTAACCAAATTGAGATGGTTTGGACCACAGAGTGAAGGCAAAGCAGCCACCAAGTCCTCAGCACTTGTGGGAACTGCTGGAAAACGACCCAAAACAATGACGCCGCAGACGGTCAGGCTCCATAAACGGGCACATCGCCCACCGCTTCTGAGTATACTACTAACCAATGTCCAGTCTCTTGAAGGGTTGCCTTCCAGAGAGACATCAGAGATTAACTCCATTTCGTTGCTCCTAGCCTATAGACAGGAACCGCCCAGGTCCGACCAATCTGATTCCACCCTTCAAGATTGCTTCGATCACGTGGACTGGGATATGTTTTTCACGTCGAACAACATTGATGTATACGCTGATTTGGTCAGCGAGTTTATTGGTGGTGATGTAACCACGGTGACAATTAAAACCTTCCCCAACCAGAAGCCGTGGATTGATGGCAGCAGTCGAGCAAAACTGAAAGCGCGAACCACTGCTTTTATTCAGGGCAAGGTGACCGGAAACATGACCAAATACAAACAGTGTAGCTATTCCCTCCGCAAGGCAATCAAACAAGCTAAGCGTCAGTATAGAGACAAAGTAGAGTCGCAATTCAACGGCTCAGACACGAGACGTATGTGGCAGTCTACAAAAGAAAAAGCAGCCCCGTCGCAGATCATGATGCCATCAGGATGCCTTGTTTCCAGACAGACTAAACAACTTTTTTGATTGCTTTGACGACAATACAGTGCCACTGACACCACTACCAAATCATGCAGGCTCTCCTTCACTGCAGCCAACGTGAGAAAAACATTTAAATGTGTCAACCCTCGCAAGGCTGCAGGCCCAGACGGCATCCCCAGCCGCGTCCTCAGAGCATGTGCTAGCTAGTGTGTTTACAAACATATTCAATCAATCAATCCCTAACCCAATCTGCTGTTCCCACATGCTTCAAGAGGGCCAACATTGTTCCTGTTCCCAAGAGAACTAAGCGACTATCGCCCCGTGGCACTCACTTCTGTCACCATGAAGTGCTTTGAGAGACTAGTCAAGGACCATATCACCTCCACCCTACCGGCCACCCTAGACCCACTTCAGTGTGCTTACCGCCCCAATAGGACCACAGACAAAGGAATCGCCATCACACTGCCCTATCCCATCTGGACAAGATGAATACCTATGTAAGAATGCTGTTTATCGACTACAGCTCAGCATTTAACACCATAGTACCCTCCAAACTTGTCATTAAGCTCTCGACTCCGCCCTGTGCAACTAGGTCCTGGACTTCCTGACGGGCCGCCCACCAGGTGGTGAGGGTAGGTAACAACCTCCCACAAGGGTGAGTTCTCGGCCCTCTCCTGTACTCCCTGTTCACCCACGACTATGTGGCCATGCACACCTCCAACTCTACCATCAAGTTTGCAGATGACACTACAGCGGTAGGCTTGACAACGATGAGACGGCCTACAGGGAGGAGGTAAGGGCCCTCTGAGTGTGGTGTCAGGAAAATAATCTCACACTCAACGTCAACAAAACAAAGGAGATGATAGTAGACTTCAGGAAACAGCAGAGGGAGCAGCCCACTATCTACATCGACAGGACAGTAGTGGAGAGGGTGGAGAGTTAAGTTCCTCGGCGTACACATCGGGGATAAACTGAAATGATCCACCCACACAGACAGCGTGGTGAAGAAGGCTCAGCAGCACCTCTTCAACCTCAGGAGGCTGAAGACATTTGACTTGTAACCAAAAACACTAACAACTTTTACAGGTGCACAATCACAGGAAGGCCAAAAAGATCATCAAGGACAACAACTACCCGAGCCACTGTCTGTTCACCCCGCTATAATCCAGAAGGCGAGGTCAGTACAGGTGCATCAAAGCTGGGACAGAGAGAAAACAGCTTCTATCTCAAGGCCATCAGACTTAAACAGCCATCACTAACATTGAGTGGCTGCTGCCAACATACTGACTCAAATCTCTAGCCACTTTAATAATAAAAAACTGGATGTAATAAATGTATCACTAGTCACTTTAAACAATGTCACTTTATATAATGTTTACATATCCTACATTACTCATCTCATATGTATATACTGTACTCTATACCATCTACTGCATCTTGACTATGCTGAACGGCCATCACTCATCAATATATTGATATGTACATATCTTATTCATTCCTTTACACTTGTGTATAAGGTAGTTGTTGTTAGATTACTTGTTAGATATTACTGCATGGTCGGAAGTAATATAATAATAATAATAATAATAATAATAATAAGTAGAAGCACAAGCGTTTCGCTACACTCTCATTAACATCTGCTAACCATGTGTATGTGACCAATAACATTTGATTTGAAAAGCATTCCAGGTGTTGCTGGTTGAGAGAATGCCAAGAGTGTGCAAAGCTGTCATCAAGGCAAATGGTGCCTACTTTGAAGAACCTAAAATATATTTTGGATTTGTTTAATACTTTTTTACTATTCTACAATGTAGAAATAAAGAAAAACCTTTGAATGAACACACACACAAATAGAAATAGAGCTAAACTCACCGCACACAGCACTGCCATAGAATTCCCAGTGGGTCTCTGGGTCGTCAGAGTGGCCCTGCAGGTCAGCAAAATAATCTATGTGGAGAAGAGAGAGAGAGAGAAAGAAAGTGAGAGGAAAGAGCGAGGGAGAGAGAAAGCGTGAGAGAGACGAGCAAGGTTAGATGAGAGGCCTGCCACAGCTTTGGTAGAGAGAGGGCTGTCTATACTGCATCATAGCTGGCTGGATACTTGAAGTGGGGGGTATTATATAGCTGGCTGGATACTTGAAGTATGGACTACCTGACATGAGGACTCCTTGCTGTCCCCAGTCCACCTGGCCATGCTCCTGCTCCAGTTTCAACTGTTCTGCCTTACTATTATTCAACCATGCTGGTCATTTATGAACATTTGAACATCTTGGCCACATTCTGTTATAATCTCCACCCGGCACAGCCAGAAGAGGACTGGCCACCCCACATATGCTCTCTCTAATTCTCTCTTTCTTTCTCTCTCTCGGAGGACCTGAGCCCTAGGACCGTGCCCCAGGACTACCTGACATGATGGCTCCTTGCTGTCCCCAGTCCACCTGACTGTGCTGCTGCTCCAGTTTCAACTGTTCTGCCTTATTATTATTTGACCATGCTGGTCATTTATGAACATTTGAACATCTTGGTCATGTTCTGTTATAATCTTTACCCGGCACAGCCAGAAGAGAGAGGACTGGCCACCCCACATAGCCCGGTTCCTCTAGGTTTCTTCCTAGGTTTTGGCCTTTCTAGGGAGTTTTTCCTAGCCACCGTGCTTTTACACCTGCATTGTTTGCTGTTTGGGGTTTTAGGCTGGGTTTCTGTACAGCACTTTGAGATATCAGCTGATGTACGAAGGGCTATATAAATAAATTTGATTTGATTTGATTTGAAGTGGGGGGATAGGAAGGGAGAGAGAGGGGCTGTCTATACTGCATCATAGCTGGCTGGATACTTGAAGTGGGGGGATAGGAAGGGAGAGAGAGGGGCTGTCTATACTGCATCATAGCTGGCTGGATACTTGAAGTGAGGGGAGAGAGAGGGCTGTCTATACTGCATCATAGCTGGCTGGATACTTGAAGTGGGGGGAGAGAGAGGGGCTGTCTATACTGCATCATAGCTGGCTGGATACTTGAAGTGGGGGGAGAGGAGGGGAGAGAGAGGGGCTGTCTATACTGCATCATAGCTGGCTGGATACTTGAAGTGGGGGCAGAGGAGGGGAGAGAGGGGCTGTCTAGACTGCATCATAGCTGGCTGGACATTTGAAGTGAGGGGAGAGGAGGGGAGAGAGAGAGGGGCTGTCTATACTGCATCATAGCTGGCTGGATACTTGAAGTGGGGGGAGAGAGAGAGGGACTGTCTATACTGCATCATAGCTGGCTGGATACTTGAAGTGGGGGAGAGAGAGGGGCTGTCTATACTGCATCATAGCTGGCTGGATACTTGAAGTGGGGGAGAGGAGGGGAGAGAGGGGCTGTCTATACTGCATCATAGCTGGCTGGATACTTGAAGTGGGGGAGAGAGAGAGGGACTGTCTATACTGCATCATAGCTGGCTGGATACTTGAAGTGGGGGGAGAGAGAGAGGGGCTGTCTATACTGCATCATAGCTGGCTGGATACTTGAAGTGAGGGGAGAGAAAGGGGCTGTCTACACTGCATCATAGCTGGCTGGATACTTGAAGTGGGGGGAGAGGAGGGGGAGAGAGAGGGGCTGTCTATACTGCATCATAGCTGGCTGGACATTTGAAGTGAGGGAGAGGAGGGAGAGAGAGAGGGGCTGTCTATACTGCATCATAGCTGGCTGGATACTTGAAATGGGGGGAGAGGAGGGGAGAGAGAGAGGGGCTGTCTATACTGCATCATAGCTGGCTGGACATTTGAAGTGAGGGGAGAGGAGGGGAGAGAGAGAGGGGCTGTCTATACTGCATCATAGCTGGCTGGATACTTGAAATGGGGGGAGAGGAGGGGAGAGCGAGGGGCTGTCTATACTGCATCATAGCTGGCTGGATACTTGAAATGGGGGGATAGGAGGGAAGAGAGAGGGCTGCTGTCTGAAGTAGGGGCTGCATCATAGCTGGCTGGATACTTGAAGTGGGGAGAGAGAGAGGGGCTGTCTATACTGCATCATAGCTGGCTGGATACTTGAAGTGAGGGGAGAGGAGGGACTGTCTATACTGCATCATAGCTGGCTGGATACTTGAAGTGGGGGGAGAGAGAGGGGCTGTCTATACTGCATCATAGCTGGCTGGACATTTGAAGTGAGGGGAGAGAGAGAGGGACTGTCTATACTGCATCATAGCTGGCTGGACATTTGAAGTGAGGGGAGAGAGAGGGCTGTCTATACTGCATCATAGCTGGCTGGATACTTGAAGTGGGGGGATAGGAAGGGAGAGAGGGGGGCTGTCTATACTGCATCATAGCTGGCTGGATACTTGAAGTGGGGGGATAGGAAGGGAGAGAGGGGGGCTGTCTATACTGCATCATTGCTGGCTTGGTTCATGCTGAGGCTAGAGGAATATGCTAAAAATGAAATTGGAACCACACTCTCTCTACTTCCTTCCCTCTCTCACACACACACGGAGACATTTACGGTACTAGGCGCACACACAAACCCAAGTACACACAAACACAGAGAGCCAGTAAGAGCTGGGCTGAGTGCCAGTACTGAGGCGTTGGGTGTCTGGCGTGTGTTTGGAGGGATTAACGACCTCCAGATGAGTGGGACCAGGTGGAGGGAGGAGTACACACACAATCTCTGTCGCTCGCTCTATCTTTCCGTCTAAACCCTTCTCCCTCTCTTCCTCCCTCTCCACCTACGCCTCTCCTCTCTCAAGGCCTGCTATCTATCTGAGGTAATTGGGTTTTACTTGTTCGGATAGAAGAGATGGACGCCACCGGCTATGTGAGGGGGTGTGTGTGGTTCCTTTTCTTTCTCCATGTGTATGTAGCAGAGATCCCATTTGTCTCACATACACACACACTTTCTATTTTCTAGAGTGAGCGTGTTCTGAGAAGCCCATTTCTGCACATACACTAAGCAAACAGATCGGCCGTTGCTAAGTAACCAGACAGATGAGCAAGCACGCATCCCAACCGACTGAATCGCCTCACACAGGTGGTCTGGGGAAAGGAAAGGGGTGGAAGAAGGGACTGTTTTCAGCATGTGTGTGTTTGAGAGAGAACGGTTTTTAAAAGCAGACCAAGGGAGAGTGTTTTGAGATGGAGAATGAGAAGCACAGTGGGACACAGTGAGGGGTAGAGCAGCAGTATAGTAGTGAGTGACTGACCAGTGAGGGGTAGAGCAGCAGTATAGTAGTGAGTGATTGACCAGTGAGGGGTAGAGCAGCAGTATAGTAGTGAGTGATTGACCAGTGAGGGGTAGAGCAGCAGTATAGTAGTGAGTGATTGACCAGTGAGGGGTAGAGCAGCAGTATAGTAGTGAGTGATTGACCAGTGAGGGGTAGAGCAGCAGTATAGTAGTGAGTGACTGACCAGTGAGGGGTAGAGCAGCAGTATAGTAGTGAGTGATTGACCAGTGAGGGGTAGAGCAGCAGTATAGTAGTGAGTGACTGACCAGTGAGGGGTAGAGCAGCAGTATAGTAGTGAGTGATTGACCAGTGAGGGGTAGAGCAGCAGTATAGTAGTGAGTGATTGACCAGTGAGGGGTAGAGCAGCAGTATAGTAGTGAGTGACTGACCAGTGAGGAATCGCTCCATGCTGTTGCTGTGGGTCATCTTGAGCAGACCGCGGCCGGAGTAGGTGGACAGGGTAGGGTCAGCCCCGTAGGACAGCAACACCCGCACTACATCCAGATGGTCATTTTCCACCGCGTCATGCAGAGGCCTGGACAAACACACACATTCATGTAATAGGAAAAATTGTGTGTGCGTGCACGCGTGTGTGTGTGTGTGTGTGTGTGTGTGTGTGTGTGTGTGTGTGTGTGTGTGTGTGTGTGTGTGTGTGTGTGTGTGTGTGTGTGTGTGTATGTGTGTGTGTGTATGCATTGTATGTGTATACTGCATTGTGTGTGTGTGTGTGTGTGTGTGTGTGTGTGTGTGTGTGTGTGTGTGTGTGTGTGTGTGTGTGTGTGTGTGTGTGTGTGTGTGTGTGTGTGTGTGTGTGTGTGTGTACTGCATTGTGTGTGTGTGTATACTGCATTGTGTGTGTGTGTGTGTGTATACTGCATTGTGTGTGTGTGTGTGTGTATACTGCATTGTGTGTGTGTGTATACTGCATTGTGTGTGTGTGTATACTGCATTGTGTGTGTGTGTGTGTGTGTGTGTGTGTGTGTGTGTGTGTGTGTGTGTGTGTGTGTGTGTGTGTGTGTGTGTGTGTGTGTGTGTGTATACTGCATTGTGTGTGTGTGTGTGTGTGTGTGTATACTGCATTGTGTGTGTGTGTGTGTGTGTGTGTATACTGCATTGTATGTGTGTGTGTGTGTGTATACTGCATTGTATGTGTGTGTGTGTGTGTGCATTGTGTGTGTGTGTGTGTGTGTGTGTGTGTGTGTGTGTGTGTGTGTGTGTGTGTGTGTGTGTGTGTGTGTGTGTGTGTGTGTGTGTGTGTGTGTGTGTGTGTATACTGCATTGTGTGTGTGTGTGTGTGTATACTGCATTGTGTGTGTGTGTGTGTGTATACTGCATTGTGTGTGTGTGTGTGTGTATACTGCATTGTGTGTGTGTGTGTGTGTGTGTGTGTGTGTGTGTGTGTGTGTGTGTGTGTGTGTGTGTGTGTGTGTGTGTGTGTGTGTGTGTGTGTGTGTGTGTGTGTGTGTGTGTGATACTGCATTGTATGTGTGTGTGTGTATACTGTGTACTGTGTGTGTGTGTGTGTATACTGCATTGTATGTGTGTGTGTGTGTGTATACTGCATTGTATGTGTGTGTGTGTGTGTATACTGCATTGTATGTGTGTGTGTGTGTGTATACTGCATTGTATGTGTGTGTGTGTGTGTATACTGCATTGTGTGTGTGTGTGTGTGTGTGTGTGTGTGTATACTGCATTGTGTGTGTGTGTGTGTGTGTGTATACTGCATTGTGTGTGTGTGTGTGTGTGTGTGTGTGTGTGTGTGTGTGTGTGTGTACTGCATTGTGTGTGTGTGTATACTGCATTGTGTGTGTGTGTGTGTGTGTGTGTGTGTGTGTGTGTGTGTGTGTATACTGCATTGTGTGTGTGTGTGTGTGTGTATACTGCATTGTATGTGTGTGTGTGTGTATACTGCATTGTATGTGTGTGTGTGTGTGTATACTGCATTGTGTGTGTGTGTGTGTGTGTATACTGCATTGTGTGTGTGTGTGTGTGTGTGTGTGTGTGTGTGTGTGTGTGTGTGTGTGTGTGTGTGTGTGTGTGTGTGTGTGTGTGTGTGTGTGTGTGTGTGTGTGTGTGTGTGTGTGTGTGTGTGTGTGTGTGTGTATACTGCATTGTGTGTGTGTGTGTGTATACTGCATTGTGTGTGTGTGTGTGTATACTGCATTGTGTGTGTGTGTGTGTATACTGCATTGTGTGTGTGTGTGTGTATACTGCATTGTGTGTGTGTGTGTGTATACTGCATGTGTGTGTGTGTGTGTGTGTGTGTGTGTGTGTGTGTGTATACTGCATTGTGTGTGTGTGTGTGTATACTGTGTGTGTGTGTGTGTGTGGTGTGTGTATACTGCATGTGTGTGTGTGTGTGTGTGTATACTGCATTGTGTGTGTGTGTGTGTGTGTATACTGCATTGTTGTGTGTGTGTGTGTGTGTATACTGCATGTGTGTGTTGTGTGTGTGTG
>NC_060181.1:82543733-82573733 GCF_021184085.1 Oncorhynchus gorbuscha | reverse complement strand
CCTGCATGGTCCCTGTGGTTCACCTCACACACACGGTTCTCCACGCAGTACAGCACCACCTCCTGCAGGGGACAGAGGGAGGGAGGCTCGGATGAGTGTGTTCACACACACACACACACACACACACACACACACACACACACACACACACACACACACACACACACACACACACACACACACACACACAGATAGCTGCATACACCCACAAACAACAGCACTACAAGAATCCAAAACTAGAGCTGGTCTAACTAAAATGTTTATTCTATTCTATGGAGACATTTACCTTATGTTCCTATTTTTATCTGTTAGAATTTCTTGTTGTGGAGAAGGAACGGATGGTGTATACCATGTGTATCCTGCATGCGTAATTCTGCCCGCCTGCCTGCCTACGTGCGTCGTTCTGCCTGTCTGCGTGCGTCAGCCTGCCTGCGTGCGTCCGCGTGCGTCAGCCTGCCTGCGTGCGTCCGCGTGCGTCAGCCTGCCTGCGTGCGTCCGCGTGCGTCAGCCTGCCTGCGTGCGTCCGCGTGCGTCAGCCTGCCTGCGTGCGTCCGCGTGAGTCAGCCTGCCTGCGTGCGTCCGCGTGCGTCAGCCAGCCTGCCTGCGTCCACGTGCGTCAGCCAGCCTGCCTGCGTCCGCGTGCGTCAGCCAGCCTGCCTGCGTGCGTCAGCGTGCGTCAGCCTGCCTGCCTGCCTGCGTGCGTCCGCGTGCGTCAGCCTGCCTGCCTGCCTGCGTGCGTCCGCGTGCGTCAGCCTGCCTGCGTGCGTCGCTCTGCCTGGGTGTGTCCGCATCCGCCAGTCAACCAGCCCGCCCGCGCCCGCCCGCCCGCCCGCGCGTGTCCGCCCGCCCGCCCGCCCACGCGTCAGTCAGTCCGCCAGCCAGCCAGCCCGCGCCAGCCTGTGCGCTTGTCCGCTGGCCTATATGCTGAATTTTCGGTTCGTTTCGGTAGCCAAATGTGATGTACAAAACGGAGCGATTTGTCCTACACAAATAATCTTCAGGAAAAACTGGACATCTGCTATGTAACTGAGAGTCTCCTCATTGAAAACATTCGAAGTTCTTCAAAGGTAAATTATTTTATTTGATTGCTTTTCTGGTTTTTGTGAAAATCTTGCGTGCTAATTGCTACGATAAATGCTAAGCTAGCTATCAACAATCTTACACAAATGCTTGATTTTCTATGGTTCAAAAGCATATTTTGAAAATCTGAGATGACAGTGTTGTTAAGAAAAGGCTAAGCTTGAGAGCAGGCATATTTATTTCATTTCATTTGCGATTTTTAAAAATCGTTAACGTTGCGTTATGGTAATGAGCCTGAGGGTGTATTCACAATCCCGGATCCGGGATGGGTAAGATCAAGAAGTTAATAACTTCACCATGATCAAAGGGATAGTCAGTGTCAGATTTTTTTTCTACCAATAGGTGCCCTTCTCTGCGAGCCATTAGAAAACCTCCCTGGTCTTTGTGGTTGAATCAGAGTTTGAAATTCACTGCTTGACTGAGGGTCGTTACAAATAATTGTGTGTGCGGGATACAGAGATGAGGTAGTCATTCAAAAATAATGTTGAACACTATTATTAGTCCATGCAATTTATGAGACTTGTTATTACTCCTGAACTTATTTAGGCTTGCCATAAGGTTGAAAACTTGACTCAAGCCACTTCAGCTTCTCATTTTAAATGAATTTGTAAAAATGTCGATTTCCACTTTGACATTATGGGGTTTTCTGTGTAGGCCAGTAAGAACATGCCCTGCTGTAACAACAATGTGGGAAATGCCTCGGGGTGTGAATGCTTTCTGAAGGCTCTATAGATCAGAGTGGAACAAACCATTTATATGGTTATGACAATGAGAGATGGAACACAGAAAGGGCTGGGTTCCATTTAGTGTTCATCCCCTCTGGTTACTAACCAACCTGATAGAGCTGACATGATGCTTTAAATAAAACCTCACTAGCGCTGTGCTGTGTGGGAACTCTGGAGCAGAATGATTTGCACAGTTTGGTTCCATACGGTGGTGTTCATTCTGAAAGAATGAGGAGAAAAACAGAAGAAAAGGAGGGTGGACGCAGGATAGAAGAGCAAGACACACACACACACACACACACGTTAAATCTCCACACACACACACACACACACACACACACACACACACACACACACACACACACACACACACACACACACACACACACACACACACACACACACACACACACACACACACACACACACACACACACACACACACACACACCTTAACAGCCCTCCACTGAGAGAGAAGTGGCTCATCTAAACCTAGGCTGAGGTTCCAAGCGTCCATTTCTATGCTAATTCTGGACCGCTGTCTACTCCAAGAGATTATTACACACTTTCTCCCTGAGAGCAGGAGAGAACTGAGGACAAAGGGGAAGACTGGAGATGAGGAGAAAAACAGAAGAAAAGGAGGGTGACAGAGAAAAAGGACAGAGAGAAAGCAGGATAGAAGAGCTAAGTCAACTAACTCCTAGCTCTGCCAACTGGAGAGGGACTCCGCAGTCTACCTAAGGTCCAAGACTCCTCTTGCTGTGCGCACGTGTGTGTGTGGGGGGGGGTGGAAGCGTAACGTTAAATCTCCTTGTTTAATATCGCTGCGAGACAGAGGAGCACACCTCGAGAACACCAGCTCTCTCACACACACACACACACACACACACACACACACACACACACACACACACACACACACACACACACACACACACACACACACACACACACACACACACACACACACACACACACACACACACACTCCACAGTAAAATGAGACGCTCCTCCACCCTCCTCTCCCTCTCTAGAATGCTCCCTGCACTCAACTGCAATCAATGCATCACTCAGATCACTCAGTTACAAGCATCTATACAAGAATCATCACGCCACACATCACAACAGTGTAACATGAGGCTGAGCAGCATGTAGGTAGAAGCCATGTGTAACATGAGGCTGAGCAGCATGTAGGTAGAATCCATGTGTAACATGAGGCTGAGCAGCATGTAGGTAGAAGCCATGTGTAACATGAGGCTGAGCAGCATGTAGGTAGAAGCCATGTGTAACATGAGGCTGAGCAGCATGTAGGTAGAAGCCATGTGTAACATGAGGCTGAGCAGCATGTAGGTAGAAGCCATGTGTAACATGAGGCTGAGCAGCATGTAGGTAGAAGCCATGTGTAACATGAGGCTGAGCAGCATGTAGGTAGAAGCCATGTGTAACATGAGGCTGAGCAGCATGTAGGTAGAAGCCATGTGTAACATGAGGCTGAGCAGCATGTAGGTAGAAGCCATGTGTAACATGAGGCTGAGCAGCATGTAGGTAGAAGCCATGTGTAACATGAGGCTGAGCAGCATGTAGGTAGAAGCCATGTGTAACATGAGGCTGAGCAGCATGTAGGTAGAAGCCATGTGTAACATGAGGCTGAGCAGCATGTAGGTAGAAGCCATGTGTAACATGAGGCTGAGCAGCATGTAGGTAGAAGCCATGTGTAACATGAGGCTGAGCAGCATGTAGGTAGAAGCCATGTGTAAATGAGGCCATGTGTAACATGAGGCTGAGCAGCATGTAGGTAGAAGCCAGGTGTAACATGAGACTGAGCAGCATGAGGTAGAAGCCATGTGTAACATGAGGCTGAGCAGCATGTAGGTAGAAGCCAGGTGTAACATGAGGCTGAGCAGCATGTAGGTAGAAGCCATGTGTAACATGAGGCTGAGCAGCATGTAGGTAGAAGCCAGGTGTAACATGAGGCTGAGCAGCATGTAGGTAGAAGCCATGTGTAACATGAGGCTGAGCAGCATGTAGGTAGAAGCCATGTGTAACATGAGGCTGAGCAGCATGTAGGTAGAAGCCATGTGTAACATGAGGCTGAGCAGCATGTAGGTAGAAGCCATGTGTAACATGAGGCTGAGCAGCATGTAGGTAGAAGCCATGTGTAACATGAGGCTGAGCAGCATGTAGGTAGAAGCCATGTGTAACATGAGGCTGAGCAGCATGTAGGTAGAAGCCATGTGTAACATGAGGCTGAGCAGCATGTAGGTAGAAGCCATGTGTAACATGAGGCTGAGCAGCATGTAGGTAGAAGCCATGTGTAACATGAGGCTGAGCCCATGTGCCAGAGAGAGAGAGATGAAGACATCCACCCAGTCTCTGCTCATTACCATTTAAACGCTGAAAGCGATGGAGGGAGAGAAATAAAAAGCGAGGGAGGGAGAGAAATAAAAAGCGAGGGAGGAAGAGAGAAATAAAAAGCGAGGGAGGAAGAGAGAAATAAAAAGCGAGGGAGGAAGAGAGAAATAAAAAGCGAGGGAGGAAGAGAGAAATAAAAAGCGAGGGAGGAAGAGAGAAATAAAAAGCGAGGGAGGAAGAGAGAAATAAAAAGCGAGGGAGGAAGTGAGAGTGTGCTTTCATATGCAGCGGCATGGAGGACAACACTAAACCAACATGAAATATGCAGAACACCGGGTGTCACGAGTGTGAAGAGGGTGTCACGGTGTGAGAGAAATACGAGGAGGGTGTAAAAAACGGAGGTGTGAAATAAAAACGAGGGGGTGTCACGGTGTGTGTACGCGCGGGTGTCAGCGGAGGAAGAGTGTAAAAAGCGAGGGGAGGGGTGTCACGGTGTGAGAAATAAAAAGCGAGGGAGGGGTGTCACGGGTGTGGGTGTCACGGTGGTGGGTGTCACGGTGTGTGGGTGTCACGGTGTGTGGGTGTCACGGTGTGTGGGTGTCAGCGGTGTGTGGGTGTCACGGTGTGTGGGTGTCACGGTGTGTGGGTGTCACGGTGTGTGGGTGTCGAGGGACGAAAGTGTGTGGGTGTCACGGTGTGTGGGTGTCACGGTGTGTGGGTGTCGAGGAGGGTGTGTGTATGCGAGGGAGGAACGGTGTGTGGGTGTCATGGTGTGTGTAGGGAGGAAGCGGGTGTCACGGTGTGTGGGTGAAGAGAGGTGTGTAGGTGTCACGGTGTGTGGGTGTCACGGTGTGTGTACGCGCGGGTGTCACGGTGTGTGGGTGTCACGGTGTGTGGGTGTCACGGTGTGTGGGTGTCACGGTGTGTGGGTGTCACGGTGTGTGGGTGTCACGGTGTGTGGGTGTCACGGTGTGTGGGTGTCACGGTGTGTGGGTGTCACGGTGTGTGGGTGTCACGGTGTGTGGGTGTCACGGTGTGTGGGTGTCACGGTGTGTGTACGCGCGGGTGTCACGGTGTGTGTACGCGCGGGTGTCACGGTGTGTGTACGCGCGGATGTCACGGTGTGTGTACGCGCGGGTGTCACGGTGTGTGTAGGCGCGGGTGTCACGGTGTGTGTAGGCGCGGGTGTCACGGTGTGTGTAGGCGCGGGTGTCACGGTGTGTGTAGGCGCGGGTGTCACGGTGTGTGTAGGCGCGGGTGTCACGGTGTGTGTAGGCGCGGGTGTCACGGTGTGTGTACGCGCGGGTGTCACGGTGTGTGTACGCGCGGGTGTCACGGTGTGTGTACTGTACGCGGGTGTCACGGTCACGGTGTGTGTACGCGCGGGTGTCACGGTGTGTGTACGCGCGGGTGTCACGGTGTGTGTACGCGCGGGTGTCACGGTGTGTGTACGCGCGTGTTAGTGTTAATACCAGAATGTTCAATACCATTACGATACCAAATCAACAAAAGGCATATTCACCAAAGTCCCAGAATGGCACTTGAGCCAGACAGATCTAGAGTTCAATATAATTTATTTGAATGGTTCATCTATTGACAACCTGGGTAAATCAAGATGCAGGGTTCTCAAGTGTGAACAACTAAATATTTTGCTGTGCGCGTTGTATTTTGCGCGACCAGGAGTTGTATTTTGGGAGCACTGCGCGACTTACCAGATAATAATTGTTGTAATAATACGGCTTCGCTGGACTGAAAAAGCATAGCAGATTTGACTGTCATCGTTGCACGATTACTACAGGTCAAAAGGTCAAAAGATCTGACCCATATTACCGGCACAACATTTATCTTCCTGGATCGCAGGGATCACATTTTACATTCACAAACCATGTTGTGGGCAGTTCTAAAACTATTCAGGCATCATTAACCATTTGTTTACACTTTGTTCAGTCAGGTTACCTCATTGGCTAGCCAACAACCTGGTAACTTTAACAGTATATCCAGACGGTCAGTCAGGTTACCTCATTGGCTAGGCAACAACCTGGTAACTTTAACAGTATATCTAGATGGTCAGTCAGGTTACCTCATTGGCTAGCCAACAACCTGGTAACTTTAACAGTATATCCAGACGGTCAGTCAGGTTACCTCATTGGCTAGGCAACAACCTGGTAACTTTAACAGTATATCCAGACGGTCAGTCAGGTTACCTCATTGGCTAGCCAACAACCTGGTAACTTTAACAGTATATCCAGACGGTCAGTCAGGGCTAGGCAACAACCTGGTAACTTTAACAGTATATCTAGATGGTCAGTCAGGTTACCTCATTGGCTAGCAACAACCTGGTAACTTTAACAGTATATCAGAGGCAACAACCGGTCAGTCAGGTTACCTCATTGGCTAGCCAACAACCTGGTAACTTTAACAGTATATCCAGACGGTCAGTCAGGTTACCTCATTGGCTAGGCAACAACCTGGTAACTTTAACAGTATATCCAGACGGTCAGTCAGGTTACCTCATTGGCTAGGCAACAACCTGGTAACTTTAACAGTATATCCAGACGGTCAGTCAGGTTACCTCATTGGCTAGCCAACAACCTGGTAACTTTAACAGTATATCCAGACGTGGGGGCAGGAAAGGAAAAGGTATAGCTTCTTCAGGTGATCAATGATCATAGCAATGATTGAATGACAGATTTGCATGTCCTCATCATAAACCTGACATTCTTAAACAGACAGTATACAGTTGTCTATGTAATGCATCTCAGTAGGAAACAGTTTCACAACTCTTTTTCATTTCAATGACAGCTATTTGTATCAACATTTGAGTTATATTAAACTAATTAATTTACAGAGCTACATATTAGTTTCTAGGGAACATGTGCTTCAGAAGAAGCTAGAAGCATATAGGCCGTATCTAGAATGCATATCAATAAAAAAAACATATGTTTTGAACATTCTGGTGCTCCTACGTTTTTCTAGTTGGGCGCACCAGTGCTACCAAGGAATGTTTCTAATGTAGAGCTCTGAGCCTAGGCCAATTCCCAATACAGGTGAATGCATCTTCAATGGCAGTGTGTGCATGCACTGAGTTTGTTTCAACTGATGTCATGGGGCTACAGATGATTAAATATTTTCCCCTTTTATTGTACTGCAGACAGATCGCGAGAGAGCAGACAGATCGCGAGAGAGCAGACAGATCGCGAGAGAGCAGACAGATCGCGAGAGAGCAGACAGATCGCGAGAGAGCAGACAGAGCGCGAGGAGGGAGGCGAGAGAGGGAGGCGAGAGAGCGCGAGGAGGGAGGCGAGAGGCGAGAGAGCGAGAGGCGAGAGAGCGCGAGGAGGGAGGCGAGAGGCGAGAGAGCGAGAGGAGGGAGGCGAGAGGCGAGAGAGCGAGAGGATACCGGGGGAGTGAGCGAGAGGATACCGGGGGAGTGAGCGAGAGGAGACAGAGGGAGTGAGAGGAGACAGAGGGAGTGAGAGGAGACAGAGGGAGTGAGAGGAGACAGAGGGAGTGAGAGGAGACAGAGGGAGTGAGAGGAGACAGAGGGAGTGAGAGGAGACAGAGGGAGTGAGAGGAGACAGAGGGAGTGAGAGGAGACAGAGAGGTGAGACAGAGGTGAGAGGAGACAGAGAGGTGAGACAGAGAGGTGAGAGGAGAGAGGGAGTGAGAGGAGACAGAGAGGTGAGACAGAGAGGTGAGAGGTGAGACAGAGGTGAGAGGAGACAGAGAGGTGAGACAGAGAGGTGAGAGGAGACAGAGGGAGTGAGAGGAGACAGAGGGAGTGAGAGGAGACAGAGGGAGTGAGAGGAGACAGAGAGGTGAGACAGAGGTGAGAGGAGACAGAGAGGTGAGACAGAGAGGTGAGACAGAGAGAGGGAGTGAGAGGAGACAGAGAGGTGAGACAGAGAGGTGAGAGGTGAGACAGAGGTGAGAGGAGACAGAGAGGTGAGACAGAGGGAGTGAGAGGAGACAGAGGGAGTGAGAGGAGACAGAGGGAGTGAGAGGAGACAGAGGGAGTGAGAGGAGACAGAGGGAGTGAGAGGAGACAGAGGGAGTGAGAGGAGACAGAGGGAGTGAGAGGAGACAGAGGGAGTGAGAGGAGACAGAGGGAGTGAGAGGAGACAGAGGGAGTGAGAGGAGACAGAGGGAGTGAGAGGAGACAGAGGGAGTGAGAGGAGACAGAGGGAGTGAGAGGAGACAGAGGGAGTGAGAGGAGACAGAGGGAGTGAGAGGAGACAGAAGAGGAGACAGAGAGAGGAGACAGAGAGGTGAGAGGAGACAGAGAGGTGAGAGGAGACAGAGGAGGTGAGAGGAGACAGAAGAGGAGACAGAGAGGTGAGAGGAGACAGAGAGGTGAGAGGAGACAGAGAGGTGAGAGGAGACAGAGAGGTGAGAGGAGACAGAGAGGTGAGAGGAGACAGAGAGGTGAGAGGAGACAGAGAGGTGAGAGGAGACAGAGAGGTGAGAGGAGACAGAGAGGTGAGAGGAGACAGAGAGGTGAGAGGAGACAGAGAGGTGAGAGGAGACAGAGAGGTGAGAGGAGACAGAGGGAGTGAGAGGAGACAGAGGGAGTGAGAGGAGACGGAGAGGTGAGAGGAGACGGAGGTAGAGAGAGTTTGTCTTACCTCGTATCCGAGCCGTGCCGCTCTCTGTAACAATGTCTCTCCAGCATTCTTGTTGACGATTAGTCTCCGTGCCTCTGGGGGGATGGGCCTCACCACAGGAGGCTCAGCAGGGGGTGCCCTCCTCGCCCCTGCTTTCTCCGGTGGGACAGTCCCACTGCCATTCACCTGGGGGGGGGAAAGGGGCCCCGTTGCAGGGGAACAGGGCTTGACCGGAGAGCTGAGGTAATGTAGGGGAGAAGAGGGTCTTTTCCTTCGAGCACACTGCTCACTGACCTGACAGGGGGAGGAGGGGTTAGAGAGAACTCACACATACCAATTAAGAAATAGCTACTCACAAACAACTGCTCACTCACAGACAAAGCTGTACCCTCCCATAACGTGTGTGTCTACCCCCAGTGGAATTGGAGACGGAGCAGCTGTCACTATCCAGGCGAGGTGAGAGCAGAAAACAACCTCTTTTTCCTTTGCAAATCAGACGCTTCAGATGATTTTCTGCGGCTGCCACATTCCTGTGTGTGTGTGTGTGTTCACCGCCAAGTCTACTGCTGAAATGCTCCAGGGTTTTCTCGTTATGTAAAGAACGCTTGTACACAGTGTTGGCATTGTTTTACACACACACACACACACACACACACACACACACACACACACACACACACACACACACACACACACACACACACACACACACACACACGGTTTTGCAGGGCAGGAAAGGGTCAGAGAAGCAGCAGCCCTCTTAAACATTGTAAAGGTATTTCATCTCTCGCTCGGTCTTATTCCCTCTCTCCTCCCTCCTACTTTTCTCTTTCACTTCCTCCTTCTTGCCACCGCAATCCACTTTGTCACCCTTCCAGCCTGTTAAATCTGGAATCTGTGAACGCTGACACAGCCACTCACCTTGTCCACCAGAGCTGCTCCCAGATCAGTGCTGCCGTGCTGGTTGCTGGCGCCATTCAGCAGCTCTCTCCTCCGCTCCATCTCTCTCTCCCTCTGGCTGGTGTGTTTGGTCTTGCACGGCCGCTTGCCTTTGGGTTTGTCCATGTCACCATGACGACGTGGCTTGAGAGAGGCGGTGTCTCCGGTGGGGGGCTCGGGGGTAGAGGGGAGGGGGAACTGACCCACATTCTTCACCACCACCCCTCCTCTCCTGGGCTCCTTGGATCCCCGGTCACAGCCTGGTCCCATCAAGGGCCCCTGGGGGACCGATCTATCCCTCTGCTGGGTCAAAGGGAGTAATCCAACTGAGGAGACAGAGACCCTGACGGTTAGGGGTGAGGAGACAGAGACCCCGACGGTTAGGGGTGAGGAGACAGAGACCCTGACAGTTAGGGGTGAGGAGACAGAGACCCCGACGGTTAGGGGTGAGGAGACAGAGACCCCGACGGTTAGGGGTGAGGAGACAGAGACCCCGACGGTTAGGGGTGAGGAGACAGAGACCCTGACGGTTAGGGGTGAGGAGACAGAGACCCTGACGGTTAGGGGTGAGGAGGCAGAGACCCTGACGGTTAGGGGTGAGGAGACAGAGACCCTGACGGTTAGGGTGAGGAGACAGAGACCCTGACGTTTAGGGGTGAGGAGACAGAGACCCTGACGGTTAGGGGTGAGGAGGTAAAGATCTACTAGCTCTCTTTGTGTGCTGATTTATTAATGAGGATGACATCTGTCTGGGAGACACACATTTTGCAACAGACTAGATGTTTTCCACAGCGTAATGAATACACCCCAGGTAATTCCCTTTCTTACTCTTCATCTCTAATCCCTCTCTCTATGGTGTGAGCACATGGAAAGCCCTACTTTAACAGTCCTTCGTTCTGTTTCTCTTGCTCTCTCTATTTGACTGGCCTCGAGGGGAAACAGTCATTCATCATGTTAGTCACATTACACCTGCCCACATATTTTGAATAGGCATGCGCACATGCTCTCCCACAAACAGTCTCTCCTCAAGCTAGGCACACGACTCTTAATACTATATGTTCTCCAGAGCTCTTCAACCCGGAGAGAGAGATTGTGCATCCAGACCCCAGAAGCATATCAATCTAACCCCTGAGAGAGAGAGAACCACAGCTTCTCTAACACCCCAATGAGATGTCCACAGGCCCCCTGGACCCAGAAGGAAGTGTGACATCCCTCATGTCCCTGAAACCCTGGTAGGATGACCACACTGCTAACATAGAGAGGAAGTGACATCACAAAGCACATCGATATTGAAGGCTAAACCATAAAGAGCATAGATTGACTTCTGTGGTTTCAACACCACCACCAGAGAGGAGATGTTGAGGGTATAGAAAAAGAACACAGGACATCTTAGCACAAAGCACAAGACTGCTCTATAGTGAACACAGCAGCAGTGAAAGCCCACCATCACTGACGACTAGGCAACAGAAAAATCACTGCAACCTTCATTGTGCCTACCGCGTTTAGCATCTCCGTTAGCCAGCATCTCTCTGGCCCAGCTCTTCGTGATCTCTGGTTTCTGTGGCAGAGGTTTCACTTCCGGGTCGACCTTGAACTTCCTGTCCCGCGGGGGCGGGGCTTGGGCTGGGGGGAGTGTCCGGGACAGGGAGGAAGGGCTGTGATGTGATGACCATGCCCTCTCCTCTTTGACCTCTAGTCTCTCAGGGGAGGAGGCAGTGGGCTTGCGGAGGCAGAGCCCCTTCAGCTCAATACACACCTTAAGCTTCCTGACCTCTTCATCATCATCATCATCATTACTAGTAGGAGCTGTAGGCAGCACACAGACATCTGAAGACCCAGGAAGTGGAGGTTAGTGAAGAACGAAAAAATGACAAACACACACATACAGACACAGAAATGCAACAAACACACACATACAGACACAGACACACATATACAGACACAGAAATGCAACAAACACACACATACAGACACAGAAATGCAACAAACATACACATACAGACACAGAAATGCAACAAAAACACACATACAGACACAAATGCAACACACACACATACAAAGACACACATACAGACACAGAAATGCAACACTCATACAAACACACATACATACAGACACAGAAATGCAACACACATACAAACACACAGACACAGAAATGCAACAAACAAACACACATACAAACACACACACATACAGACACAGAAATGCAACACACATACAAACACACATACATAGACACAGAAATGCAACACACATACATAGACACAGAAATGCAACAAACACACGTACAAACACACACATACAGACAGAAATGCAACACACATACAAACACACATACATACACAGAAATACAACAAACACACACACACATAAATGCAACAAAGACACACAGACAAACACAGACACAGAAATGCAACAAAGACACACAGACAAACACAGACACAGAAATGCAACAATGACACATACAAACACACACAGTGCCCACTTTTTGTCAAGCTGATGAGCTTAAAGCCTCACGTTAAGCATAGTATTATGATGCTGTGTGTATATAAATTGAGAGACCGAGAAGTTGGAAAAGAGAAAAGAGGTAAAATAGTGTTTTCCCCAAATGCACAGGGAGGACAATCCCTCTCATCTGCCAGCATTGGGAGATCGAGTGCAATGCCACATGCCAAAAGAAAAGGGGAACGGGAACATAAAGCCAAACAGCCCGAGGGAAGAAAGGAGATGAAAAGAACAGCTCTGAAGAGGGAGGGTAAGCACAGCAGAGGAACAGCACTGCCGAAGAATCTCTCTCTCCACTCAGACAGGATTAAACACATCTCTCCCTCCCTCACACAGTGAGAGGGTTGGAACAAGAGAGGGGCGATAGGACGGGCGGAGAGAGAGAGAGAGGGGGGCGATAGGACGGGCGGAGAGAGAGAGAGGGGGCGATAGGACGGGCGGGAGAGAGAGAGAGGGGGCGATAGGACGGGCGGAGAGAGAGAGAGGGGGGCGATAGGACGGGCGAGAGAGAGAGAGAGGGGGGGCGATAGGACGGGCGGAGAGAGAGAGAGAGAGGGGGCGATAGGACGGGCGGAGAGAGAGAGAGAGGGGGGCGATAGGACGGGCGGAGAGAGAGAGAGAGGGGGGCGATAGGACGGGCGGAGAGAGAGAGAGGGGGGCGATAGGACGGGCGGAGAGAGAGAGAGGGGGGGCGATAGGACGGGCGGAGAGAGAGAGAGAGGGGGCGATAGGACGGGGCGGAGAGAGAGAGAGGGGGCGATAGGACGGGCGGAGAGAGAGAGAGGGGGCGATAGGACGGGCGGAGAGAGAGAGAGGGGGGCGATAGGACGGGCGGGAGAGAGAGAGAGGGGGCGATAGGACGGGCGGAGAGAGAGAGAGGGGGCGATAGGACGGGCGGGGGCGATAGGAGAGAGAGAGAGAGGGGGCGATAGGACGGACGGAGAGAGAGAGAGGGGGCGATACGGGACGGAGAGAGAGAGAGGGGGCGATAGGACGGGCAGAGAGAGAGGGGGCGATAGGACGGGCAGAGAGAGAGCGGCGATAGGACGGGCAGAGAGGGAGGGCGCGATAGGACGGGCAGAGGAGAGAGGGGACGATAGGAGAGAGAGAGGGGGCGATAGGACGGACAGAGAGAGAGGGGGGCGATAGGACGGACAGAGAGAGAGGGGGCGATAGGACGGACAGAGAGAGAGGGCGGCGATAGGACGGACAGAGAGAGGGCGGCGATAGGACGGACAGAGAGAGGGGCGATAGGACGGGCAGAGAGAGAGAGGGGCGATAGGACGGGCAGAGAGAGGGGGCGGCGATAGGACGGACAGAGAGAGAGGGGGGCGATAGGACGGGCAGAGAGAGAGGGGCGGCGATAGGACGGGCAGAGAGAGAGGGGCGGCGATAGGACGGACAGAGAGAGAGAGGGGCGATAGGACGGCAGAGAGAGAGAGAGGGGGCGGCGATAGGACGGACAGAGAGAGAGAGGGGGGCGATAGGACGGACAGAGAGAGAGAGGGGGGCGATAGGACGGACAGAGAGAGAGAGAGGGGGCGATAGGACGGGCAGAGAGAGAGGGCGGCGATAGGACGGGCAGAGAGAGAGCGGGGCGATAGGACGGGCAGAGAGAGGGGGCGGCGATAGGATCGACAGAGAGAGAGGGGGCGATAGGACGTGCAGAGAGAGGGGGCGGCGATAGGACGTGCAGAGAGAGAGAGGGGCGGCGATAGGACGGCAGCAGAGAGAGAGGGGCGGCGATAGGACGGACAGAGAGAGAGAGGGGGCGATAGGACGTGCAGAGAGAGGGGGCGGCGATAGGACGTGCAGAGAGAGAGGGGCGGCGATAGGACGTGCAGAGAGAGAGGGGCGGCGATAGGACGGACAGAGAGAGAGAGGGGGGCGATAGGACGGACAGAGAGAGAGGGGGCGATAGGACGGACAGAGAGAGAGAGAGGGGGCGATAGGACGGACAGAGAGAGAGAGAGGGGGGGGCGATAGGACGGACAGAGAGAGAGGGCGATAGGACGGACAGAGAGAGAGGGGCGATAGGACGGACAGAGAGAGAGGGGGCGATAGGACGGACAGAGAGAGAGAGGGGCGATAGGACGGACAGAGAGAGAGAGGGGCGATAGGACGGGCAGAGAGAGAGAGAGAGGGGCGGCGATAGGACAGACAGAGAGAGAGAGGGGGCGATAGGACGTGCAGAGAGAGGGGGGGCGATAGGACGTGCAGAGAGAGAGGGGGGCGATAGGACGGGCAGAGAGAGAGAGAGGGCGGCGATAGGACGTGCAGAGAGAGAGGGGGCGATAGGACGGGCAGAGAGAGAGGGGGCGATAGGACGGGCAGAGAGAGAGGGGGCGATAGGACGGGCAGAGAGAGAGGGGGCGATAGGACGGGCAGAGAGAGAGGGGGCGATAGGACGGGCAGAGAGAGAGGGGGGCGATAGGACGGGCAGAGAGAGAGGGGGGCGATAGGACGGGCAGAGAGAGAGGGGGCGATAGGACGGGCAGAGAGAGAGGGGGCGATAGGACGGGCAGAGAGAGAGGGGGGCGATAGGACGGGCAGAGAGAGGGGGCGATAGGACGGGCAGAGGAGAGGGGGCGGTGATAGGACTTGACAGAGAGAGAGGGGCGGCACACTGATAGGACGGACAGAGAGAGGGGGCGATAGGACGGGCGATAGGAGACAGAGAGAGAGCGGGGCGATAGGACGGGCAGAGAGAGAGCGGGGCGATAGGACGGGAAGAGAGTGAGGGGGCGATAGGACGGGCAGAGAGAGAGGGGGCGATAGGACGGACAGAGAGAGAGGGGGCGGCGATAGGGACGGGCAGAGAGAGAGAGAGGGGCGGCGATAGGACGGACAGAGAGAGAGAGAGGGGGGCGATAGGACGGACAGGAGAGAGAGAGAGAGAGAGAGAGGGGGCGATAGGACGTGCAGAGAGAGAGGGGGCGATAGGACGGCAGAGAGAGAGGGGGGCGATAGGACGTGCAGAGAGAGAGAGGGGGGCGATAGGGACGTGCAGAGAGAGAGGGGGCGATAGGACGTGCAGAGAGAGAGGGGGCGATAGGACGTGCAGAGAGAGAGGGGGCGATAGGACGGACAGAGAGAGAGAGAGGGGGCGATAGGACGGACAGAGAGAGAGAGAGGGGGGCGATAGGACGGACAGAGAGAGAGAGGGGGGCGATAGGACGGACAGAGAGAGGGGCGATAGGACGGACAGAGAGAGGGGCGATAGGACGGGCAGAGAGAGGGGCGATAGGACAGAGAGAGGGACGATAGGACGGACAGAGAGAGGGGCGATAGGACGGACAGAGAGAGGGGCGAGGGGCAGAGAGGGGCGATAGGACGGGCAGAGAGAGGGGGCGGCGATAGGGACGGCAGAGAGAGGGGGGGCGATAGGACGTGACAGAGAGAGAGAGGGCAGCGATAGGACGGGCAGAGAGAGAGGGCGGCGATAGGACGTGCAGAGAGAGAGGGGCGGCGATAGGACGGACAGAGAGAGAGAGAGGGGGCGATAGGACGGACAGAGAGAGAGAGAGGGGGCGATAGGACGGGCAGAGAGAGAGAGAGGGGGCGATAGGACGGGCAGAGAGAGAGAGAGGGGGGCGATAGGACGGGCAGAGAGAGAGGGCGGCGATAGGACAGGCAGAGAGAGAGGGGGCGCGATAGGACGGGCAGAGAGAGAGGGGGGCGGTGATAGGACGGGCAGAGAGAGAGGGGGGCGATAGGACGGACAGAGAGAGAGGGGGGCGATAGGACGGACAGAGAGAGGGCGGCGATAGGATGGACAGAGAGAGAGCGGGGCGATAGGACGGGCAGAGAGAGAGCGGGGCGATAGGACGGGCAGAGAGAGAGCGGGGCGATAGGACGGGCAGAGAGAGAGCGGGGCGATAGGACGGGCAGAGAGAGAGCGGGGCGATAGGACGGGCAGAGAGAGAGGGGCGATAGGACGGGCAGAGAGAGAGAGCGGGGCGATAGGACGGGCAGAGAGAGAGCGGGGCGATAGGACGGGCAGAGAGAGAGCGGGGCGATAGGACGGGCAGAGAGAGAGCGGGGCGATAGGACGGGCAGAGAGAGAGCGGGGCGATAGGACGGGCAGAGAGAGCGGGGCGATAGGGACGGGCAGAGAGAGAGAGAGGGGGCGATAGGACGGACGAGAGAGAGAGGGCGGCGATAGGGACGGACAGAGAGAGAGAGAGAGGGGGCGATAGGACGGACAGAGAGAGAGAGAGAGGGGGCGATAGGACGGACAGAGAGAGAGAGAGAGGGGGCGATAGGACGGACAGAGAGAGAGAGAGGGGGCGGCGATAGGACGGACAGAGAGAGAGAGGGGCGATAGGACGGGCAGAGAGAGAGGGGGCGATAGGACGGGCAGAGAGAGAGGGGGCGGACGGACAGAGAGAGAGGGGGCGATAGGACGGACAGAGAGAGGGCGGCGACAGGACGGACAGAGAGAGAGAGGGCGGCGATAGGACGGACAGAGAGAGAGAGGGGCGATAGGACGGGCAGAGAGAGAGCGGGGCGATAGGACAGGCAGAGAGAGAGGGGCGATAGGACAGGCAGAGAGAGAGGGGGCGATAGGACGGACAGAGAGAGAGAGGGGCGGCGATAGGACGGGCAGAGAGAGAGAGAGGGACGGCGATAGGGACTGGCAGAGAGAGAGAGAGGCGGCGATAGGACGGGCAGAGAGAGGGCGATAGGGGGCAGAGAGAGGGGGGGCGGCGAGGACGGGCAGAGAGAGAGAGGGGGCGGCGATAGGACGGACAGAGAGAGAGAGAGGGCGGCGATAGGACGGGCAGAGAGAGATAGGATGGGCAGAGAGAGGGGCGATAGGACGGACAGAGAGAGGGGGGCGATAGGACGGGCAGAGAGAGGGGCGATAGGACGGACAGAGAGAGGGGCGATAGGACGGACAGAGAGAGGGGCGATAGGACGGACAGAGAGAGGGGCGATAGGACGGCAGAGAGAGGGGCGATAGGACGGGCAGAGAGAGGGGGGGGCGATAGGACGGGCAGAGAGAGGGGGCGGCGATAGGACGGACAGAGAGAGAGAGGGGCGATAGGACGGGCAGAGAGAGGGGCGGCGATAGGACGGACAGAGAGAGAGAGGGGCGATAGGACGGACAGAGAGAGAGGGGGCGATAGGACGTGCAGAGAGAGGGGGGCGATAGGACGTGCAGAGAGAGAGGGCGGCGATAGGACGTGCAGAGAGAGAGGGGCGGCGATAGGACGGACAGAGAGAGAGAGGGGGCGATAGGACGGACAGAGAGAGAGAGAGGGGGGCGATAGGACGGACAGAGAGAGAGAGGGGGGCGATAGGACGGGCAGAGAGAGGGGGCGATAGGACAGGCAGAGAGAGAGGGGGGCGATAGGACGGGCAGAGAGAGAGGGGCGGCGATAGGACGGGCAGAGAGAGAGGGGGCGATAGGACGGACAGACGAGAGGGGGCGAGAGGACGGACAGAGAGAGGGCGGCGATAGGACGGACAGAGAGAGAGGGGGCGATAGGACGGGCAGAGAGAGAGCGGGCAGAGGACGGGCGATAGGAGAGAGAGAGGGGGCGATAGGACGGGCAGAGAGAGAGCGGGGCGATAGGACGGGCAGAGAGAGAGGGGCGATAGGACGGGCAGAGAGAGAGGGGGCGATAGGACGGGCAGAGAGAGAGCGGGGCGAGGACGGGCAGAGAGGGGGGCGATAGGACGGACAGAGAGAGAGAGGGGGCGATAGGACGGGCAGAGAGAGAGCGGGGCGATAGGACGGACGGAGAGAGAGGGCGGCGATAGGACGGACAGAGAGAGAGAGAGAGGGGGCGATAGGACGGACAGAGAGAGAGAGAGAGGGGGCGATAGGACGGACAGAGAGAGAGAGAGGGGGCGATAGGACGGACAGAGAGAGAGAGAGGGGCGGCGATAGGACGGACAGAGAGAGAGAGGGGCGATAGGACGGGCAGAGAGAGAGCGGGGGGATAGGACGGGCAGAGAGAGAGGGGGCGATAGGGACGGACAGAGAGAGAGAGAGGGGGGCGATAGGACGGACAGAGAGAGGGGGCGACAGGACGGACAGAGAGAGAGAGAGGGGGCGATAGGACGGACAGAGAGAGAGAGGGGCGATAGGACGGGCAGAGAGAGAGGGGCGATAGGACAGGAGAGAGAGAGGGGGCGATAGGACAGGCAGAGAGAGAGGGGGCGATAGGACGGACAGAGAGAGGGGGGGCGATAGGACGGGCAGAGAGAGAGAGAGGGACGGCGATAGGACTGGCAGAGAGAGAGAGGGGCGGCGATAGGACGGGCAGAGAGAGATAGGACGGGCAGAGAGAGGGGGACGGGACAGGAGCAGAGAGAGGGGGCGGCGATAGGACGGACAGAGAGAGAGGGCGGCGATAGGACGGGCAGAGAGAGCGATAGGATGGGCAGAGAGAGGGGCGATAGGACGGACAGAGAGAGGGGCGATAGAGAGAGAGAGGGGCGATAGGACGGACAGAGAGAGGGGCGATAGGACGGACAGAGAGAGAGGGGCGATAGGACGGACAGCAGAGAGGGGAGGACGGGCAGAGAGAGGGGCGATAGGACGGCAGAGAGAGGGGGCGGCGATAGGACGGGCAGAGAGAGGGGGCGATAGGACGGACAGAGAGAGAGAGGGGCGGCGATAGGACGGGCAGAGAGAGAGGGGGGCGATAGGACGGACAGAGAGAGAGCGGGGCGATAGGACGGACAGAGAGAGAGGGGGCGATAGGACGTGCAGAGAGGGGCAGCGATAGGACGTGCAGAGAGAGAGGGGCGGCGATAGGACGTGCAGAGAGAGAGAGGGGGCGATAGGACGGACAGAGAGAGAGAGGGGGGCGATAGGACGGGACAGAGAGAGAGAGGGGGCGATAGGACGGGCAGAGAGAGAGGGGGCGATAGGACAGGCAGAGAGAGAGGGGGCGATAGGACGGGCAGAGAGAGGGGGCGGCGATAGGACGGGCAGAGAGAGATAGGACGGCAGAGAGAGAGGGGGCGATAGGACGGACAGAGAGAGGGGGCGATAGGACGGACAGAGAGAGGGCGGCGATAGGACGGACAGAGAGAGAGCGGGGCGATAGGACGGGCAGAGAGAGGGCGGGGCGATAGGACGGCAGAGAGAGAGCGGGGCGATAGGACGGGCAGAGAGAGAGCGGGGCGATAGGACGGGCAGAGAGAGAGGGGGCGATAGGGACGGACAGAGAGAGAGAGAGAGGGGGGCGATAGGACGGACAGAGAGAGAGGGGGCGATAGGACGGACAGAGAGAGAGGGGGCGATAGGACGGGCAGAGAGAGAGCGGGGCGATAGGACGGGCAGAGAGAGAGAGGGGCGATAGGACGGGCAGAGAGAGAGCGGGGCGATAGGACGGCAGAGAGAGGGGGCGATAGGACGGCAGAGAGAGAGAGCGGGGCGATAGGACGGGCAGAGAGAGAGAGAGAGAGGGGGCGATAGGGACGGAGAGAGAGAGGGCGGCGATAGGACGGACAGAGAGAGAGAGAGAGGGGGGGCGATAGGACGGACAGAGAGAGAGAGAGGGGGCGATAGGACGGACAGAGAGAGAGAGGGGGCGGCGATAGGACGGACAGAGAGAGAGAGGGGCGATAGGACGGGCAGAGAGAGAGCGGGGCGATAGGACGGGCAGAGAGAGAGGGGGGCGATAGGACGGACAGAGAGAGAGAGAGGGGGGCGATAGGACGGACAGAGAGAGGGCGGCGACAGGACGGACAGAGAGAGAGAGGGCGGCGATAGGACGGACAGAGAGAGAGAGGGGCGATAGGACGGGCAGAGAGAGAGCGGGGCGATAGGACAGGCAGAGAGAGAGGGGGCGATAGGACAGGCAGAGAGAGGGGGCGATAGGACGGACAGAGAGAGAGAGGGGGCGGCGATAGGACGGGCAGAGAGAGAGAGAGGGACGGCGATAGGACTGGCAGAGAGAGAGAGAGGGGCGGCGATAGGACGGGCAGAGAGAGAGAGAGGGCGGCGATAGGACGGGCAGAGAGAGAGAGAGGGGGCGGCGATAGGACGGACAGAGAGAGAGAGGGGGGCGATAGGACGGACAGAGAGAGGGGGGGGCGATAGGACGGACAGAGAGAGAGAGAGGGGGGCGATAGGACGTGCAGAGAGAGAGGGGGCGATAGGACGTGCAGAGAGAGAGGGGGCGATAGGACGTGCAGAGAGAGAGGGGGCGATAGGACGTGCAGAGAGAGAGAGAGGGGGGCGATAGGACGGACAGAGAGAGAGAGAGGGGGCGATAGGACGGACAGAGAGAGAGAGAGGGGGGCGATAGGACGTGCAGAGAGAGAGAGAGAGAGAGGGGGCGATAGGACGTGCAGAGAGAGAGGGGGCGATAGTACGGACAGAGAGAGAGAGAGGGGGGCGATAGGACGGACAGAGAGAGAGAGAGGGGGGCGATAGGACGTGCAGAGAGAGAGAGAGAGGGGGCGATAGGACGGACGGGAGAGAGAGGGGCGGCGATAGGACGGACAGAGAGAGAGAGAGAGGGGGCGA
This sequence comes from Oncorhynchus gorbuscha, assembly GCF_021184085.1. NCBI lineage: Eukaryota > Metazoa > Chordata > Actinopteri > Salmoniformes > Salmonidae > Oncorhynchus > Oncorhynchus gorbuscha. Next base: position 82,553,034 of record NC_060181.1, on the reverse strand, counting down.
TAGGACGGACAGAGAGAGAGAGGGGCGATAGGACGGGCAGAGAGAGAGCGGGGCGATAGGACGGACAGAGAGAGAGAGGGGGCGGCGATAGGACGGGGAGAGAGAGAGGGGGGCGATAGGACGGGCAGAGAGAGAGAGAGGGGCGGCGATAGGACGGGCAGAGAGAGAGAGAGGGGCGGCGATAGGACGGGCAGAGAGAGAGAGAGGGGGGCGATAGGGACGGACAGAGAGAGAGAGAGGGGGGCGATAGGACGTGCAGAGAGAGAGGGGGCGATAGGACGTGCAGAGAGAGAGGGGGCGATAGGACGTGCAGAGAGAGAGGGGGCGATAGGACGTGCAGAGAGAGAGGGGGCGATAGGACGTGCAGAGAGAGAGGGGGCGATAGGACGTGCAGAGAGAGAGGGGGCGATAGGACGTGCAGAGAGAGAGGGGGCGATAGGACGTGCAGAGAGAGAGAGGGGGCGATAGGACGGACAGAGAGAGAGAGGGGGGCGATAGGACGGACAGAGAGAGAGAGGGGGCGATAGGACGGACAGAGAGAGAGAGAGGGGGCGATAGGACGTGCAGAGAGAGAGAGAGAGAGGGGGCGATAGGACGTGCAGAGAGAGAGAGAGAGGGGGCGATAGGACGTGCAGAGAGAGAGAGAGGGGGGCGATAGGACGTGCAGAGAGAGAGAGAGAGGGGGCGATAGGACGGGCAGAGAGAGAGAGAGAGGGGGCGATAGGACGTGCAGAGAGAGAGAGAGAGGGCGGCGATAGGACGGGCAGAGAGAGAGAGAGGGGGGCGATAGGACGGGCAGAGAGAGAGAGAGGGGGGCGATAGGACGGACAGAGAGAGAGAGAGAGGGGGGCGATAGGACGGGCAGAGAGAGAGGGGGGCGATAGGACGTGCAGAGAGAGGGGGGCGATAGGACGTGCAGAGAGAGAGGGGGCGATAGGACGTGCAGAGAGAGGGGGCGATAGGACGTGCAGAGAGAGGGGGCGATAGGACGTGCAGAGAGAGGGGGCGATAGGACGGCAGAGAGAGAGGGGGGCGATAGGACGTGCAGAGAGAGAGGGGGCGATAGGACGTGCAGAGAGAGAGGGGGCGATAGGACGTGCAGAGAGAGAGGGGGCGATAGGACGTGCAGAGAGAGAGGGGGCGATAGGACGGACAGAGAGAGAGGGGCGGCGATAGGACGGACAGAGAGAGAGAGAGGGGCGATAGGACGGACAGAGAGAGAGAGGGGCGATAGGACGGACAGAGAGAGAGGGGCGATAGGACGGACAGAGAGAGAGAGGGGCGATAGGACGGACAGAGAGAGAGGGGGCGATAGGACGGACAGAGAGAGAGGGGGCGATAGGACGGACAGAGAGAGAGGGGGCGATAGGACGGACAGAGAGAGAGGGGGCGATAGGACGGACAGAGAGAGAGGGGGCGAGGGACGGACAGAGAGAGAGGGGGGCGATAGGACGGACAGAGAGAGAGGGGGCGATAGGACAGACAGAGAGAGAGGGGGCGATAGGACGGACAGAGAGAGAGGGGGCGATAGGACGGACAGAGAGAGAGGGGGCGATAGGACGGACAGAGAGAGAGGGGGCGATAGGACAGACAGAGAGAGAGGGGGCGATAGGACGGCAGAGAGAGGGGGCGGCGATAGGACGTGCAGAGAGAGAGGGGCGGCGATAGGACGGGCAGAGAGAGAGGGGGCGATAGGACGGGCAGAGAGAGAGGGGGCGATAGGACGGCAGAGAGAGAGGGGGCGATAGGACGTGCAGAGAGAGAGAGAGGGGGCGATAGGACGGACAGAGAGAGAGAGAGGGGGGCGATAGGACGGACAGAGAGAGAGAGAGAGGGGGCGAAAGGACGTGCAGAGAGAGAGGGGGCGATAGGACGGACAGAGAGAGAGAGAGGGGGCGATAGGACGGACAGAGAGAGAGAGGGGGCGAAAGGACGTGCAGAGAGAGAGGGGGGCGATAGGACGGACAGAGAGAGAGAGAGGGGGGGACGGACAGAGAGAGAGAGAGGGGGGCGATAGGACGGACAGAGAGAGAGAGAGAGGGGGCGATAGGACGGACAGAGAGAGAGAGAGAGGGGGCGATAGGGACGGACAGAGAGAGAGAGAGGGGGCGATAGGACGGACAGAGAGAGAGAGAGAGGGGGCGATAGGACGTGCAGAGAGAGAGGGGGCGATAGGACGTGCAGAGAGAGAGGGGGCGATAGGACGGACAGAGAGAGAGAGAGGGGGCGATAGGACGGGCAGAGAGAGAGAGAGGGGGCGATAGGACGGACAGATAGAGAGAGAGAGGGGGCGATAGGACGGACAGAGAGAGAGAGAGAGGGGGGGCGATAGGACGGACAGAGAGAGAGGGGGCGGCGATAGGACGGGCAGAGAGAGAGGGGGGCGGCGATAGGACGGACAGATAGAGAGAGAGGGGGGCGATAGGACGGACAGATAGAGAGAGAGAGGGGGGCGATAGGGACGGACAGAGAGAGAGAGAGAGAGGGGGCGATAGGACGGACAGAGAGAGAGGGGGCGGCGATAGGACGGCAGAGAGAGAGGGGGCGGCGATAGGACGGCAGAGAGAGAGGGGGGCGGCGATAGGACGGACAGAGAGAGAGGGGGGGCGATAGGACGGACAGAGAGAGAGGGGCGGCGATAGGACGGACAGAGAGAGAGGGGGGGGCGATAGGACGGACAGAGAGAGAGGGGGGCGGCGATAGAACGGACAGAGAGAGGGGGCGGCGATAGGACGGACAGAGAGAGGGGGCGATAGGACGGACAGAGAGAGAGGGGGCGATAGGACGGACAGAGAGAGAGAGGGGGCGATAGGACGGACAGAGAGAGAGGGGGCGATAGGACGGACAGAGAGAGAGAGGGCGGCGATAGGACGGGCAGAGAGAGAGGGGGCGATAGGACGGGCAGAGAGAGAGGGGGCGATAGGACGGGCAGAGAGAGAGGGGGCGATAGGACGGGCAGAGAGAGAGGGGGGGGCGATAGGACGGGCAGAGAGAGAGGGGGGGCGATAGGACGGGCAGAGAGAGAGGGGGCGATAGGACGGGCAGAGAGAGAGGGGGGCGATAGGACGGGCAGAGAGAGAGGGGGGCGATAGGACGGGCAGAGAGAGAGGGGGCGATAGGACGGGCAGAGAGAGAGGGGGCGATAGGACGGGCAGAGAGAGAGGGGGCGATAGGACGGGCAGAGAGAGAGGGGGGCGATAGGACGGGCAGAGAGAGAGAGGGGGCGATAGGATGGGCAGAGAGAGAGGGGGCGATAGGACGGGCAGAGAGAGAGAGGGGGCGATAGGACGGGCAGAGAGAGAGAGGGGGCGATAGGACGGGCAGAGAGAGAGGGGCGATAGGACGGGCAGAGAGAGAGGGGGCGGCGATAGGACGGGCAGAGAGAGAGGGGGGCGGCGATAGGACGGGCAGAGAGAGAGGGGGGCGATAGGACGGACAGAGAGAGAGGGGGGCGATAGGACGGACAGAGAGCGAAAGAGGGATGGGAGCGAGACAGCTGTGAGAGAAAGGGTGAGATGGTCTAAGTTGATTTTATAACAGGTAGATAAAAGAAAATGACATCTCCCACACTCACCTGAAGTAATCCTTGCCTTCTCCTCTTCCCTCTTCTCTCCTGCCTCCTCCTCATCTTTCTCCTGTAGGATGTGTGTGCATTTGCTAGTGGGTACCATATTCTGCCCTCCCTTCTTCTTAGGGTGCCCGTCTGCCATTGCCAGGATGGGAGGTGACCGTCGCCCACCCTCTCCCACTCTGGCACCATCTCTAGTCCCCTCCCAGGCCTCCTGCCCTTGGGAAAGGCTCTCCCTTTGGCCCCCACACCTCTGGAGGACTGGGACTCTGTTGTTCCCATAGACCTTTCCTCCACCTAGACCAGGGAGGAAGACAGAGAGAGGAGAGGAAGAAAGGGGAGGAGAAAGAAGCAACAGAGGGGCGTGATGGGAGAGAGAGAGAGAGAGAGAGAGAGAGAGAGAGGGGGTGATGGGAGAGAGAGAGGGGGTGAGAGAGAGAGAGAGAGGGGGTGATGGGAGAGAGAGAGAGAGAGGGGGGTGATGGGAGAGAGAGAGAGAGAGAGGGGGGGTGATGGGAGAGAGAGAGAGGGGGTGATGGGAGAGAGAGAGAGAGGGGGTGATGGGAGAGAGAGAGGGGTGATGGGAGAGAGAGGGGTGATGGGAGAGAGAGGGGGTGATGGGAGAGAGAGGGGGTGATGGGAGAGAGAGGGGGGGGTGATGGAGAGAGAGGGGGTGATGGGAGAGAGAGGGGGGTGATGGGAGAGAGAGGGGGTGATGGGAGAGAGAGGGGGTGATGGGAGAGAGAGGGGGTGATGGGAGAGAGGGGGGGGAGAGAGAGGGGTGATGGGAGAGAGAGGGGGGTGATGGGAGAGAGGGGATGGAGAGAGAGGGGGTGATGGGAGAGAGAGGGGGTGATGGGGAGAGAGAGGGGGGTGATGGGAGAGAGAGGGGGTGATGGGAGAGAGAGGGGGTGATGGGAGAGAGAGGGGGTGATGGGAGAGAGAGGGGGTGATGGGAGAGGTGATGGGAGAGAGAGAGAGGGGGTGATGGCAGAGAGAGAGGGGGGGGAGAGAGAGGGGGTGATGGCAGAGGGAGAGAGAGGGGGTGATGGCAGAGAGAGGGGGGTGATGGAGAGAGAGGGGGTGATGGGAGAGAGAGAGGGGGTGATGGCAGAGAGAGGGGGTGATGGGAGAGAGAGGGGGGTGATGAGAGAGAGAGGGGGGCAGAGAGAGAGGGGGTGATGGGAGAGAGAGGGGGTGATGAGAGAGAGGAGGGGGGTGATGGGAGAGAGAGGGGGTGATGGGAGAGAGAGAGAGAGGGGGTGATGGGGGAGAGAGAGGGGGTGATGGGAGAGAGAGAGAGGGGGTGATGGAGAGAGAGGGGGGTGATGGGAGAGAGAGAGAGAGGGGGTGATGGGAGAGGAGAGAGAGGGGGTGATGGGAGAGAGAGAGGGGGTGATGGGAGAGAGAGAGAGAGGGGGTGATGGGAGAGAGAGAGAGAGAGGGGGGGTGGGGAGAGAGAGAGAGAGGGGGGTGATGGGAGAGAGAGAGAGGGGGGTGATGGGGAGAGAGAGAGAGAGGGGGTGAGGGGGGAGAGAGAGAGAGGGGGGATGGGAGAGAGAGAGAGGGGGGTGATGGGGGAGAGAGAGAGAGAGGGGGGTGATGGGAGAGAGAGAGAGGGGGGTGAGAGGGGGGAGAGAGAGAGAGAGGGGGTGATGGGAGAGAGAGAGAGGGGGTGATGGGAGAGAGAGAGAGAGGGGGGTGATGGGAGAGAGAGAGAGAGGGGGTGATGGGAGAGAGAGAGAGAGAGGGGGTGATGGGAGAGAGAGAGAGAGGGGGGTGATGGGAGAGAGAGAGATGGGGGGGGTGATGGGAGAGAGAGAGAGAGGGGGGTGATGGGAGAGAGAGAGAGAGGGGGTGATGGGAGAGAGAGGGGGGGTGATGGGAGAGAGAGAGGGGGGTGATGGGGGAGAGAGAGAGAGGGGGGTGATGGGGGAGAGAGAGAGAGGGGGGTGATGGGAGAGAGAGAGAGAGGGGGTGATGAGGAGAGAGAGAGAGAGGGGGTGATGGGAGAGAGAGAGAGAGGGGGGTGATGGGAGAGAGAGAGGGGGTGATGGGAGGAGAGAGAGAGAGGGGGGTGATGGGAGAGAGAGGGGGGTGATGGGGGAGAGATGGGGGAGAGAGGGAGAGAGAGAGGGGGTGATGGGAGAGGGAGAGGGGGAGATGGGAGAGAGAGAGGGGGAGAGGGAGATGGGAGAGAGAGAGAGAGGGGGTGATGGAGGGGGGGGAGAGAGAGAGATGGGGAGAGAGAGAGGGGGTGATGGGAGAGAGAGGGGAGAGAGAGAGGGGGGGTGATGGGAGAGAGAGAGAGGGGGTGATGGGAGAGAGAGAGAGGGGGTGATGGGAGAGAGAGAGGGGGTGATGGAGAGGAGAGAGAGAGGAGAGAGAGGGGGGTGATGAGGAGAGAGAGGGGGTGATGGGAGAGAGAGAGAGAGAGGGTGATGGGAGAGAGAGAGAGGGGGTGAGAGAGAGGGTGATGGAGAGAGAGAGAGAGAGAGGGGGTGATGGGAGAGAGAGAGAGAGGGGGTGATGGGAGAGAGAGAGAGGGGGTGATGGGAGAGAGAGAGAGGGGGGGTGATGATGGGGAGAGAGAGAGAGGGGGTGATGGGAGAGAGAGAGAGAGGAGATGGGAGAGAGAGAGGGGGTGATGGGAGAGAGAGAGAGAGGGGGGTGATGGGAGAGAGAGAGGAGAGGGGGTGATGGGAGAGAGAGAGAGAGGGGGTGATGGGAGAGAGAGAGAGGGGGTGATGGGAGAGAGAGAGAGGGGGTGATGGGAGAGAGAGAGGGGGGTGATGGGAGGAGAGAGAGAGAGGGGGTGATGGGGAGAGAGAGAGAGGGGGGTGATGGGAGAGAGAGAGAGAGGGGGTGATGGGAGAGAGAGAGGGGGGTGATGGGAGAGAGAGAGAGGGGGGTGATGGGAGAGAGAGAGAGAGGGGGGTGATGGGAGAGAGGAGAGATGGGAGAGAGAGAGAGGGGGTGATGGGAGAGAGAGAGAGAGGGGGTGATGGGAGAGAGAGAGGGGTGATGGGAGAGAGAGAGAGGGGGTGATGGGAGAGAGAGAGAGGGGGTGATGGGGAGAGAGAGAGAGGGGGTGATGGGAGGGGAGAGAGAGAGAGGGGGTGATGAGAGAGAGAGAGGGGGTGATGGGAGAGAGAGAGAGAGAGAGGGGGTGATGGGAGAGAGAGAGAGAGGGGTGATGGGAGAGAGAGAGAGGGGGTGATGGGAGAGAGAGAGGGAGATGGGAGAGAGAGAGGGGTGGGTGGGGAGAGAGAGAGAGGGGGTGATGGGGAGAGAGAGAGAGGGGGGTGATGGGAGAGAGAGAGAGGGGGTGATGGGAGAGAGAGAGAGAGGGGGTGATGGGAGAGAGAGAGAGGGGGTGATGGGAGAGAGAGAGAGGGGGTGATGGGAGAGAGAGAGAGAGGGGGTGATGGGAGAGAGAGAGAGGGGGGTGAGGGGGGAGAGAGAGAGAGAGGGGGTGATGGGAGAGAGAGAGAGAGGGGGGTGATGGGAGAGAGAGAGAGAGGGGGTGATGGGGAGAGAGAGAGGGGGGTGATGGAGAGAGAGAGAGGGGGGTGATGGGATGGGAGAGAGAGAGGGGGTGATGGGAGAGAGAGAGGGGGTGATGGGAGGAGAGAGAGGGGGTGATGGGAGAGAGAGGGGGTGATGGGAGAGAGAGAGAGGGGGGTGATGGGAGAGAGAGAGAGAGGGAGAGAGAGGGGGGTGATGATGGGAGAGAGAGAGGGGGTGATGGGAGAGAGAGAGGGGTGATGGGAGAGAGAGGGGGTGATGGGAGAGAGAGAGAGAGGGGGTGATGGGGAGAGAGAGAGGGGGGTGATGGGAGAGAGAGAGAGAGAGGGGGTGATGGGAGAGAGAGAGAGGGGGTGATGGGAGAGAGAGAGGGGGGTGATGGGAGAGAGAGAGAGGGGGTGATGGGAGAGAGAGAGAGGGGGGTGATGGGGAGAGAGAGAGAGGGGGTGATGGGAGAGAGAGAGGAGGGGGTGATGGGGAGAGAGAGAGGGGGGTGAGAGAGAGAGAGGGGGTGATGGGAGAGAGAGAGAGGGGGTGATGGGAGAGAGAGAGAGAGGGGGGTGATGGGGAGAGAGAGAGAGAGGGGAGTGATGGGAGAGAGAGAGAGGGGGTGAGGGAGAGAGAGAGAGAGGGGGTGATGGGAGAGAGAGAGAGAGGGGGGTGATGGGAGAGAGAGAGAGGGGGTGATGGGAGAGAGAGGGGAGAGAGAGAGAGGGGGTGATGGGAGAGAGAGAGAGAGGGGGTGATGGGAGGAGAGAGAGAGAGAGAGAGAGGGGTGATGGGAGAGAGAGAGAGGGGGTGATGAGGAGAGAGAGAGAGGGGGTGATGGGAGAGAGAGAGGGGGGTGATGGGAGAGAGAGAGAGGGGGGTGATGGGAGAGAGAGAGAGGGGGGTGATGGGAGAGAGAGAGAGAGGGGGTGATGGGATGAGAGAGAGAGAGGGGGTGATGGGAGAGAGAGAGAGGGGGTGATGGAGAGAGAGAGAGGGGGTGATGGGAGAGAGAGAGGGGGTGATGGAGAGAGAGAGGGGGGTGATGGGAGAGAGAGAGAGAGAGAGAGAGGGGGTGAGAGAGGAGGGAGAGAGAGAGAGGGGGTGGGAGAGAGAGAGAGAGGGGGAGATGGGAGAGAGAGAGTGGGGAGAGAGAGAGAGGGGGTGATGGAGAGAGAGAGAGATGAGAGAGAGAGAGAGAGGGGGTGATGGGAGAGAGAGATGGGAGAGAGAGAGAGAGAGAGAGAGGGGGGGATGGGAGAGAGAGAGAGAGAGAGAGAGAGAGGGGGGTGATGGGGAGAGAGAGAGGGGGTGATGGGAGAGAGAGAGAGGGAGAGAGAGAGAGAGGGGGTGATGGGAGAGAGAGAGAGAGGGGGTGATGGGAGAGAGAGAGAGAGGGGGGTGATGGGAGAGAGAGAGAGAGGGGGGTGATGGGAGAGAGAGAGAGAGGGGGTGATGGGAGAGAGAGAGAGGGGGTGATGGGAGAGAGAGAGAGAGGGGGTGATGGGAGAGAGAGAGAGAGGGGGTGATGGAGAGAGAGAGAGGGGGTGATGGGAGAGAGAGAGGGGGTGATGGGAGAGAGAGAGAGAGAGGGGGTGATGGGAGAGAGAGAGAGGGGGTGATGGGAGAGAGAGAGAGAGAGAGGGGGTGATGGGAGAGAGAGAGAGAGAGAGGGGGTGATGAGGGGAGAGAGAGAGAGAGAGAGGGGGTGATGGGAGAGAGAGAGAGGGGGGGGTGAGGGGGGAGAGAGAGAGGGGGGGGTGATGGGAGAGAGAGAGAGGGGGGGTGATGGGAGAGAGAGAGGGGGGTGATGGGGAGAGAGAGAGAGGGGGGTGAGAGGAGAGAGAGAGAGAGAGAGAGGGGGTGATGGGAGAGAGAGAGAGGGGGTGATGGGAGAGAGAGAGGGGGTGATGGGAGAGAGAGGGGGTGATGGGAGAGAGAGAGGGGGTGATGGGAGAGAGAGAGGGGGTGATGGGGAGAGAGAGGGGGTGATGGGGAGAGAGAGGGGGGTGATGGGAGAGAGAGAGAGGGGGTGATGGGAGAGAGAGAGAGAGAGAGAGAGAGGGGGGGTGATGGGAGGGAGAGAGAGATGGGAGAGAGAGAGAGAGGGGTGATGGGAGAGAGGGAGAGATGAGAGAGAGAGAGAGAGAGGGGGTGATGGGAGAGAGAGAGAGAGGGGTGATGGGAGAGAGAGAGAGGGGGGATGGGAGAGAGAGA
>NC_060181.1:82476233-82536233 GCF_021184085.1 Oncorhynchus gorbuscha | reverse complement strand
GGAGAGAGAGAGAGAGAGGGGGTGATGGGAGAGAGAGGGGGTGATGGGAGGGAGAGAGGGGGTGATGGGAGGGAGAGAGGGGGTGATGGGAGGGAGGGAGGGGGGTGATGGGAGGGAGGGAGGGGGTGATGGGAGGGAGAGGGGGTGATGGGAGGGAGAGGGGGTGATGGGAGGAGAGGGGGTGATGGGAGAGAGAGGGGGTGATGGGAGAGAGAGGGGGTGATGGGAGAGAAAGAAGGTCTGTTAGACCTCCAAAGACATGCTGTAAAACGTTGATGGGGTAGAGTTTTGAATCAGATGTCAGTGGATGGGGTAACGAGTTCATACTGACTCACCTATGAGAAACAGGTAGAGAGAGAGCACAAGAGAAAGTGAAGAAAAAGGTTGTTTTAGGACAAACCCCCCCCATCCCCCCTGACATGACCCTGCCGCACAGAGCATGACTCTTTCCTTCTCAGCCTCCTTCTCTCTCACTCACTCTCATAATTAGTCTCCCACGTCAGTCCAGGCCTCGCTCCACTACACAGCTGGGCTCTCCGCCAGCACAAGTAGCCCCCCTCCCCCACTCACTATTTCACTCTCTCTCCCCCAATCCTTTTCTGAAACTATTCCTCTCTCTCATCCACTTACTAACTTTACTCCTCCATCTCTGTAATGCTCTCTCTCCCTCCCCTCCCCCACCCACTGGATCTCTGCCTCTTTCTCCCCTCCCACTATCCTCTTTCTACACAGATAAGCAGAAAACATTCATTGAAAATAAGATTCTCCCCACGTCTCGCTCTCTCGCACTGTGTGTATGTATTATGACCAAACCCTGCCTGTGTGTGTGTGTGTGTATTGGGTTACTCACCCTCCCTCTCTCCCTGCCTGGCGGTGTGTTGGCAGTGTTCCCACTCTCTCGCTATCCGCTGGCCGCCTGCCAACTCCTGTCCTGCTGCCGACTCAGACACACACACACCCCCACACTCCTTCTCCTTCAGCTCCAGCTCTGAGAACCGCATCATCGCCCGCTAAACACACACACATAGACAGACAGGACACCCACAGAGACACATACACAGAGAAAGCAGCCATGAAACCCACTAACCTTCTAGCCCTCGCCGCACACACACACACACACACACGCACACGCGCACGCACACACGCACACGCACCTCTCTCTAAACCTCAATCTGGGCTGAACGGTTACAGAAGCAGACATCGCATCAGGAAATCACAGTGTCATTAAAAGGAGGCCAAAACAGGACAAAGAGACAGAGATAAACGAAGAAGCATGGCACATCCAGACACGGTTAGGTTAGACTAGTGCAGTCAGCCACAGTGAGTCCTAGTTCCTGCCATCTCCCTTCCTGAAACATGAACACAGCTAGGCAACACATACAGCTTGCCCTGGGGCTCACATAGAGAGAAGGGGGGGGGAACTGAGAAAAGGGAAGAAGCAATGCAGAGCAAGTGAAAAAAGACAGATAGAAAGTGTGTAGAGGGCAGAGAAAAGGAGAGGTAGCAGAAAGAGGGCAGAGAAAAGGAGAGGTAGCAGAAATAGAGGGCAGAGAAAAGGAGAGGTAGCAGAAATAGAGGGCAGAGAAAAGGAGAGGTAGCAGAAAGAGGGGGCAGAGAAAAGGAGAGGTAGCAGAAAGAGGGGGCAGAGAAAAGGAGAGGTAGCAGAAATAGAGGGCAGAGAAAAGGAGAGGTAGCAGAAAGAGAGGGCAGAGAAAAGGAGAGGTAGCAGAAATAGAGGGCAGAGAAAAGGAGAGGTAGCAGAGAGAGGGCAGAGAAAAGGAGAGGTAGCAGAAAGAGGGCAGAGAAAAGGAGAGGTAGCAGAAAGAGGGCAGAGAAAAGGAGAGGTAGCAGAAAGAGAGGGCAGAGAAAAGGAGAGGTAGCAGAAAGAGGGCAGAGAAAAGGAGAGGTAGCAGAAAGAGGGCAGAGAAAAGGAGAGGTAGCAGAAAAGAGGGCAGAGAAAAGGAGAGGTAGCAGAAAGAGAGGGCAGAGAAAAGGAGAGGTAGCAGAAAGAGGGCAGAGAAAAGGAGAGGTAGCAGAAAGAGAGGGCAGAGAAAAGGAGAGGTAGCAGAAAGAGAGGGCAGAGGGAAGGAGAGGTAGCAGAAAGAGGGCAGAGAAAAGGAGAGGTAGCAGAAAGAGGGCAGAGAAAAGGAGGTAGCAGAAAGAGGGCAGAGAAAAGGAGAGGTAGAAGAAAGAGGGCAGAGAAAAGGAGAGGTAGCAGAAAGAGGGCAGAGAAAGGGAGAGGTAGCAGAAAGAGGGCAGAGAAAAGGAGAGGTAGCAGAAAGAGGGCAGAGAAAAGGAGAGGTAGCAGAAAGAGAGCAGAGAAAAGGAGAGGTAGCAGAAAGAGGGCAGAGAAAAGGAGAGGTAGCAGAAAGAGGGCAGAGAAAAGGAGAGTTGCAGAAAGAGAGGGCAGAGAAAAGGAGAGTTGCAGAAAGAGGGCAGAGAAAAGGAGAGGTAGCAGAAAGAGGGCAGAGAAAAGGAGAGATAGCAGAAAGAGGGCAGAGAAAAGGAGAGGTAGCAGAAAGAGGGCAGAGAAAGGAGAGGTAGCCGAAAGAGGGCAGAGAAAGGAGGGGTAGCAGAAAGAGGGCAGAGAAAATGAGAGGTAGCAGAAAGAGGGCAGAGAAAATGAGAGGTAGCAGAAAGAGGGAATAGAAAGGAGAGGAGGAAAAAGAGGGCAGAGAAAGGAGGGGTAGCAGAAAGAGGGCAGAGAAAGGAGGGGTAGCAGAAAGAGGGAAGAGAAAGGAGAGGTAGCAGAAAGAGGGCAGAGAAAAGGAGAGAGCGCAGAAAGAGGGCAGGGAAAATGAGAGGTAGCAGAAAGAGGGAAGAGAAAGGAGAGGTAGCAGAAAGAGGGCAGAGAAAAGGAGAGGTAGCAGAAATAGAGGGCAGAGAAAGGAGAGGTAGCAGAAATAGAGGGCAGAGAAAAGGAGAGGTAGCAGAAATAGAGGGCAGAGAAAAGGAGAGGTAGCAGAAAGAGAGGGCAGAGAAAAGGAGAGGTAGCAGAAATAGAGGGCAGAGAAAGGAGAGGTAGCAGAAATAGAGGGCAGAGAAAAGGAGAGGTAGCAGAAATAGAGGGCAGAGAAAAGGAGAGGTAGCAGAAATAGAGGGCAGAGAAAAGGAGAGTTGCAGAAAGAGGGCAGAGAAAAGGAGAGGTAGCAGAAAGAGGGCAGAGAAAAGGAGAGGTAGCAGAAAGAGAGGGCAGAGAAAAGGAGAGGTAGCAGAAATAGAGGGCAGAGAAAAGGAGAGGTAGCAGAAAGAGAGGGCAGAGAAAAGGAGAGGTAGCAGAAAGAGGGCAGAGAAAAGGAGAGGTAGCAGAAATAGAGGGCAGAGAAAAGGAGAGGTAGCAGAAATAGAGGGCAGAGAAAAGGAGAGGTAGCAGAAAGAGAGGGCAGAGAAAAGGAGAGTTGCAGAAAGAGGGCAGAGAAAAGGAGAGGTAGCAGAAATAGAGGGCAGAGGGAAGCAGAGGTAGCAGAAATAGAGGGCAGAGGGAAGCAGAGAAAGCCTGTCTGAGGGGTAGAGTGAGATAAAGAAATGTAAAGAACTGACCTCCCAGATAGCTGCAGGTCGACTTATATTATCCCCCTCTCGTGATATGACTTCCATCTATGCAATTAGAACGGGGGAGGGGGCTCAATATATCTGTCCATTGCATATTCTGTCCTTTTCATACTCTGTCCATTTTCATCATTTCATATTCTGTCTATCATTTTAGTCAGTATATCTGTCTATCATTGCATTTAGGTATTGTATGTTAACACGTCTTTACTCTGTTCCTCAGTGTCTGTGGCCCTGCTGCTTTTTCTTCTTCCCCTTTAATCAAGGATTGACCAATCAGTAACATTAGTCAATCAATCAACCTATTAACTATCAGGAGAAAGGAACCCCAGCAGTAGTGCAGACCTGGGGGATTGGAGTCTCCCTGTTACACACACACACACACACACACACACACACACACACACACACACACACACACACACACACACACACACACACACACACACACACACACACACACACACACACACACACACACTTTCCTGAACTGGAAAAACATGTACTTCCTTTTTTGGTTAGGGGGATTGTGGGTATATGATTTATAATAATGGAGTTAGACAGAGGCTCTTATTAAGATGATAATAAACACCAAGAAATCTAGCATTTGATATCTTTACATCAGCAAGCATGACAATTTACAACAAACCAACATGGTTTAGAGGAGCCCTGGCAACATATGGACAGGTGGAACCAACCGGTTAACACACACGTGCCTTTGTCCCATTCATTGATAAATCATAAGAGGTGTGTGCGTCTATGCCAGAAATCACACACACGTGTTTTTTTAACTAATCTAACCAGAATGTTGGTCTATGATGAGCAGAGAAGTAGATTCAGTGCATGCAGTCTGATCACGCAATAACGCACCGCAGTTCAGTTGTGCAGGACTGAATCTGTGTTTGTCTAGTGTGTGTGTGTCAGGGTTTCCGTTGGGAAAATGTGGCGCCGGACATTTGACCGGCAACATTTTAATTTCCTGGACATTTGAGAAATGTACCAGACCCATATGCATTAGGTGCATAACCTGATTAGGGCGTCCACCCAAAGTGCTCAGAATGACAGCACATTTACAATATGGTCATTCATATTAACAGCGCATTTACAATATGGTAATTCATATTAACAGAACATGCCAGTCCAGGATGCAACGATGTGCGGTCCTTCTTACCGAATGTGCACTTTGAACATGTTAGAATAACAGCCAACAAGACAAGTAGCAAACAACAAAATCACTAACTTATGTCAATCTACTATAGTAGAAAAGATGAGTCTACCTGTTCTATTGGTCAGCTTGTGGAGAAAGAAATGGCCTATTCCAGACAGACTCTGGGACAGTTGTTGTGGAGAAAGAAATGGCCTATTCTAGACAGACTCTGGGACAGTTGTTGTGGAGAAAGAAATGGCCTATTCTAGACAGACTCTGGGACAGTTGTTGTGGAGAAAGAAATGGCCTATTCCAGACAGACTCTGGGACAGTTGTTGTGAAGAAAGAAATGGCCTATTCCAGACAGACTCTGGGACAGTTGTTGTGGAGAAAGAAATGGCCTATTCTAGACAGACTCTGGAACAGTTGTGGGATGATAGATCCCAAATTCCTACAACCAGGAGGAATAGGCTACATAGCAAGGATCAGAAAGTTTAACAGTTTAAGCTAAACGATCAGCCGATTTCTTCAAGTTATCACCAAAGCAGGGCACTCAAGGCAGTAGGCTACTCGAATGTTTGTTCCATAATCATTTTAGCGGGAAAACACTGTTTTCGAAGGGGCAGTGCACATGAGAGGTTTCATGTGCCAGAGATGAAGAAGAACACTACTTTGAAGCAAGGTAAGACAAGCCTCATAATATGCAGTAAAACCTTCAGGTTTCAAACAATTAAGTAGCCTATACGTTTTCAAAATGGATACTTCCTCCAGCTCATTGCAAAGTGGTGTGTGACGCGCTGATGAAGCCTGCCTTCCTTTTGACATTTGATGCCTCGTTCAAAACAACTCAGAACTCGGAAAGCTCCAACTTCCAGCTTCAGTGCGTTGCAGATAACTGGGAAAAACAAACGAGCTCCAAAGGGGGAAATAGTTTTGAACAGTAAACCAACTCAGGAACTCGGGCCTCTTTCTTGAGCTCAGACTTTCCGACCTGAAGATCACCGAGGTAATTTAAAATGTAGTTATTTAAGCTTTATTTAACTAGGCAAGTCAGTTAAGAACACATTTTTATTCACAATGACGGCCTGCCACGGCCAAACCCGGAGGCCGCTGGGCCAGTTGTGCGCCGCCCTGTGGTGCTCCCACCACGGCCGGTTGTGACACATCCTGATTTGACCTCGTATTTTTCACAGTTGTCTTGAAAGCACCACAACATGCAGCAACGCTGTCTGACAGATGTCTCACTCTAAGACTCTGTACATGTATGCTAAATAAGATAACGAATATACAGTTCCACTAAATTATGCAAATGATCATAGACCGATAAGCATGACCAGCCAAATGTATTTCCATCGACTGGCATTTACATCAATGACTAGGCTAAAAAGCCTTATTTTACAATGGGATTTATTCCTTTTCTCCCAGACAATTGGTGGGCACCAATTCTATTTAATCGTCTTTTCAATTTTATTTTGGGGGACAAAACTGGCTATTACCGGCTAACGGAAACCCTGGTGTGTGTGTCTTAATGTGTTCAGTGTGTGAGGAGCCAGGCACTAATAGCCTTGGGGGGAAGGGATGTGTGACCTTGGATAAGGCCAGGGTGGGTGGAGGGGGAACCCCATCCATCACCCTCCAGCCCCTCTGGCTCACAGCCCTGTCACCATGTGAAGCCCCACCGCTCAGCAGCCAGCAACACATGCGTTTGGAACCTGCCTTCCCATTTCACCATTTCTCCCAAGCTAGATACACAGAGCACGCAAACAACCTAACCAATGTTGCCTAGACAACTCACAGGCCTAGGTTAACCTTTGAACTGGCCTTGTGCTAACTCACTGACTGTCAACATGCTTCAAACGTCCTCTCAATCTCAGAGGCAACCACAAAGGGCTGGTATAAGCCTATAACCCTGAACTCACCCTCACCCTGCAACTTCGGCTATGGGGAACAGGTATCTGATCCATAGACTGATTCTAAGACACATCCTATATGAAGTCATATATTGTCTGAATAATAAGACAGTCTATGGGCCACTAAAATAAGTGGCAGAATTGACAGTAGTTGTAGGTTTGATTCCTGCACAGGTTACATGGGAACGTACCATATAAACCGTAAATGACCTCAGATGAATGAGTCATGTTACCATCACATCCACTAATGCTGCCCCCCACCCCAAATACGTCAGAATTTCTCTCAACTCACTTGCAGGGCGCGCTGTTCCCGGCTCAGCTTGCTAGAGTCTGCGTACAGCTCGGTCGTGACACACTTGATGCGGTCACCCACATAGCCCAAGGAGCTAGCGATCCTCTTGGTCAGGCTGGTCCTCCGTGAGCCTCTTCGCCCACCCTCTTCGTCCTCATCCCCTTCTCCATGTGACTCCTCTGTGTCTCCAACGCTCTCTCTTTCACTGTCCCTCTCCTTCCCCAGGCCCATGTAGCTATGGATGGGGTGGGAGGAGTTTCGTTTGTCCATCTCTTCTCTCTCCTCTCCAGACGTGAAGTCGCAAGTAAACATGCCATCTCTACACAAGTGGTCGCCAGACTTGCGGTCACAATCCCCAATTGTGCGGACTCCAGGCGTGCGGTTGCCAGAGATGTGGTCGCCAGACTTGCGGTCGCCAGACGTTCGGGCACAGCGCAGGGTGCTCTGGTCCTGTTCCCCTTGGTCCGCTGGGTCTGAGGAAGGGCTCTGGTCCTCAGGGCTCTCTTCGGCCCGATTAACCAGCTTTGGGGCGCCCCAAGGTAGGCTAGAGGCCACGCCTGGAAAGCCCGTCTCCTGGAGGGGGTATGGTCTCACACAGAGAGTTTCTGGTTGTCTGTCTGTGTGGATAGTTGTCATGGTGGAGCTTGGGCTGGGGTGGTGATGAAGATGCTGGGGGTGGTGGTGATGCAGTTTGTGTTTTGGCTCCCGTTCCACTTCCCTAATGTTTCCATTGCCATGGCAACACTTGTGTTGGTTGCCCCTGGCGATGGGAATGGTGACAGAGACCTGCGGCTTGTTGGTTGTCGGAGCGGACTCTCCATCTGTGTCGGAGTGGACGAGGTCAATGCAGACGATACGGTCTTTGGAGGGGGTACTGAGGCTGGAGGAGGAAGTGGGTCTGGGCTGGCTCCCTCCCTGCTCCCCGTCCTCTCTTTTGGGCTTCACGTGGGACCCCTCTCCTGTTCCCACACCACTTTGGCCCCTGTGGGACCCACCACAATCCTCTGCGAGACCCCTAGGTTTGTCCTGACCCTGGCCCCGGCACTTGGGCCCCTGATCTGCCCGCTGCAGGACTTTAGAGTCTGGATGTGTGTTCATCAGAGGGTGGGTCATCTCCTGGGAGTTGTACGTGAGGTACTCCCCAGCATGGCTGTGGTAGGGTAAGGGCTGTTTGGCTGCCAGGTGGGAGGGGTACAGGCTGCTACTGCCCAGCAGGACGGGGTGAGGGTAGGCTGGGCCCTTCCCTGACAGAGGGAGAGAATGGAGGGCCATGCTGTCGGGTAAAGAGTAGTGCAGGTATCGGTTGGCGTAGGCCATGCTGTGAGCTAGGTAAAGGTGGCTGGGCGGGTGCCCGTTGATATTCTCCAGACAGGGACGTTTAATATAGGGAGACACCTCCTGGGATGTCTCAGCCCTCTTGGGGGCTTTAAGAGGCTTCTCTGTGGAGCTCCTATGATGGCCGGCCATGGGGGAACCTTCTGATTGGCTGGGGCTGTGATTGGGCCAATCACCATTGGGTTTGGGGGACAGGGGCATTGTGGAGGCAGGCTTGTGATTGGAAGGTATTGGGTTAGTATGTGGCTCTCCAACCCTGAGGCAGGACGGACTGTTTTGCTGGGACTGGGGCAGGACTCTCTCTATAACCTTGTGTTTGATGACTGAGGGAGAGGAGCGTTTCCCTTGGGGGTCTGGGCTGGGTCTGGGGGGAGGGGGACAGGGCTGGGGGGTGGTGGGGGGGTGTGTGGGTGGACCCAATGGTGGAGATAGGTGTAGGGGTGGGCACCACCCAGGAGGAGAGCAAAGTGCTGATCATCTCTGGCCTGTCTAGGGCCTTGGAGAAAGTGCTGCAGACCACTGAGTGGGAGGGGTGGGAGGAGGGTGAGAGGGTCTCCTTCAGGAGCTCCCGGCTTGGGGGATGTCCGTACCGAGGCCCCAGAGCTTCCATCTTGATGGGGAAGCTGTTGGGAGGCAGGTCAAACTCCAGCAGCCTTCCAGAGAGATCCAGAGGCTTTGGGTCTGCTGGGTCTTTGGTAGTCCTGTTTGGTGGGGTTTTCCGCTCAGAGGACGGTTTAGAAGGGGACCGATTGGGTTTCCTTTCACACCCCCCAGCCCTGTGCTCTGGCGCCCCATCCCTGGGTCTGGGTTTGTGGAGGCTGGGCCGGGTGGGGGAGGGGTGCTCTTTAGCAATGCTGCTCACATAGAATGGGTGAGGCATCGACTGGGAAGAGGAGGAAGATGGTGGCCCTATTCGGGGGACTGGCCTTTGTAGGTCTAAGGTGCTGTCGCTGAGAGTGGGAGGCAGGGGAGGAGCAGGCTGGGGGAGGCGAGTAGAGGCGCGAGGGGAGGAATCAATGGGAAGGCTATTACTACCACCACCACTAATACTACCACTGCTGTTGTTGGCTACTTTGTTTGAGATGGGTCTAGTGGGCTTACTGTTCCTGCTGTGGGGTCTGTCTCGGTCTGTGTGGGGGGGGCTGAAGGTGCTGGGGTGGAGGGGTGGGCTGGTGAAGCTGCTGCCCAAATGGAGAGCCCTCGTGGTGGATGCGAGACCCGACACTCAGTCCCTTCTCCTGACAGTGTACCATGGAGGTGGGGGCCACAGACACCGCTGGGATCCTCATTGGAGACCCCACCAGGGGGGAGGAGATGGGGGACGGGGGGTAGGGGGGCATGAAGTAGAGCCTCTCGGTGGCCGAGGCAGCAGCAGGGTTCATGTTCCCCCCCTGGGAGGCACAGAGGGACTGGTAGGCCAGGTGCTGGGGCAGGTAGGGGCTGGGCTGACTGAGGAACTGAGCCTTGTACATGCTGAGGGCGGCGTACTTGGACGTGTCCATGAAGGGGTAGAGGCCCGGGCTCAGCCCCCAGGGCAGACGTAGGTACCCACCTGCTCCTGCACCAGCACCCCCCATGCCCAGCTCTGAGGGCTTCTGCCCCCCCAGGCCCCACACATATCCTGTCTAGGCCCTCTGGCCCCCTCTGAAGGCCTGGTGGAGGGCTCTTGTACAGGCCCATGTAGCCATTACTAGGCTTGCTCCTGTCCATGGAGACATCAGACTTATAGAGGAGGTCCGGGAGGCCGTCCCGGCCGTAGCTCAGGGGGAGGGTATTGGTCACTTCGCGGGGCTTCTCAGCCGACAGCGCTTGGATCCCTGGGTAAATCACGCCGCCGTGCAGGTGGAGGCCATCCCGCATAAGAGCATTGCGGTCCAGACCCATGGTGGCCAGCGGGGTTAACCTGGCATCCACCTACAGGGGAATAACACAGGGGGGTTAACCTGGCATCCACCTACAGGGGAATAACACAGGGAGGTTAACCTGGCATCCACCTACAGGGGAATAACACAGGTACAAATCTGTTATATTGTTTCAAAACAGCCTTATACACATGTAATACACGTTATACACAGGTTATGGCTTCACTTGAGTTCGCTATGAGGATATGGTTTACATCTCTTAAAAAAGGCCCAATGCAGCCGTTTTTATCTCAATAGGAGATCATTTCAGGGTAACGATGTACCTTCCTGTAATACAGTGGCGGTCGGTGATGTTTAATATGAATTAATGTTTAGAACGTAGGTGCACAGGTCGAGCGAAAAATTTGAGTAATCAAGGTGACGGACAGTGACACATTCAATACCGCCTTACACACTCTTGCCTGCATCTCGCTGATCTAGGATGTAATCAATAGTCCAACAGTGACAAACGAGAGTTTCTTTTGGACAAATTCAGGTATATTTATCCCGGTTTCATTCTGTTGGCTTCAGTTTCAGATTATTTTTCAACAGAATCAGCAGAATGAATATGCCCCTGATCACATGCAAACATAGTTCACTTCATAGCGGCAACATGATCCCTTTGATCAACAGCATGATCCCTTCGATCGTTGTATAATCCTTCTCTCATCTACATGCTCTCCTCCTCTCATCTTTTCCCTTTGCTTGTGGACTTCAGTGTACAACACATCAGCTGTCTGTGACCAGGCAAGAAAAAAAATAATCCAAACCTTCATACAGCATCATAACCGCTACACACACCCTACATCATTATCAACATATTAGCTAACAGCGTCAGTAACGTCATAGTCAACATAGCTACTAGAACTATTGCATAAGTAAACACACTACAATAATGCAGCACAGTGTACAGTCAGCAGGCAGTTACACAGGCGGGCCTTATTAATAAATCCAAACGTTTGCCGTGACTTGGAAGAGTTCCAGTGTTGGATAGGCATAGCCAGCATTCCTCTCTGAGCCGGGTGTTAGCATAGGTTAAACTAGCTAGTTGCATGCGCTAGCTACACCATATACAGTTCGGCAAAAAAGTATTTAGTCAGCCACCAATTGTGCAAGTTCTCCCACTTAAAAAGATTATGAAAATTACAGGCCTCTCTCATAGGTACACTTAAACTATGACAGACAAAATGAGAAGGGAAAAAATCCAGAAAATCACACTGTAGGATTTTTTATGAATTTATTTGCAAATGATGGTGGAAAATAAGTATTTGGTCAATAACAAAAGTTTCTCAATACTTTGTTATATACCCTTTGTTGGCAATGACAGAGGTCAAACGTTTTCTGTAAGTCTTCACAAGGTTCACACACTGTTGCTGGTATTTTGGCCCATTCCTCCATGCAGATCTCCCCTAGAGGAGTGATGTTTTGGGGCTGTTGCTGGGCAACATGGACTTTCAACTCCCTCCAAAGATTTTCTATGGGGTTGAGATCTGGAGACTGGCTAGGCCACTCCAGGACCTTGAAATGCTTCTTACGAAGCCACTCCTTCATTGCCCGGGCGGTGTGTTTGGGATTAATATCATGCTGAAAGACCCAGCCACGTTTCATCTTCAATGCCTTTGCTGGTGGAAGGAGGTTTTCACTCAAAATCTCACAATACATGGCCCCATTCATTCTTTCCTTTACACGGATCAGTCATCCTGGTCCCTTTGCAGAAAAACAGCCCCAAAGCATGATGTTTCCACCCCCATGCTTCACAGTAGGTATGGTGTTCTTTGGATGCAACTCAGCATTCTTTGTCCTCCAAACACTCGAGTTGAGTTTTTACCAAAAAGTAGTTCTATTTTGGTTTCATCTGACCATATGACATTCTCCCAATCTTCTTCTGGATCATCCAAATGCTCTCTAGCAAACTTCAGACGGTACCTGGACATGTACTGGCTTAAGCAGGGGGACACGTCTGGCACTGCAGGATTTGAGTCCTTGGCGGTGTAGTGTGTTACTGATGGTAGGCTTTGTTACTTTGGTCCCAGCTCTCTGCAGGTCATTCACTAGGTCCCCCCGTGTGGTTCTGGGATTTTTGCTCACCGTTCTTGTGATCATTTTGACCCCAATGGGGTGAGATCTTGCGTGGAGCCCCAGATCGAGGGAGATTATCAGTGGTCTTGTATGTCTTCCATTTCCTAATAAATGCTCCCACAGTTGATTTCTTCAAACCAAACTGCTTACCTATTGCAGACTAAGTCTTCCCAGCCTGGTGCAGGTCTACAATTTTGTTTCTGGTGTCCTTTGACAGCTCTTTGGTCTTGGCCATAGTGGAGTTTGGAGTGTGACTGTTTGAGCTTGTGGACAGGTGTCTTTTATACTGATAACAAGTTCAAACAGGTGTCATTAATACAGGTAACGAGTGGAGGACAGAGGAGCCTCTTAAAGAAGAAGTTACAGGTCTGTGAGAGCCAGAAATCTTGCTTGTTTGTAGGTGACCAAATACTTATTTTCCACCAAAATTTGCAAATAAATTCATTAAAAATCCTACAATGTGATTTTCTGGATTTGTTTTCTTCTCATTTTGTCTGTTATAGTTGAAGTGTACCTATGATGAAAATTACAGGCCTCATCTTTTTAAGTGGGAGAACTTGCACAATTGGTGGCTGACTAAATACTTTTTTGCCCCACTGTATACAAAAGTATGTGGACGCCCTTACAAATTAGTGGATTTGAATATTTCTGCCACACCCATTGATGACAGGTATATAAAATCGAGCACACCGCCATGCAATCTCCATAGACAAACATTTGCAGTAGAATGGCCTTACAGAAGAACTCAGTGACTTTCAACGTGGCACAGTCATAGGATGCCTCATTTCCAACAAGTCAGTTTGTCAAATATCTGTCCTGCTAGAGCTAGTGCTGTTATTGTGAAGTGGAAACGTCTATGATTAACAACGGCTCAGCCGCGAAGTGGTAGGACGCACAAGCTCACAGAACAGGACCTCCGAGTGGAGAAACCTCGTAGCATATAAAAACCATCTGTTCATGGTTGCAACTCCCTACCGAGTTCCAAACTGCTTCTGGAAGCAACGTCAGCCAAATAACTTTGTCGGGAGCATCATGAAATTGGTTTCCATGGCCGAGCAGTGTCGGCTGGAGTGGTGTAAAGCTCGCTGCCATTGGGCTATGGAGCAGTGGAAACGAATTCTCTGGAGTGATGAGTCACGCTTCACCATCTGGCAGTCCAACAGAGGAATCTGGGTTTGGTGGATGCCAGGATAACACTACCTGCACGAATGCATAGTGCCAACTAGAGGTCGACGGACTATGATTTTTCAACACCGGTACAGATTATTGGAGGACCAAAAAAAGCAGATACCGATTAATATATATATATATATATATATATATATATATATATATATATATATATATATATATATATATATATATATAAATATAAATATAAATATATATATATGAACAATGAATGAACAATAAACACTTATTTTAACTTAATATAATACATAAAATCTATTTAGTCTCAAATAAATAATGAAACTCTCAATTTGGTTTAAATAATGCAAAAAAACAGCATTGGAGAAGAAAGTAAAAGTGCAATATGTGCCATGTAAAAAAGCTAAAGTTTAAATTCCTTGCTCAGAACATATGAAGTTGTTCAATATTCCCAGTTCGTCAATATTCCCAGTTAAGTAGTTTTAGGTTGTAGTTATTATAGGATTTGAGACGTGTCGACTATTTCTCTATACCATTTGTATTTCATATACCTTTGACAATTGGATGTTCTAATAGGCACTTTAGTATTGCCAGCCTAATCTCAGGAGTTGATAGGCTTGAAGTCATAAACAGCGCTGTGCATCAAGCATTGCTAAGAGCTGCTGGCACACGCAGTAAAGTTTGAATGAATGCCTACGAGGCTGCTGCTGCCTAACACCGCTCAGTCAGACTGCTATCAAATATCAAATCATAAACAATTATAATAAACAAATACAAGCCTTAGGTCATTAATATGGTCAAATCCGGAAACTATCATTTAAAAAACAAAACGTTTATTTTTACGGTGAAATACTAAACCGTTCCGTATTTTATCGAAGCGTGGCATCCCAAAGTCTAAATATTGCTGTTACATTGCACAACCTTCAATGTTATGTCATAATTATGTAAAATTCTGGTAAATTAGTTCGCAACAAGCCAGGCAGCCCAAACTGTTGCATATACCCTGACTCTGCGTGCAAAGAACACAAGAGAAGTGACACAATTTCACCTGGTTAATATTGCCTGCTAACCTGGATTTCCTTTAGCTAAATATGCAGGTTTAAAAATATATACTTCTGTGTATTGATTTTAAGAAAAGCATAAACATCAATGCCTAGGTACTTTTGTGCAAAGATGGTGCTTTTTGGCAATGCATTTTTGTTAAATCATCAACAGTTTGGCGAAGTTGAAGTAGGCTGTGATTCGATGATAAATTAACAGCCACCGCAGTGATTATATGCAATGCAGGACCTAGTAATATCAACCATGTGTAGTTGACTAGGGATTGTGAAGATTGATTGTTTTTTGTAAGATAAGTTTAATGCCAGCTACCAACTTACCTTGGCTCTTTTCTGCACGCGCGTAACAGGTGGTCAGCCTGCCTGCAGTTTGCTCGTAGATTGCAATGTAATCAGCCATAATCGGCGTCCAAAAATGCTGATTACCGATTGTTATGAAAACTTGAAAAATCGGCCCTAATTAAATCGGCCATGCCGATTAATTGGTGAACCTCTATTGCCAACTGTAAAGTTTGGGAGAGGACTAATGGCCTGGGTCTGTTTTCCATTGTTCGGGCTAGGCCCCAAAGTTCCAGTAAAGGAAAATCTTCAGAATACAATGACATTCTAGATGATTCTGTGCTTCCAACTTTGTGGCAACAGTTTGGGGAAGCCGCTTTCCTATTTAAGCATGACAATGCCCCCATGCACAAAGCAAGGTCCATACAGAAATGGTTTATCGAAATCGGTGTGGAAGAATTTGAATGGTCTGCACAAAAACCTGACCTCAACCCATCAAACACCTTTGGCACGAATTGGAACGCCGGCCTAATTGCCCGACCTCACTAATTTTGTGGCTGAATGGAAGCAAGTCCCCGCAGCAATGTTCCAACATCTAGTGGAAAGCCTTCCCAGAAGAATAGAGGCTTTTATAGCAGCAAAGGGGGGACCAACTCCATATTAACGCCCATGATTCTGGAATGAGCTGTTCGACGAGCAGGTGTCTTTTGGTAATGTAGTGTAAGTGAAAGTTAAAAAAGACAACTAAATATAGCTCTCTCACATTTCCTTAATTTTTAAATAAATGTATTCAAAACTGTTCAATTATTGTCTCTTTTTGAGTCAACTTATCACTACTTATGCACTGCAGTGCTAACTAGCTGCAGCTCATGCTTTCAGTACTAGATTCATTCTCCGATCCTTTGATTGGGTGGACAACATGTCAGTTCATGCTGCAAGAGCTCTGATAGGTTGGAGTACATCTTCCGGAAGTTGTCATAATTACTGTGTAAGTAGATGTACTCCAACCTAAAAAAATTGTTTTTTTAAATCACTGAAGCTGGAGACTCATATCTCCCGCACTAGCTTTAAGCACCAGCTGTCAGAGCAGCTCACAGATCACTGCACCTGTACATAGCCCATCTGTAAACAGCCCATCTATCTACCGCATCCCCATACTGTATTTATTTTGCTCCTTTGCACCCCAGTAGCTCTACTTGCACATTCATCTTCTGCACATCTACCATTCCAGTGTTTAATTGCTATATTGTAATTACTTCGCCACCATGGCCTATTTATTGCCTTACCTCTCCTATCCTACCTCATTTGTACATGCTGTATATGTATATGTATATGTATATATATATATATACACTGTATTATTGATTGTTTGTTTATTCCATGTGTATCGCTGTTGTTGTAGTATGTGTCGAACTGCTTTGCTTTATCTTGGCCAGGTCGCAGTTGTAAATGAGAACTTGTTCTCAACTAGCCTACCTGTTTAAATAAAGGTAAAAAATATATATATATATTAAAAAGGGAGGGAAACTAGCTGTCCTTCGACTACACCATGATGCTACACCATGGTGCCACCCTACAGAATGCTGTCGAGGCTACTGTAGACTGCTTCGGCCACACCGTGGTGCTACCCTACAGAGTGCTGTCGAGGCTACACCGTGGTGCTACCCTACAGAGTGCTGTCGAGGCTACACCGTGGTGCTACCCTACAGAATGCTGTCGAGGCTACACCGTGGTGCTACCCTACAGAATGCTGTCGAGGCTACACCGTGGTGCTACCCTACAGAATGCTGTCGAGGCTACACCGTGGTGCTACCCTACAGAATGCTGTCGAGGCTACACCGTGGTGCTACCCTACAGAATGCTGTCGAGGCTACACCGTGGTGCTACCCTACAGAATGCTGTCGAGGCTACACCGTGGTGCTACCCTACAGAATGCTGTCGAGGCTACACCGTGGTGCTACCCTACAGAATGCTGTCGAGGCTACACCGTGGTGCTACCCTACAGAATGCTGTCGAGGCTACACCGTGGTGCTACCCTACAGAATGCTGTCGAGGCTACACCGTGGTGCTACCCTACAGAATGCTGTAGAGGCTACACCGTGGTGCTACCCTACAGAATGCTGTAGAGGCTACTGTAGACTGCTTCGGCTACACCATGGTGCTACCCTACAGAATGCTGTCGAGGCTACTGTAGACTGCTTTGGCTACACTGTGGTGCTACCCTACAGAATGTTGTCGAGGCTACTGTAGACTGCTTCGGCTACACCGTGGTGCTACCCTACAGAATGCTGTCGAGGCTACTGTAGACTGAAACACACTGTTTTGCAGTCAATCAATTAGTTAGGTGACCTGTTAATATACAGTATTTAGTATAGTTTTATCTGAAAAGGATAACTTTAATGTTTTACTATTTTTACTTTGATTAATTTCAATGAGAATGGTCCTCCCTTCCTCCTCTGAGGAGCTTCCACTGCTGCAATAGTTATTTTTAAAATGGAACAAAAAAGCTACAAAATATTTCCCAAGCAAGAATTTAGCTAGGTCTGTCTGGGAATGGTCTGAGTGACCAACTTAATTGGAGGAGCCTAATTTGAGAGAGATGTTTTATTAAATTTCTCATTTAGTTCTCATTTACAACTGCGACCTGGCCAAGATAAAGCATAGCAGTGTGAACAGACAGCAACACAAGAGTTACACATGGAGTAAACAATTAACAAGTCAATAACACACTAGAATATACATTGTGTGCAAAAGGCATGAGGAGGTAGGCGAATAATGACAATTTAGCAGAATAACACTGGCGTGATAAATGATCCGTTGGTCATGTGCAGGTAGAGATACTGGTGTCCAAAACAGCAGAAAAGTAAATAAATAAAAACAGTATGGGGATGAGGTAGGTAAATTGGGTGGGCTATTTACCGATGGACTATGTACAGCTGCAGCGATCGGTTAGCTGCTCAGATAGCAGATGTTTAAAGTTGGTGAGGGAGATAAAAGTCTCCAACTTCAGCGATTTTTGCAATTCGTTCCAGTAACAGGCAGCAGTGAACTGGAAGGAAAGGCGGACGAATGAGGTAATGGCTTTAGGGATGATCAGTGAGATACACCTGCTGGAGTGAGTGCTACGGGTGGGTGTTGCCATCGTGACTAGTGAACTGAGATAAGGCGGAGCTTTACCTAACATGGACTTGTAGATGAGCTGGAGCCAGTGGGTCTGGTGACGAGCTGTTGGCCAAGGTTGGAGTAGCCAGGAGGAAGGCATGGCCAGCCGTTGAGAAATGCTTGTTGAAGTTTACGATTATCATAGATTTATTGGTGGTGACCGTTTTACCTAGCCTCAGTGCAGTGGGCAGCTGGAAGGAGGTGCTCTTGTTCTCCATGGGCTTTACAGTGTCCCAGAACTTTTTGGAGTTAGAGCTACAGGATGCAAATTTCTGCTTGAAAAAGCTGGCCTTTGCTTTGCTGACTGACTTTGCTGACTGACATGTATTGGTTCCTGACTTCCCTGAACAGTTGCATATCATGGGGACTATTCGATGCTATTGCAGTCCGCCACAGAATGTTTTTGTGCTGGTCGAGGGCAGTCAGGTCTGGAGTGAACTAGGGGCTGTATCTGTTCTTAGTTCTGCATTTTTTGAACGGAGCATGCTTATCTAAGATGGTGAGGAAGTTACTTTTAAAGAATACCAGGCAATCTCAACTGACGGGTTGAGGTCAATATCCTTCCAGGATACCCGGGCCAAGTCGATTAGAAAGGCCTGCTCGCAGAAGTGTTTTAGGGAGCGTTTGACAGTGATGAGGGGTGGTCGTTTGACTGCGGACCCATAGCGGATACAGGCAATGAGGCAGTGATTGCTGAGATCCTGATTGAAGACAGCGGAGGTGTATTTGGAGGGCCAGTTGGTCAGGATAACATCTATGAGGGTGCCCTTGCTTACAGATTTAGGGTTGTACCTTGTGGGTTCCTTGATGATTTGTGTGAGATTGGGGGCATCTAGCTTAGATTGTAGGACTGCCGGGGTGTTAACCTTTTACTCCTACCCCCTACTTTTTCGAACATTATGTTAAAAATCGTGCAACATTTCAGCACCCTGTTACTCAGGCCAGGAATATAGTATATGCATATGATTAGTATGTGTGGATAGAAAACACTCAGACGTTTATAAAACTGGTTAAATCACGGCTGTGACTATAACAGAACGTGCGTTTCATCGAAAAGTGCAGGAAAATCTGATCACTGAAAGTGGAAAAATATATCCATCCGCCACTTCAACCCATTGTTATGGGCGAACGACATTAAATAGGGCTGAGGTTGCAGTACCTACAGCTTCCACACGATGTCAACAGTCTTGTCATTTGCCAATTCTTTGTTTCTTGGTCAAACGAACAAGAGACAGGCTTTTTCTTCAGGTCTCCGACCGGATATTTTGGTTGAGAAATACACGGACATTATTTCCAGACGGACCCCTATAGAAAACACTTCGTCTCGTGATTAATTTGATCGCTTATTAACGTTTACTAATACCTAAAGTTGCATTACAAAAGTATTTCGAAGTGTTTTGTGAAAGTTTATCGTCGACTTTAATTTTTTAAATGACGTTACGTTATAAGATGCTATTTTTTTTGTTTATCACACAGTCTTCATAGATCGATATCTAGGCTATATATGGACCGATTTAATCGGAAAAAAAAGACCCAATAGTGATTATGGGACATCTAGGAGTGCCAACAAAGAAGATGGTCAAAGGTAATGAATGTTTTATATTTTATTTGTGCGGTTTGTGTAGCGCCGACTATGCTAATTATTTTGTTTACGTCCCCTGCGGGTCTTTTGGGGTGTTACATGCTATCAGATAATAGCTTCTCATGCTTTCGCCGAAAAGCATTTAAAAATCTGACTTGTTGCCTGGATTCACAACGAGTGTAGCTTTAATTCAATACCCTGCATGTGTATTTTAATGAACGTTTGAGTTTTAACTAATACTATTAGCATTTAGCGTAGCGCATTTGCATTTCCAGAGCTCTAGATGGGACGCCTGCGTGCCAGGTAGGAGCAAGAGGTTAAGCATATCCCAGTTTAGGTCACCTAACAGAACAAACTCTGAAGCTAGATGGGGGGCGATCAATTCACAAATGGTGTCCAGGGCACAGCTGGGAGCTGAGGGGGGTCGGTAGCAGGCGGCAACAGTGAGAGACTTATTTCTGGAGAGATTAATTTTAAAAATTAGAAGTTCGAACTGTTTGGGTATGGACCTGGAAAGTATGACATTACTTTGCAGGCTCTCTCTGCAGTAGACTGCAACTCCTCCCCCTTTGGCAGTTCTATCTTGACGGAAAATGTTATAGTTGGGTATGGAAATTTTTGGTGGCCTTCCTAAGCCAGGATGCAGACACAGCAAGGACATCAGGGTTGGCAGTGTGTGCTAAAGCAGTGAGTAAAACAAACTTAGGGAGGAGGCTTCTGATGTTGACATGCATGAAACCAAGGCTTTTCGATCACAGAAGTCAACAAATGAGGGTGCCTGGGGACATGCAGGGCCTGGGTTTACCTCCACATAACCCGCAGAACAGAGGAGGAGTAGTATGAGGGTACGGCTAAAGGCTATCAAAACTGGTTGTCTAGAGCGTTGGGGACAAAGAATAAAAGGAGCAGATTTCTGGGCGAGGTTGAATATATTCAGACAGGGGTATGGTGGGGTGCGGGTACAGAGGAGGTAAGCCCAGGCACCGGGTGATGATAAGAGGTTGTATCTCTGGACTGCTGGTTGTAATGGGTGAGGTCACCGCATGTGTGGGAGGTGGGACAAAAGAGGTATCAGAGGTATGAATGAAGAGTGGAACTAGGGGGTCCATTGTAAACTAAAATAATGCTAACTAACCGGAACAACAGTATACAAGGCATATTGACATTTGAGAGAGACATATAGTGAGGCATAAAGTAATCACAGGTGTTGATTGGGAGATCTAGCTAAAACAACAGGTGAGACAACAACAGCTAATCAGCTAACACAACAACAGCAGGTAAAATGGCGATGACTAGGCAGAGAGGGTGAGATTAACTACACGCAGAGCCTGAGTTCGCGGCTGGGGCCGACAGATAAAAAATAAATAAACAGAATGGAGTACCGTGATTAATGGACAGTCCAGCAGGCATCAGCTATGTAGCCAAGTGATCATAGTGTCCAGGGGGCAGCAGTAGATGACACAGGGGAGCCCCACTACGCTAGAGACACAGCATTTAAAGTTAGTAGCGTCTGCTCCGACCGAGGCCGGATGAAGGCACGGTGGATGGAGTATTCGTCGGCAGACCTGTCGTGGTGGTGCGGCGGGGCGCCGTGTCGACAGAGAATCCAAGCCAGACGGCGAAAGAGGTATTGTGGAATTTAGTTTGCTAGCCGGGAGATGTGCCTGGTTCACAGCTAACTGGTGCTAGCTTCGTGGCAGTGGCGTTAGCCACTATATCCAATGGGTAGCAGCGGTGATCTGGTGCCAAGGTTCAGAGTTTACAGCAAGGATCCGGTGGAGTTTTGGGCTCTAGCCGTGTATGAGTGGGGTTCGGGTGAACAGCTGAGTAGGCCGGGAGGTGGGCCTCAGGGAATAGCTTCAGTACTAGGTGCCACGGTGAGTGAAAGCTATCTGCAAGCTAGCTGTGAAGATCAGAAGTAGTGGTCCAGGGATTACGGCAGGAATCCGGCATGGTTGTGGAGAGACAGTCAGATATTGGTAGACAAGCGATATTGGTAGACAGGCGAGAATTATCCAGGCTAAAAACAGGGCTGGTATCTGTGCAGAAGGTAAAAGCCGCTAGCAGTGGCTAACAATGACTAAATAGCTTGTAGCTAATTAGCTGGTTAGCTTCTGGAAATTCTTTAATGTGTTCTAAAATTGAAAATAATAGCGATTCCGTATCACATTGGGTGAGGCAGGTTACCGGAAGGTATAATCGAATAAAAATTGAAATATATATATACAAAAAATACAAAAGTACATGAGAGGACAAAACAAACATCTTCACTGCTACGCCATCTTAGATGTAACCAACTGTGATAGTTTCATCAACTGCTGTGCAATTTACAGATACAAAACACAGGAAAACACATTGACTGTGGCAGCCTTTAATCTTGTTAAAAACAGTGTTATAAAACTAATATACATGATATAGATGATGACGTACCATGCTTTGTGTGATGTGGTTCCCTTCACTTAAATCCAGATTTCTCTGGGTCCCCGCATCACTAACAGGTCATCTCCTGGAGAGAGAAAACACATGGTCAGAATCATTTGCACACATACATATACACTGAGATGTCATAATAGGGGTGTTTGCCTGGTGTGGTGGCAGTGGTGTGCAGTGCTCTAGTTAAGGACTGGCTTAACGGCTTGAGTTTTCAAAAGCACCAACAACACGTCACACTGAGAAAGAGCGAGAAGGGAGACGAAAGGCAGAAAGGTGGGGAGAGGGTGTGATTCCTCTGCTATTGCAACACACACACTCCCCCACCCAAAGTAGTCCCCCAATCTATAGCCCTCTCGCATTCCCCACCCACCCAAGGGAGTAGCCAATTTACATTGAATGGCTGGGGCCCCACAATCACGTTCTCCACATACTCGTTTTCACTCGTTGCCCTTCCCTTCCTCCTTGCCCTTCCCTCCTGCCATTCTGCCGGCTGGCTAATATTCAATTGCCTTCCAAAACAAACTTAAGGTCACTTTGAATAGGCTATTTATTGCTCAAACACCAAACATACAAACACATAACCTGCGTTATCACCATTAAGTGAGGATGGTGAAATTGTTGGTAGTGAGAGACAGTGACCTCGAGCTCCGGGCCACAGGCATGCCAGCGTTTATTAGTGACCTCGAGCTCCGGGCCACAGGCATGCCGCTTTTATTACAGTGACCTCGAGCTCTGGGCCACAGGCATGCCGCTTTTATGACAGTGACCTCAAGCTCCGGGCCACAGGCATGCCAGCTTTTATTACAGTGACCTCGAGCTCCGGGCCACAGGCATGCCGCTTTTATGACAGTGACCTCGAGCTCCGGGCCACAGGCATGCCAGCTTTTATTACAGTGACCTCGAGCTCCGGGCCACAGGCATGCCAGCTTTTATTACAGTGACCTCGAGCTTCGGGCCACAGGCATGCTGCTTTTATTACAGTGACCTCGAGCTCCGGGCCACAGGCATGCCGCTTTTATTACAGTGACCTCGAGCTCCGGGGCACAGGAATGCCGCTTTTATTACAGTGACCTCGAGCTCCGGGGCACAGGCATGCCACTTTTATGACAGTGACCTTGAGCTCATTAATCTCCTTCTCCGAGGCTCAGGCACAACACAGTCCTGCCTGTCTGGTCTGCCTGTCTGCCTGTCTGGTCTGCCTGTCTGTCTGCCTGTCTGGTCTGTCTGGTCTGCCTGTCTGTCTGCCCTGCCTGGTCAGTCTGGTCTGCCTGCCTGGTCAGTCTGGTCTGCCTGCCTGGTCAGTCTGGTCTGCCTGCCTGGTCAGTCTGGTCTGCCTGCCTGGTCAGTCTGGTCTGCCTGCCTGGTCAGCCAGTCTGGTCTGCCTGCCTGGTCAGCCAGTCTGGTCTGCCTGCCTGGTCAGCCTGTCTGGTCTGCCTGCCTGGCTAGCCTGTCTGGTCTGCCTGCCTGGTCAGCCTGTCTGGTCTGCCTGCCTGGTCAGCCTGTCTGGTCAGTCTGGTCTGCCTGTCTGGTCAGCCTGTATGGTCAGTCTGGTCAGCCTGTCTGGTCAGTCTGGTCTGCCTGTCTGGTCAGTCTGGTCTGCCTGTCTGGTCAGTCTGGTCAGCCTGTCTGGTCAGTCTGGTCAGCCTGTCTGGTCAGTCTGGTCTGCCTGCCTGGTCAGTCTGGTCTGCCTGCCTGGTCAGTCTGGTCTGCCTGCCTGGTCAGTCTGGTCTGCCTGCCTGGTCAGTCTGGTCTGCCTGCCTGGGTCTGGTCTGGTCTGCCTGCCTGGTCTGGTCAGTCTGGTCTGCCTGGTCTGGTCTGCCTGGTCTGCCTGGTCTGGTCTGCCTGGTCTGGTCTGCCTGGTCTGGTCTGCCTGGTCTGGTCTGGTCTGCCTGGTCTGGTCTGGTCTGCCTGGTCTGGTCTGGTCTGCCTGGTCTGGTCTGCCTGGTCTGGTCTGCCTGGTCTGGTCTGGTCTGCCCTGCCTGGTCTGCATGCCTGGTCTGGTCTGCCTGGTCAGTCTGGTCTGCCTGTCTGGTCAGTCTGGTCTGCCTGTCTGGTCAGTCTGTCTGGTCTGTCTGGTCTGCCTGTCTGGTCAGTCTGTCTGGTCTGTCTGTCTGGTCAGTCTGGTCTGCCTGGCCTGGTCAGTCTGGTCTGCCTGGCCTGGTCAGTCTGGTCTGCCTGGCCTGGTCAGTCTGGTCTGCCTGGCCTGGTCAGTCTGGTCTGCCTGGCCTGGTCAGTCTGGTCTGCCTGGCCTGGTCAGTCTAGTCTGCCTGGCCTGGGTCAGTCTGGTCTGCCTGGCCTGGTCTGCCTGGTCTGCCTGGTCTGCCTGGTCTGGTCTGCCTGGTCTGGTCTGGTCTGGTCTGGTCTGGTCTGCTCTGGTCTGCTCTGCTCTGGTCTGCCTGGTCGGTCTGGTCTGCCCGTCTGGTCTGGTCAGCCCGTCTGGTCTGGTCTGCGTGGTCTGGTCTGCCCGGTCGGTCTGGTCTGTCTTGCCTGTCTGATCTGCCCTGCCTGTCTGATCTGCCTTGCCTGTCTGATCTGCCCTGCCTGTCTGGTCTGCCTGAACAACATCCGTGTGAGACATAACCCTTACATTTCCAGATAACGTGTCGGGGGCGATGAAACAGAGCACCATTCATTTTCAATGGAGGGAAGTGAAGAGGGAGGAGGGACCATTGGGCGATGCGTGCATGGGCGAGGGAGCTTAAACAGGGCGGGACAAAAACATTGGGCGCTGCGTGCATGGGCGAGGGAGCGTAAACAGGGCGGGACAAAAGTTGGGAAATGCTGAACTTTATGCAAATACTCTGATTTTGCAACGATATTGACCAATCAAAGCTCACTAGCTTCCAGCCCCTACAACAAGAAAATAGCTTCAAGTGTTTTGTCAAATACTGGTGGAGTCAACTAATAAAAGAATGGACGACCTGACCAGAGAGGTCCAGGACCTGAAGAACAGTTTGCAGTTCTCCCAGGGTCGGCACGATGAGTTGAAACAGGAGAACGGCAAGATGACAGCAATCTGTAAGTCACAGAGAGAGAACATCAGTTCTGTGTGTAAATCCATGATAATGACAGAGAAATCCGATTATCGAGGGAAATCAAAGGTGGAACAACATGGTTGTGGATCGAATTGTAGAATCTCCACGAAACTTGGACGGAGTCTGAGGACAAAGTGGGGGAAATGATCTACGAGAAATTGAACATGGACCACAGAAATATTGAGTTGGATCGCATCTACAGGACTGGAAAACCCATTACCAGCCCAGGTGACAGGTCCAGGATGATTGTGATCAAGTTCCTGAGGTTCAAATAAATACAAGGTACCTGTTCTGGAAAGAGCCACGGACTATCCTGAAGCTGTGCGTCAGAAAAGGAAAGAACTTATCACAGCCATGAAAGCTGCCAGAGCTTGTGAGGACATTGCTTACATCCGCAATGACAGGCTCATTGTCTGCCCTTCCTCCCAGAATCCTGGAAGGGATGAGATAACTAGAAACCCATAGGCTTAGCTTCAACCCTGCAGCACACACACACTAATTGATTAATGGACTGCTGAATGTACATTTTTTTATCTTGCTTTGTTTGTTCTTTTTCATATTATGTCCATCTCTGATAAGCTACCCAGGAAAGGGCTGAAAATAGCCCATATTAATATATGTAGCCTTAGAAATAAGGTTAACTTGTCAAGTGTAGGGGCAGTATTTTGATTTTTTTGGATGAAAAACATACTCATTTGAAACTGCCTATTTCTCAGGACCAGAAACTAGAATATGCATATAATTGTCAGATTAGGATAGAAAATACTAAAGTTTACAAAACTATCAACATATTGTCTGTGAGTATAACAGAACTGATATTGCAGGCGAAAACCTGAGGAAAATCAAACCAGGAAGTGGCTTCTATTTTGTTACTATGAAGCCAAAGTAATTCCGCTACCCAAGAGTGGCAAAGCAGCCTTTCCTGGTTGTGTCAGCAGACCTATCAGCTCTTATCAAACTGTTGGAAAATTGTATTTGACCAAATACAATGCTATTTTTCTGTAACCAAATTGACAATAGACTTTCAGCATGCTTATAGAGTAGGGCACTCAACATGTACTGCACTGACACAACAGGTTATTGATAATAAGAAGATTGTGAGAGCTGTACTGTTAGATTTCAGTACAGCCTTTGATATTATTGAACATAACATATTGTTGAAAAAACGTGTGTTATGGTTTTTCAACATCTGCCATATTGTGGATTCAGAGCTATCTAATAGAACAAAGGGCTTTCTTTAATGGAAGCTTCTCTAAATGTCAAACATGTAAAGTGTGGTGTTCCACAGTGCAGCTCTCTAGGCCCGCTACTCTTTTCTAATTTTACCAATGACACGCCACTGGCATTAAACAATGTGTGTCCATGCATGCTGATGATTCAACCATATACACATCAGTAACCACAGCTAATGAAGTCACCCTTAACAAAGAGTTGCAGTCTGTTTTGGGATGGGTAGCCAGTAAGAAAAACTGTTGAACAAGTTGAGACTAAATTATTTGGTGTTACCTTAGATTGTAAACTGTCATGGTCAAAACGTATAGATTCAATGGTTGTCATGATGGGGAGAGGTCTGTTTCTTGACACCACACTCCAAAAAGCAAGTCCTGCATGCTCTAGTTTCGTCTCATCTTAATTATTGTCCGGTCGTGTGTTTGAGTGCTGCAAGGAAAGACTAGCATGTCTTGCTCTACATTGTAAACAGAGGGCTGATATAAATACTATGCATACCAGTCTCTCTTGGCTTAAGAGTTGAGGAGAGACTGACTGCATCACTTATTTTTATAAGAAACAAAATGTTGAAAATCCCACATTTTTGCATAGTCTACTTGCACAGCTCTGACACACACACACTTACCCCGCCAGGGTTCTATTCACAGTCCCCAAATCCAGAACAAATTCAAGAAAGCGTACAGTATTATATAGAGCCATTATTGAATGGTCCTTCCATCTCATATTGCTAAAATTAACAGAAAACCTGCAAACTATTTGATCTAGATAGTTTGTGAATAAGTATTGATATGTCTTCGTGTGGCATTTTCAAAATGTAGTTCTGGCCTTGAGCTGTTTTTGTCTATTAATCTTCTGTATTATGTAATGTTTCATGTTTTGTGTGGACCTCAGGAAGAGTAGATGCTGCTAACAGCTAATAGGAATCCTAACAACATACCAAACACTGGATTGGCTGTTGACACCTAGCACGACCTAGCCTGCTTGCTAGCATCCACATGAGGGCAAAGCTAGAATGGCTATCCAAATGATTGTGATGTGTGGAAATCCCCTGTCTCTCATTTCGCCTGAGAACATCTGCTGCCCGAACAGCCGGGATCATTCAGTCTTTCCCATCCCGCCATACCTTCTCTCGCACAAAACATTTTCCACAAACTCACAGGAAACAGTGTCAGGGTGACTGAATGCAGCAGTATGAAGAAGAAATAGAAAATGAGTGGAGCCAGGCTGTATGTAGACTTAGGAGCATGGAGAGGTCGAAATAATAGAGGAGGAAGGATGGAAAGGCAAACTGACGTCTCCATGACCAACCCACACATTTGGGCCCTCTCACGACTCATCCATGGGGGAACATTGGTGTAGCGGAGAGCATGTGTTAAAAAACACCTCCAACCGACCCACACTCTGCAAGACATTCAAAACGGTGTCATGACGGCCTCTGTTGGTCCATCAATGTAAGCCTAAACTTGCCATGTTAAGCAATAAACCCCATTAAAAGCCTATATAAAACAGCAGAGAGCATTACAAAAACCTGCTGTGTGTGGTTACAGGTTTGGATTGCTCAAGTGATCTGCAACACGAGGCTACGTTCACATGCGTGGATCAATGAGGGCAAATGGGTTCAGCCCGAGTAGCCAATGCACTGTGTAATGTTCAATATCCTAGACTATATCCATGGGCACAAAATCCTCAACAACGAAAACACACGAACACACACACACATTGAGTAGTAATTTGAAAGCCTATCAATCTTTGCGCTTTACCAAAACATTAAAAAGGGTATAAAGCATGGGTTTCTACTCCCCAATGTAACAGAGTGTGGTCAAAGACTTACTAATGTAGTTGTAGTCACCATCTGGTTACCTACAACTACAAACAGTTATATTTGTGTTTTTTTAACATATGTATTAACTTATTTCCAGATATCTACTAAACTACCCACAATGCACTATTTCTCAACATTATATGGAAAACCTACTCTGCGTTAGCTAGCTCGACCTGGCTAACATTAGCCACTAGCCATGCAGACCAAGTGTTGGCAGTGGAGAGCTACAATCCACCAATCATGAGGAGGTGTGATGTAAACAACCAATCAGATTCTCCACACGTGGGGGAAGCATAATCTCTGTGAAGTAGGCTACTAGAGTTTTTCAACCTACTAGCACACTAAGTAGCTGACTGACTGATTTTGTGATCATTTCCATCTACCTGGAGCCTTCCTCCGATCGCCATCTTCTTGTTGGCTGTTACCCTCGTCTCCTGTGCCCAATGCTGCCTCTGGATTATTGCCTCTGGACTCTATCAATTTTGGATTTACCGCTGACTCTCCCTCTGAAGCGCCTAGCTCCTTGGCTCTTCCTTGGTAGCTAACACAGCCGGCAATCAGTAAGTCTTCGCTCTCTCTACTTTTGTGTAACTGGCTTTCTGTGGGTTCGTGTCCATGTTCGACTAGTTAATATTGTTCTCTGGCTTACTACTTAGATATGTCAACCGTGGTGGATTGCTAGCTATGCTAATGTTACCGGTATCTGCAGTTATTTGATAGCTAGTTCGATGGTGTTATGCATTTCCAAAACGGTGGTTTACTAGGTGTTGATAGCAACTGGTTGACTCATGCAGCGCTAACATAATGTTAACAGGCTGGTAGGGCTAACATTAACAGGCTTGTTGGCTAGCAACATTGCAAGCTGATTTGCAACAAATTCATGAAGTGTTTGCTTATACATTGGCTGAAATTTTAATTGAAACCAGTAGTCATGAGCACAAATGATTGTTTCATTTGACGTTACATACACTGAGAAAAACATAAATGCAACATGCAACAATTTCAACGATTTTACTGAGTTCCAGTTCATATAAGGAAATCAGTCAAATTAAAGAAATGAATTAGGCCGTAATCTATCGATTTCAAATGACTGGGCAGGGCCGTAACCATGGGTGGGTCTGGGAGGGCATAGTCCCACCCACTGGGGAGCCAGGCCCAGCCAATCAGAATTAGTTTTCACCTACAAAAGGGTTTTATTACAGACAGAAATACTCAGTTTCAGTTTCCTTAGCTGTCCGGGTGGCTGGTCTCAAACAATCCCGCAGGTGAAGAAGCTGGATGTGGAGGTCCTGGGTTGGTCATGGTTAAACGTGGTTTGCAGTTGTGAGGCCAGCTGGATGTACGGCTAAATTCTCTAAATGTAGGATGTAGCTTATGGCAGAGCCAATAGCTCTGGTGGACATGCCTGCAGTCAGCATGCCAATTACACGCTCCCTCAAAATCTGTGGCATTGTGTTGTGTGACAAAACGGCACATTTTAGAGTGACCTTTTATTGTCCCCAGCACAAAGTGCACCTGTGTAATGATCACGCTGTTTAATCAGCTTCTTGATATGCCACACCTGTCAAGTGGATAGATTATCTTGGCAAAGGAGAAATGCTCACTAACAGGGATGTTAAAAAAAATGTGCACCTAATTTGAGAGAAATAAGCTTTCTGTGCATATGCCTGGGATCTTTTATTTCAGCTCATGAAACATGAGACCAACACTTTACATTATGCATTGATATATTTTTGTTAGGTATACATTTCAACCTTATTTCTGTACATTATAGGGAACAGGCTGACTTGCAGGGTCCTCCATATAACGGTCTACTCCATGATTGGTTTTATGTAATAACTTGAAAAATAGAAAAGTTAGAATGTACTTTGAATTGGCACTTTTAATGTATATGCTAAAGCATATGCACATGTCCGAAGTCGGAATGTGTGTGTGTGTGTGTGTGTGTGTGTGTGTGTGTGTGTGTGTGTGTGTGTGTGTGTGTGTGTGTGTGTGTGTGTGTGTGTGTGTGTGTGTGTGTGTGTGTGTGTGTGTGTGTGTGTGTGTGTGTGTGTGTGTGTGTGTGTGTGTGTGTGTGTAACGGAAGGAAAAGCCAGAGCATGTCAATGCCCATCCCTGGTGCTAAGAATAGTTTGCGCAACAAACAACTCCCGACAGCCATTCATCACAAACCGTGGTCAGGGGGCAGGCGGGCGGGGAGAGCGAGGGAGCGGCCGGGCTGGAGCCCGATTCGCACCATTAAACCGAAAACCACCGGGTGTTTTTAGCATGCCTAGTAACCTGTAGTCCAGTCATTATTGTGTTGTGGGGGAGGGAGTTTGCGTAGAGAAAGAGAGAGAGCGAGTGAGTCGGAGAGAGATTAAGAGAGATCTCAGTTCCAGTCGATCTCGTTTCCTGTTACTATCGCGATTTGACCTCCATCTGACATGCCATATGGGGAGGAACAAACACCAGAGCCACTGATAATTTCCTCACAGCCAACGCTCAACCGACTTCCCAGGTTGCCCTCCTTTAATTTGTTATCCCTTGGGAGAGAAGAATGTAGGTGTGTGTGTGAGTGTGTGTTACAGAGAAGTGATATGGGCAACATTTCCCCGTGCCTGGCCTGCTGCTGTGCAAGCCCTTATCTCTATATCGACCTGCAGGCTCGAGCGAACAGGGACGAGGAAGGGGAGGGAGGGGTGCAGAGCGGAGTGTTGGCGCCCTCGCGCTCTTTGTCCCTGGCGCTCGGCCAGCTCTCCCTGGAGCGCCGAGGCTCGAGCTCCTGCTCTAAAAAAATAGTGTGACGCAGGATTCTCTCCGCAGCGACGAGGGCGGGGGAAAACACGGCTTATTATGCACACACCACTACGCAGGGCCCGCTGTGTTACCAAAACGAAAAGAATACTCTAAAACAACGAAAACAAATATTAGGAGTTTTAAAATCGCGTCTGGATTAAGCTAAATACAATCTATTCACCACTTTAAAACGATGTCTGCCCATAATACCAGGGGGGTCCATAATGAGTCTTGTTTGAGGTAATACAATGATTACAGGTGTCTCAATAGTAGTTGTGTCTTTTGATACATCAGATTTATTTTATTTATTTGGCATTCATTAACATTCATTACGAGAGTAATTGAGATAAGAAACCTATATGTAACAGACAACCCTTCACTCCTCATCATGCGTAACAGCACACACGCAGCTGCCGAAAGATAGTGTGCGCGTGTGTGTGCGTGTCTGAGTGTGTTTGCCTTGCAGCGTGTGTGTGTGTCGCTGATGCGTGAATTGGATGTGAGGCTGGGCTGGTCAGAGAGACGGGGGCAGGGAAACTCCAAGACAGCTCCTCATACACACGGAGAGAGAAGTAGGCAGGCCTCCAACACTTCTCCGCACGGAATACCAGCGCGGCACGACAGACAGGCGGCAGAACCCCCAGGGGCAGCTAGGGGGCTAAATAACCGCGCAGAGGGTTTTCGCTTCCCACCCCACACGATTTCAGCGATCCCGTAGTCGACACACAGCATCTTATTCCGTAACACACAATGTGACCATGGAAAGTCAAACTCATCGGAGAAAATTCAACACCAAGTCCCAATTGATTTACTTGCTAATCTCAACAATTTAGCACAATATATCAGTTGTCAACAAATTATCAGCAGGGGTCCGCTACATATCAATCTATGATTTCCATATAGCGAACGCACGCTATGACCAATTAAATACATAATCATACAATTGGAATATTGTGTCCACAAGGTCCCGTGGCAGAGGGACTGCGAAAGCTGAGGAGGGAACGGACGAGAGAGAGAGAGCTCGGCTATAGTGCACACATACACACACTAAGGCAGGTGCACATATGTGAGTGTACCTGTGCCCGAGCACCTGCCCCTTTACCCTCCCAGTCGCCAAGTTACCTTTCGGGTGGTGGTATGATATATATACAGTGCCTTCAGTAAGTATTCACACCCCTTGATTTAGTCCACATGGTGTTATGTTACAGCCTGAATTCAAAATATCTACACAAAATACTCTAATGTCAAAGTGGAATTATTAGTGAATACAAAATATATATATATATATATAAAATACTAATATATCTTGGTTAGATAATTATTCAACTCCGTGAGTCATGTCATCACATTTGGCAGCGATTACTGCTGTGAGTATTTCTGGGTAAGTCAAAGAGCTTTGCACACCTAGGGCCTCATTTATCAATCATGCGTTGGCACAAATCTGTGCATAAGTCATGTGTGGGGTCATTTCCACGCAAAATGTGAGTTTTAACCATATGAATGTTTGCATGAGAGTGTGCGTACATTTAAATACAACGACCAAGCGTACACACAGTGCCAAAGTGGTGGAATAAGGGAACTGCCTTCAAGCATAAAATGGGGAAATATGTTTAAACTTTGAAATTGTTAAGAGTTGCCTAATAAAACAATTGTTCTATTTCATTGTAAATTCATGAAACTTATCTTGGCGGTAGATCAAATGATATAAACACATCAGTTCATGTGTTAGATAATCCTTATAAAAGTACAGTAACTTGTCAAATTAGATGCAAGTGTGAAAGTGAAGCCGTTGTTAAAATACTGCAATAATGGGAAATATTGCTCTGACCTTTTTTTTACAGAAAGTACAGATTTACTCATCTGATATCGTTTACCAAAACCAATCGTATAGGATCTTTGCAATGATTTAAGACCTACTTTAACAAGGCAAACATGCCATTCCGGTCCACATCTAAGTGCTTTCCACCCTAGGGTTTTTGGCAACGGGCACCTTTCACCGGGAGTTTGCAGATTCTCGTCTCACAGCCCTCAATTAGCCAATGTTTTGGGTGCAATGGTCGGCAAAACGAACAGTAACACATGCAATTGCCATACACCATCGCACAATGTTGTTTATTAAAGAGTGGTTTCTTTGTCATGGTGCCATACACGGGTTCCCAAATATTAACATAATAGATGGCACCCACATAGCCATAAACGCACCATACCAAAACGAGTTAAACGATGTGAACAGAAGAGGCTTTTACACTTAATAATGTGCACGTTATGTGATGCGCAAAAGACGCTGCTGAATGTGGTCGCAAGGTAGCTAGGTGGAACACGCTACTGGTTCAATCTACATAACATCAATGTTTAGCAAGGTCACCCTTGACAAGTCAGTATTCGACTTCTGAGGACGTGGGGAGAGGAGGTGGAAACCGGCATCTGCCTCTGGTTCAACAGGTTGCATGTTCGAATCTAGCGATAGAAAGTAGTTAATAAAAATAATAAAAATGTTAAAAAGTAAGCCTATCCCAAATATTATCCCTTACCTTAACCATTCGGAGTTAATGCTTAAACTTAACTTTATACACTAATACAAATGTCACATTTTAAGTTCAAAGTAGTAAAAAAGTTAAGTATTTGGTCCCATATTCATGCTATGCAATGACTACATCAAGCTTGTGCCTCTGCACATTTGTTGAATACATTTGCTCTGTTTTGGGTGTGTTTTAGATTATTTTGTGCCTAATTGAAATTAATAGTAAACAATGTATTGTCTTATTTGAGTCACTTATTGTAAATAAGAATATAATGTTTCTAAAAACTTCTACATACATGTGGATGCTACCATGATTATGGATAGCTCTGAATGAAGAGTGAATGATAATGAGTGACAAAGTTACAGACCCCCCCACACACACACACACAAAAAAATGTTTTTTTATAAGGGAGTATGATATTTGTGTGTCTCATCATTATTCACGATTCATTCAGGATTATCCGTAATCATGGTAGCATCCACATTGAAGTGTTTAGAAATATATTCTATTCTTAATTACAATAAAGGAGACTAAATATTATTTATCATTAATTTCTATTGGGCACAAAAATATCTGAAACACAACCGATGACAAGCATACCCATAACATGATGCAGCCACCACCATGCTTGAAAATATGAAGAGTGGGACTCAATGATGTGTTGTGTTTGATTTGTCTCAGGACATTAAGTTAATTTCTTTGACAATGTTTTTTACTCTGTACAGGTTTCCTTTTCACTGTCAATTAGGCTATTATTGTAGAGTAACTACAATGTTGTTGATCCATCTTCAGTTCTCCCATCACAGTCATTAATACAGTCAACATTGGCCTCATGGTGAAATCCCTGAGCAGTTTTCTTCCTCTCCGGGAACCGAGTTAGGAAGGACACCAGTATATTTTTAGTGAGGGTGTATTGATAAACCATCCAAAATGTAATGCATAAAATCACCTGGGAGTGTGAGCAGCAGTGTGCAGAGTGTTCCTTTTAAATTAATAACTTCACCATTCTCAAAGTGATATTCAATGTCAGATCTACAAAGATGTGTGTGTGTGTATATCCCATCTACCAATAGGTGCCCTTCTTTGTGAGGCATTGGGAAACCTCCCTGGTCTTTGTGGTCAAATATGTGTGAGAAATTCACTGCTCGACTGAGGGACCTTATAGATAATTGTATGTGTGGGGTACAGAGATGAGGTTGTCATTTAAAAATCATGTTAAACACTATTATTGCACACAGAGTGAGTCCATGCATCTTATTAAGCACAGTTTTACTCCTAAATGTATTTAGGCTCACCATAAAGTTGATTAGGGTTGAAGACTTAGACTTAAGACTTTTCAGATTTTAATTTTAAATTTTTGTATTAAAAAAAACGAAAAACATAATCCCAGTTTTACATTATGGGATATTGTGTGTAGGCCAGTGACAACAAATCTTAATTTAATCAATTTTAAATTCAGGCTGCAAACAAATGTGGAAAAGTCAAAGGATGCGAATAGTTTCTGAAGGCACTGCATTTGTTTCTGTCTTTGGTTTGAACACCCCTTAAATCATTCCTACGTCATCAAGTTCGCCACCCCCTATCGCGCCCTTCGGTCTGCCCGGTAAGGAGATCACGTGAGCCAGGTTGTGCTTTTTACATAGTCTGCCCTGTACAGCGATTGCGTGTAGGAAGTTACCTAGTTTACATATCAACAGTACTGCCACAGCAACATAAAATTAGCTTAACACTTGATATACATCATCACAGGGCCTCGCGCCCTCCCTCCACACAGGCGCATGCAAGTCGGTGCAGGACAGTCTTCCCGTCAGCATGACCGCCAACAACAGCGACATTGTGTGGTCCGTGCTGTCACTGGAGAACA
The DNA here is from genome assembly GCF_021184085.1 of Oncorhynchus gorbuscha. Classification (NCBI taxonomy): domain Eukaryota; kingdom Metazoa; phylum Chordata; class Actinopteri; order Salmoniformes; family Salmonidae; genus Oncorhynchus; species Oncorhynchus gorbuscha. Next base: position 82,501,106 of record NC_060181.1, on the reverse strand, counting down.
GGCGACGTTCGCTGAACCAGACCATTCATCCCTGTCCAAATTAGGACTAAATAGGCCTTATGTCCCCAGAGAGGCAGGATTGAAGTAACAAGGATGAGCATATGTGTCACCTCCCACCTGATCTCAAATCCTTTCTTTGAATCAAATCAAAATATAAATTGTATTCGTCACATGCTTCGTAAAGAACAAATGTAGACCAACAGTGAAATGCTTACTTACATCCTAGTATACATGTGAGGTTTGAGAAAGGCATGCCTCGATCTTATATATAATATCATCTGAATCGAATTTCTTTGGCTTTAAATTATTGGCTGCAAATGTGATGGAACTGCCTTGCATCAAAACGGGCTGAGGTGAGAGGGAGCGCGAGGTGGTGACAAGGTGTCATAATCAACATCCTCTCACAATATTCCATTTCGGTGAGATCATGAAAATATAGCCCAAATAAATCATCCACCTTGCACAAAAGCAACATTAGAACGAAAATATAAACACAATCAATAACGGACCAAGGACACACCCGGGAAGGTTGACACACTTCATTCTGACCTGTACTCCCCTTTAATTGAAATAAGAACAAAATAATGTCACACATTTAAAAATAAATGTAGGCCTTGTGCCAAACAGTCGGTCTCCCATTCCAGTATGAGTTTTTCCAAGTCTCTCTCCCCGGCGCTGTGGGTGCTATACAGTGGCAAGTCTTTCTGTAGGGAAGTGATCCGTGCGCTTGGGGCCTCCGCGGAACTAAAAGCTCTGTGAATCAGAGAGGAAAAAAGGTATCTCCCGTTTCAGAGCAAGGTCCCGGGAGGCCCATGCGGAGGCACAGCTTCAATCAAACCATGACGTCTCCTCCGGGAGCCGTGCAGCGCGCTGAAACACGATCCCCCCGCCTCTCCGCTGTGCGTTCACTTCTGTTCTCACACATCGCATGAACAGCCAAGAGCGCAGCGGTGGCTTTGGGATTGTTGTTTTATTCAGTAAATCGACACCACAAACAACAAGTGTGACAGCCTAAAACGGGCGGACTGAAGATTAGTCTCAGCAACGCTGTAACCAGAAAGCATTGCCTAATATACTCTGGGTTACAATCAACCGCAGGACAACATAATGACAGTGGATGTACCAACACAAGCTCAAAATAAAACGTCACACTTCGCCATAACTGCATCATGTTAATATATATCTCTATATTGTTTTTTATATCTGCAGCACGATATACCATGAAATAAAATACATGGCGGTTATTTTTATGCCTACTGACATGATTTCTCACATCCTCATTTAAAATACAGAAGGTTGACTCTCCATTTCATCAAAGTACCATATCGAACCAAAGTCAGGTGACAGACGTGGTTAACCGCATGGTCATATAGGATTATATTGACATATCAGCGCATGGATTCCCCCTCGCAGATCCATTGATTTCAGACGATTACAAAACGACCCAACATGGGTTTGGAAAAGTGATGAGGTTGTCCCTGTACACCGCCGGTTATCATCTCCACGCCTCCCTGTACACCGCCGGTTATCATCTCCACGCCTCCCTGTACACCGCCGGTTATCATCTCCACGCCTCCCTGTACACCGCCGGTTATCATCTCCACGCCTCCCTGCGCGGAGCCTTTGAGACACCGTTACAAATACGAGATCCATCAAACGGCTGGCCAGTAGCCTACCAGCTCCGAGTATAGAAGGTGCCCTAATGTACTTTATTTTATTTTTTTCAGCGAGTCAGTTAAGAACAAACTCTTATTTACAATGACGGCCTACCAAAAGGCCTCCTGCGGGGACAACACACTCATGACGAAAAGAGACAAGAGAGAGAACACTACATAAAGAGTGACCTAAAACAACAAAGCATGTACAGGTACAGATCGGGGTAGTAGGTTATACCCTCCCATATCCAATCATTTAAGGGTGAGAAACGCAAAACTGGCCTAAGATCAATGTCTAGGCAAACTTCATTCTAGTACATGGTGTTATGAAGACCCTCAGACAACCTGCCCATATGGACATGATGGTAATTGTATAGTGCAGGGCCTAACCCCCCCCAGTCAAATATCCCACTCATCATCATGCTTTGAGTATTTGAAATCAGCTGTGTAGTGCTAGGGCAAAACCCAAATGGTGTACCAAGGGGGGGGGGGGCAGGACCGAGTTTGGGAATCCCTGGTATGGTGTGTGGAGCGGAGAGATCAACCCTTCGACCTTTTGTTAGGCGTAACAGCGAGCAAATCAACCAGGCTCGCAACCCGTGATGTTTAAAAGGTTTGCCAAGAATGCAAGCGCTATAAACCTTGGGGATTCTCCCATGTCTGTTGAAGTTATTCATGAACTTGTGGCGGCTACAAAATAGCATTCACACAAAATAACTTCTAATGCCCTAAACAGACAGTCACTCTCTCTGCGCGCGAACGGACACCTGGGGAATGGCCCAGCGCGGGTGATCTCTTCGCTCGAGCACAGATGGAAATGATGCACAAAACAGTCCAATGGGAGGCTCTAAAAAACGACCTGCAGCCAGATCAAAATGTAAAATAGCGGTTTTAGGCTTTATGAAGTTTAGTAGCCTGGGGTGGAATCAACTCAGTAATCGAAAGGAACCATGCGATTAAACGATATTGTTATTCACGAACACAGTTTGGTGAAGAACGGTCGTTTTCTATGGGGCATCCAGAGACTCTTATCCAGGCTGTCTTTCAATAATCTCACAAATGAGGATGCAACAACCACTTCATGTGACCATATTTTGTAAATAAAACACGTTTTAAAAATAAGAGTCACTCACAAGCAATCACAATAGTTATAAAGATGCTAAGTGCGCCTCATTGCGCAAAGATCCGTCTGGAATAGTCCCATACGGTGGCATTATCTAACAAATCGATAAGCTTTGGCTAAATACAAAACCTCCCCCACATGCTGTGTGCGCGCGCTGTGCTGTGAGCAAGGCCACTCAAGGTTTGGAGGAAGGTAAGCACACCCCTTGTCACTCGCGATTGAAGGAACATCACATGGTAAGGCTTTTGGAATCGAATACCTGGTTCATATAATTTATCTTGTAGAGGTACAACAAATAAACAATGCTCTTAATGCTTCCTTCCCAATACTGTACTATATTCAGCACTAACAGGGGAGTCTCAAACGTCAACTAACATGGAAACCAAACTACTGTTTTCACTCTTCAAGACACACAAGACTTTCCATTTCTTTAACTGTCTCAAATGTAACGTTCCCACTTGCTTCTACTATGATTCAGTTCGCACAGACCACAACCAGCTCTTAATTTCCCCCTTTCAGGGTAGGCCTACTTATGATCACTGCTGAGTCATGTCATGGGACAATGGCAATGCAAGCTCTCACTGACGTTGGCCCACTGCCTATTGGTCTATATGAAGTGATCACTTATCTGCTACAGTGAGGGGGAAACACTGATCTCTCAGTTTCCTTACCCAGCTCAAGGTAGTTGGGGAAAGAGTCGGTCATGGGGAGAATCTCAATTGCACACTCCTTGCATCATCTCTCCTCACCTTCTCAGAGGTCCCCCTCTGACCTTCTCCTGCAATGGGTTTTGTGAAGAAAGTGAGGACGCCAGGAGTGTGCAATTGAGATTCTCCCCATGGCCCGTTCCTCCTTGCATAGTAGCTATAGGCCTGGGGCCCTAGGCTATATGCGCAGGCAAGCGAGGTATAGCCTACTTAGGAATTATATGCTAAACAGGATGTGGGTGTTGGTGTACTATACTGGTATATTGTTTTGTTTTAACAGAGAGGATTTGGTCAACTCTAACATTCTAGATCCGTAACTAACCTCGCCAATGAGCTAGGAACATCGATCGCGTGAGCGATCCCCAATTAGTGTTCTCTCACTGGCCAGAAGAACACACTGCATGCGCTGAGAAAACCTGGCGCGGGGCTTTAGCTGCGTGTGCAGTAAGGACATGGACAACAGGAGTAACAATGTTTTTTCCACTGACAGATCCCGTGTGTGGTACGTCCGTCTATATGCAGCATTCGATACAGTTTCTATCTGCTCCGCACATTTCGCACTCTACCCCTCCAGGTCAACTAGCTCTCCTCTGTACCTCACACTCCAAGCATTCAAAAACACAGTGTTGAACCGTATGTAAACGGAACAAATCGCTCCTCTTGTCAGGGCGAGGCTGTATTCCGTAACCTTGTTTAGCACGCGCGCGCACACACACAGATTAAGAATACTCGATTCAAAACACTCGATACACGCTTCGCTCTTTTGAAGAAAATAAGGTTAATTTAGTAGCCTAATTAACAAGTATTATCAGTCAATTTCCATCCAAACATTATTGGAATCGTTCGCTGACCAGACTGCTGACAGCGAAGCCTCGTCCTGACCTTCCGACTCATCAGTCTCTCCTGGTTGACAGGACTGCCCCCGTCGCCTAGCCCAGGGCCGAATGACTAAACAACCAATGTTATTTATCAACCACATGCAACTGCCCCGCCGAATCACACAAAGACCACCCTATGCGCTATTCTTAGAAGTTGCCATTCCACTCTCTCCCCCTTCTCTCACACACGGAGATCAAATCACTCCGAACCTGTAGAAGAGCTGCAGACAATTTTCTTCGTATTTGTATGTTTACACTTCTGAGATTGACAGTCAATTTGGAAAAATCCATCTATGTCGCAGTCGTTGTGGTGATAGCCTATATTGTGAATAGTCTATCCTCTCAAACGGAGAGACCATGGTTTACAATTCAACAGTGGCAGACAGAATAAAACACCAAACGTCTTTATTGCCCACATAATTGTCTTACCTGGAAGTTAGCCGCTAATTCCAATCGTCTGCTTCAATTTGACGCCTTTTTACAGTTTTTCCCCCCAAGTTGTTCACGGCTCTGAGCACAGATCCGTGCGTTCAGGTTAGGATTCCTTTATAAACGCATATACATCCATCCCTTCCCGGGCCAGTGAATATTCAAATCGTTGGATATAAACATTCAGAAGTGTTTTACTGTGTATTTACTTGTCAGTCAATTATACAAAATGTTACACTCGATGTGTGTTATTTTCAAAATACTTTATTAAAGAGAGAAAACGTCGTCAAAAATCGACTTCGTGTGACGAATCCCAAGAAAGATGTTCAATCATTCTTTACAGAACTACCCAGAGGCGTGGTAACGTGTAGCAGAGCGCAAGCATACAGGTGGCGATGTCCGCGGACTCCAGAAATTAATTCAACTCGGCCGTAGACAGCGCCATGTTGGGTTCTATTTGAGCACGCCGTTTCAAGCTCTTACTTCCACTCTCGTCATTCCCGATCTATTCCAAAAATACTATTTATATCCAGCGATATTGTGAGAAAAATCGGAATTGTTTAACTTTCCGTCGTTTTTCATCTTAAAGCCCTTGGTAGCCTCGTTTGCGGAGTTGCTGAGGACGCCGAACGGACCCGCGGGAGCGCGGAGCGGAATGAGTGGAGTGTTGTACTGCGAGAGACTCTCCCAATCTCAGACTCTACCCAGAAGGCCTGTCGGGAGACCGCAATTACCATAAACCTCCAGCGCGCACACACACACCGTGCGTTAGGGCGGGCGTGTAAAACAAAATATGAGCGAGAGACAAGGGGGAGGGTGACAGAGAACGGTAAAATAGAAAAATTAAGTGAAAGGTAGAAATTTACTGAGGGATGACAGCATAGCGTAATGGAACGCTCAGGCAGAGAAAGAGAGTGGGATAAGGAAAGTGAATAGGTAGAATATAGGATTATGAGTAAGAGAGAGGAAAGTGGAAAAAACGCAAGAAGAGAGAAACCAGATCTTCCAAATTCAATAATGAGCTGTCAAATTCTGGCACTTGAAAACCCAGAGTGAGTCATTTTTATGTTTGAGTAATTTGACGTCATACAGGAGCAATTAGCGTTAAGTACCTTAGTCAAGGGCACATAGACAGATTTGCAACCTAGTCTGCTCAGAGATTCCAACCAGCAACCTTTCGATTACTGGCCCTCTTCAGCAGGTGTGTGTGTGTGTGTGTGTGTGTGTGTGTGTGTGTGTGTGTGTGTGTGTGTGTGTGTGTGTGTGTGTGTGTGTGTGTGTGTGTGTGTGTGTGTGTGTGTGTGTGTGTGTGTGTGTGTGTGTGTGTGTGTGTGTGTGTGTGTGTGTGTAAAATAACTGAGACCATGGGTGTGAAGACAGTAAAGGCTGTGCTGTCATACACAGTGAACTCGATGGGCAGATATTTACTTCTTGAGTTCGAGACCAATGTAAGGAAGATTGGAAGATTGGCCTTTACTACCTACAATATTAAAACATTATCTTACAATTCACCCTCAAATATGCAACCCCACACAAATATATTGAAAGGGGATGGCCATGGACAATGGACTGTACATGTTTGGGTTCAATATTGCATTTTGCAAAGTCATGCCATGCAGTGAGTTGGAGAAATGTGATGGAAGAGAGAGTGACCCAGAAAGAGGAAAAGGAGGAGAGGAAGAGAGACAAACCCAGAAAGAGGAAGGAAGGAAGGGAGACATTGTGTTGGTTGAGACTCATCTGTTAGGTCTCAGTGGCAAATATAGGAGAGGAAGCTAGGGATATCCAGCCTAGCCGGAGGTCTGGTGTGGTCTGTGTATGTGTGAGAGAGAGCGAGAGAGGGGTGGGGGGAGAAGGAGGGGAGGGGAGTTGGCAGGGGAAAGTCTGGGTGTATTTTATGCAGCTGTTGAGAGTAGGAGTTGAAAAAGCAGTGCCAGACACACTCTCTCTCTCTCTCTCTCTCTCTCTCTCTCTCTCTCTCTCTCTCTCTCTCTCTCTCTCTCAAACACACCACCCACACATTGAAAAACCATACAAATTAGTCATTGAAGGCAAACTGTCAAGTAACTGTCAGGTGAGTCCATGAATGTTCTTTAAACTAACTGACTGAAGTCAGAGAGAGAGGCAGAGGCTGGGGCAGGAGAGAAGGAATCAGATAAGACATTGAGAGAAATAGAAAAAGAGAATGAGATGAGGGGCTGATAGTGCTGCATTCCTCTGCTCTGAAATCAGAGCCCTCGGCCCTGATTTGTTTTTATAACACACACACACTATTACTAATTACTCTGAGAGTTAGTGGGGAATCCTGAACAGGCTGGGCACTGCAGTGGATAGCTGCTGTCTTACAGGTTCCAGGCCAATCCTGCTGTTTAGTGTGTTTTATTATGCTGATCTTATTAACTGTTTTAAATGTTTCCGCCATCATTTCCTATCACCAAAACAACTTCTGGGCACCAGCTTCACTAACCTCAATTTGGAGGAAGATTTCTACTTCAATGAGTCGGCAGCTCTGGACGTTATGCTTACCCCAGACCAGGCCCTGATCCCAGGACTGGAATGAATAAGCTGCGGCGAAAGAGAAGCAAGCTAGGCGGCGTCATGATTAGACTACGTTGACGAGCATCTAGGCCGCCGAACGTACAATCACTAAATGACAAACTGGACGAGCTTTGTTCAGGACTACCAATGGGACCTGAAGAACTGTAATATGGCTGAACAAGGACATGGATAATACACTGCTCCAAAAAATAAAGGGAACACTAAAATAACACATCCTAGATATGAATGAATGAAATATTCTTATTAAATACTTTTTTCTTTATATAGTTGAATGTGCTGACAAAAAAAAATCACACAAAAATGATCAATGGAAATCAAATTAATCAACCCATGGAGGTCTGGATTTGGAGTCACACTCAAAATTGAAGTGGAAAACCTCACTACAGGCTGATCCAACTTTGATGTAATGTCCTTAAAACAAGTCAAAATGAGGCTCAGTAGTGTGTGCGGCCTCCACGTGCCTGTATGACCTCCCTACAACGTCTGGGCATGCTCCTGATGAGGTGGCGGATGGTCTCCTGAGGGATCTCCTCCCAGACCGGGACTAAAGCATCCGCCAACTCCTGAACAGTCTGTGGTGCAACGTGGCGTTGGTGGATGGAGCGAGACATGATGTCCCAGATATGCTCAATTGGATTCAGGTCTGGTGAACGGTGCGGGCCATAGCATCAATGCCTTTCTCTTGCAGGAACTGCTGACACACTCCAGCCACATGAGGTCTAGCATTGTCTTGCATTAGGAGGAATCCAGGGCCAACCAAACCCGGATATGGTCTCACAAGGGGTCTGAGGATCTCCTCTCAGTACCTATTGGCAGTCAGGCTACCTCTGGCGAGCACATGGAGGGCTGTGCGGCCCCCCAAAGAAATGCCACCCCACACCATAACTGACCCACCGCCAAACCGGTCAAGCTGGATGATGATGCCGTCAGCAGAACGTTCTCCACGGCGTCTCCAGACTCTGTCACGTTCTCAGTGTGAACCTGCTTTCATCCGTGAAGAGCACAGGGCGCCAGTGGCGAATTTGCCAATCTTGGTGTTCTCTGGCAAATGCCAAACATCTTGCACGGTGTTGGGCTGTAAGCACAACCCCCACCTGTAGTCGTCGGGCCCTCATACCACCCTCATAGAGTCTGTTTCTGACCGTTTGAGCAGACACATGCACATTTGTGGCCTGCTGGAGGTCATTTTGCAGGGCTCTGGCAGTGCTCCTCCAGCTCCTCCTTGCACAAAGGCGGAGGTAGTGGTCCTGCTGCTGGGTTGTTGCCCTCCTACGGCCTCCTCCACGTCTCCTGATGTACTGGCCTGTCTCCTGGTAATGCCTCCATGCTCTGGACACTACGCTGACAGACACAGCAAACCTTCTCGCATTGATGTCCCATCCTGGATATGCTGCACTACCTGAGCCACTTGTGTGGGTTGTAGACCCCGTCTCATGCTACCACTAGAGTGAAAGCACCACCAGCATTCAAAAGTGACCAAAACATCAGCCAGGAAGCATAGGAACTGAGAAGTGGTCTGTGGTCACCACCTGCAGAACCACTCCTTTATTGGGGGTGTCTTGCTAAATGCCTATAATTTCCACCTGTTGTCTATTCCATTTGCACAACAGCATGTGAAATTTGTCAATCAGTGTTGCCTCCTAAGTGGACAGTTTGATTTCACAGAAGTGTGATTGACTTGGAGTTACATTGTGTTGTTTAAGTGTTCCCTTTATTTTTTTGAGCAGTGTATATACCTTGCTTGCTTTTCCATGCATGGTCCAGATCGGACGGCAGCCTCGGTTAAGATGAGAGGGGGAAGGGTGTGTCTCTTTGTTAACAACAGCTGGTGCGCGATCTCTAATGTTAAGAAAGTCTCAAGTTTTTGCTCGCATTAGTTGGAATACCTCATGATAAGCTTTAGACCAAATCAAATCAAATTTATTCATATAGCCCTTCTTACATCAGCTGATATCTTTAAGTGCTGTACAGAAACCCAGGCTAAAACCACAAACAGCAAGCAATGCAGGTGTAGAAGCACGGTGGCTAGGTAAAACTCCCTAGAAAGGCCAAAACCTAGGAAGAAACCTAGACAGGAACCAGGCTATGAGGGGTGGCCTGTCCTCTTCTGGCTGTGCCGGGTGGAGATTATAGCAGAACAAGATGTTCAAATGTTCATAAATGACCAGCATGGTCAAATAATAATAATCACAGTAGTTGTCGAGGGTGCAACAAGTCAGCACCTCAGGAGTAAATGTCAGTTGGCTTTTCATAGCTGATCATTGAGAGTATCTCTACCGCCCCTGCTGTCTCTAGAGAGTTAAAAACAGCAGGTCTGGGACAGGTAGCACTTTCGGTGAACAGGTCAGGGTTCCATAGCCACAGGCAGAACAGTTTAAACTGGAGCAGCAGCACGTCCAGGTGGACTGGGGACAGCAAGGAGTCATCATGCCAGGTCGTCCTGAGGCATGGTCCTAGGGCTCAGGTACTCCGAGAGAGAGAAAGAAAGAAACTGAGAATTAGAGAGAGTATACTTAAATTCACACAGGACACTGGATAAGACAGGAGAAATACTCCAGATATAACAGACTGACCCTAGCCCTCCAACACATAGCCTCCAGTATTTATGCTGCAGTAGTTTGAGACAGGAGGGGTCAGGAGACACTGTGGCCCCATCCGATGATACCCCCGGACAGGGCCAAACAGGCAGGATATAAACCCACCCACTTTGCCAAAGCACAGGCCCCACACCACTAGAGGGATATCTTCAACCACCAACTTACCATCCTGAGACAAGGCCGAGTATAGCCCACAAAGATATCCCCCACGGCACAACCCAAAGGGGGGTCGCCAACCCAACGAACCACACTATTTACCAAGAGAGTCCCCATCTATATTTTTTTGTAGCTGTGTATTTCCCACCACAAACCGATGCACTTGGGCCACACTCAACGAGCTGTATATGACAAAAGCAAATAAGAAAATGCACATCCAGAGGCGGCACTTCTTGTGGCCAGTGATTTTAATGCAGGGAAACTGAAATCCATTTACCTAATTTTATACCAGCACTTGACCTATGCAACTAGAGGCAACAAACTCGAGATCACCTTTACTCTACACAGAGAAATGCATGAAAGGCTCACCCACACCCTCCCTTTGGCAAATCTGACCATAACTCCTCCTCCTTTTTGGGGGGTAAGATACAGTATACATATACATTTTTTTTAACAATACAAAATATACACATACAAATGACAGCATAAAAACATCAATGACATCACCCTGCCCAGACCCACCTGCTCACACCTCCATCTCCAGCGCCTGCATCACTCTCCGCCACATGGCCTCAAACTGCACCTTGTTGTTTCTCTCCGTCGCCCACACATTCTGAACATTTAGATAATAAAGCATTTGACCTTTCCATTGTGTTAATGATGGAGGATTGGTTGATTTCCAGTTATGTCTACGATTTTTCAAGATGATTGACAAGAAAAGTATCTTCCGACACATTGGGTATCTCACTGTACTCTCATATGCCATGTCTTGAAATATGCAGACAGATGGATTAAATGTACAGTACATTTCGCTCATTCCTTCGACGATAAACGTGAATCCGACCATCACCCCTCGTGAGACAACCGCGACTCGTCAGTGAAGAGCACATTTTGCCAGTCTTGTCTGGTCAAGCGACGGTGGGTTTGTACCCATAGGCGACATTGTTGCCGGTGATGTCTGGTGAGGACCTGCCTTTCAACAGGCCTACAAACCCTCAGTCCAGCTTCTCTCAGCTTATTGCGGACAGTCTGAGCACTGATGGAGGGATTGTGCGTTCCTGGTGTAACTCGGGGCAGTTGTTGTTGCCATCCTGCTGTCCCGCAGTTGTGATGTTCGGATGTACCGATCCTGTGCAGGTGTTGTTACACGTGGTCTGCCACTGTGAGGACGATCAGCTGTCCGTCCTGTCTCCCTGTAGCGCTGTCTTAGGCATCTCACAGTAAGGACATTGCAATTTTTTTGCTCTGGCCACATCTGCACTCCTCATGCCTCCTTGCAGCATGCCTAAGGCACGTTCACGCAGATGAGCAGGGACCCTGGGCATCTTTCTTTTGGTGCTTTTCAGGGTCAGTAGAAAGGCCTCTTGTGTCTTAAGTTTTCATAACTGTGACCTTAATTGCCTACCGTCTGTAAGCTGTTAGTGTCTTAATGACCGTTCCACAGGTGCATGTTCATTCACTGTTTATGGTTCATTGAACAAGCATGGGAAACAGTGTTTAAACCCTTTACAATGAAGATCTGTGAAGTTATTTTAGATTTGAGATTTTTACGAATTATCTTTGAAAGACAGGGTCCTGAAAAAGGGAGCTTTCTTTTTTTCTGAGTTTACATTAGTTTATACTGGATTAAGCGTACATTTTCATTAACTCTAATTCCATTAGTTACAGTATGTTCCAACAGCCCCTCCATCTTGTGCCAATATCAGTTATTTTTAAGTCTCGGTTCCAATAGTTTATATATTTTTTTCTCCGAGATTGTCAGTTGGATAGGCTCTTTGCAAGGTTTTGTATATCTTAACTGTCATATGAATGTCCTTTCCTGACTCAAATTGAATTCGGTCAAGGTTGCTCTGATGTCCAAAAGATTTCAAATCAAAATTTTGAGATATGAAACTTTTAACTGAGAAAATATCTACCTTGGTCAGTCCAAAAATAGCTTTTTAATTCTGTCATTGAAATACATGTATTTTTTTGTTACCAAGTCATTTACTGTCTCTGCCTTTAGTTGTCCATGTGGACCAATTTATCAGTGAATTCTGAAAAGCTATCCAAGGATTGTTATATATGGTTGTCATTTTATATGTTCTTCCATATTGTTTTAGTGTTCGTAACTATGAAGTTGTTAATGTTCTTAGCTTTATCCTTTGAAAATAGATACGTGAAAATATTCTGGGGATTGGCATGTGCATCTTCAATATGTACCCATCATTCCTCTAGAACGTTCCTTTTTATTCTGAGTGTGTTTGGTGGAGTAATTGATATTACCAAGAATAAATATCAAAACTTGGGGAGCCATGCCATTCTGAGGATGTTTATTCTATCTGTAAGGTTTATGGGAAGATTTTTTTCCATTTAATTAGATCTGCTTTCATGTTGTTAAATAATGGGATAAATTCTATTTTCCTATTTCCATCATTTTCTTTTTAAACGTTAATTTTATATCCAGGCATTTTTGAGTATTCTTCTTTTAGCAAGGGGGGCATTGAGTTGTACATTTTGGTCAGGTATATAAGGAGTCCATCAGCAAATACATGTGATTTATATTAAGGTTTAGCAATACTGATACCTCTTATGTTTGGGTCATGTCAAATTCTGTCTGCAAGAGGTTCAACTGCCAGTGCAAACAGGAGGGGGCAGATATCCCTGTCTTGTGCCCCTTTCTAAAGAAATGGAATCAGATAATGCATTGTGTGTGTGTGTGTGTGTGTGTGTGTGTGTGTGTGTGTGTGTGTGTGTGTGTGTGTGTGTGTGTGTGTGTGTGTGTGTGTGTGTGTGTGTGTGTGTGTGTGTGTGTGTGTGTGTGTGTGTGTGTGTGTATATATACATATATATATATATATACACACACAGTATATATTTATATACACACAGTTGAAGTCGGAAGTTAACATACACCGTAGCCAAGTAAATTTCAACTCAGTTTTTCACAAATCCTGACATTTAATCCTAGTAAAAATTCCTGTTTTAGGTCAGTTAGGATCACCACTTTATTTTATGAGTGTTAAATCTCAGAATAATAGTAGAGAGAATGATTTATTTAAGCTTTTATTTCTTTCATCACATTCACAGTGGGTCAGAAGTTTACATACACTCAATTAGTATTTGGTACCATTGCCTTCAATTTGATTATCTTGGGTCAAACGTTTTGGGTAGCCTTCCACAAGCTTCTCACAGAAAGTTGGGTGAATTTTGGCCCATTCCTCCTGACAGAGCTGGTGTAACGGAGTCAGGTTTGTTGGCCTCCTTGCTCGCACACACTTGTTCAGTTCTGCCCACAAATGTTCCATGGGATTGCGGTCCGGGCTTTGTGATGGCCACTCCAATACCTTGATTTTGTTGTCCTTAAGCCATTTTGCCACAACTTTGGAAGTATGCTTGGGGTCATTGTCCATTTGGAAGACCTATTTGCAACCAAGCTTTAACTTCCTGACTGATGTCTTGAGATGTTTCTTCAATATATCCACATAATTTTCCTTCCTCATGATGCCATCTATTTTGTTAAGTGCACCAGTCCCTCCTGCAGCAAAGCACCCCCACAACATGATGCAGCCACCCACCTGCTTCACGGTTAGGATGGTGTTCTTCGGGTTGCAAGCATCCCCCCCTTTCCTCCAAACATAACGATGGTCATTATGGCCAAACAGTTCTATTCTTGTTTCATCAGACCAGAGGACATTTCTCCAAAAAGTACGATCTTCGTCCCCATGTGCAGTTGCGAACCGTAGTCTGGCTTTTTTATGGTGGTTTTAGAGCAGTAGCCTCTTCCTTGCTGAGTGGCCTTTCAGGTTATGTCGATATAGGACTCGTTTTACTGTGGCTATAGATACTTTTGTACCTGTTTCCTCCAGCATCTTCACAAGGTCATTTGCTTTTGTCTTGGGATTGATTTGCACTTTTCGCACCAAAGTACGTTAATTAATCTCTAGGAGACAGAACGCGTCTCCTTCCTGAGCGGTATAACGGCTGCGTGGTCCCATAGTTTTTATACTTGCATACTATTGTTTGTACAGATGAACGTGGTACCTTCAGGTATTTGGAAATTTCTCCCAAGGATGAACCAGACTTATGGAGGTCTACAATTTAGTTTCTGCGGTCTTGTCTGCAGCCTCAAGCCTGGAACTGGATTGGTTTCTTTCAGATGACATTTTGGTTGAACAGAAAGAACATACTGTACAAACAACATTATTTTCAGTTGTGCTGGTAAATTAATAATTTGCTCATTGTGCTAGGCTAACCTTACCTTGATAGTAACCCAGTCTCCATTAAATTTCAGAGCTCATTAGTCTCAGTTAAACGTGGGGGGACCGGGCACTGACATCACCAATGTAGAGTTGACATGATTTTGTAAAGTGCGCACTGTGGGCTAGCGAAAAGTGATTTGTGTATTCCACAAGGTTTGAAAAGTATTTCTATGTGGTATACATATGCCGCTATGAGTGACTTGGTTGAGATAACATACACACAAAGATCAAAAACAGGTTTTGTTTCTATTAAATAAATGTGTCGCGGAACAGTTCATACTAAATTCAGGTCGAAAAGAGTACCTTGTCTAATTTATTTCAGAGAACACGGGCCAGTCCTACATCAGAGCTCCATTTAAAGCACTAACACCCTCTCTCTCTACCCTTTCTCTCTCTCTCTCGCTCTCTAATGTACACACTTCTACTGAGCTCTAAGAAGAACGAGGAACCCTTTCAAGGCTGAAAGCCTTTGAATGAACTTTTGTGTTTAAACACAGTCAGAGCTTTACGAATGTGTGTGTGCATGTGTGACTGAGCAAGCGCAAACATTTGTGCTCATTTCATGTAAGTTTGATTGTGCGTGAGTCTTGAGGGAGGTGGAGGTAGTGTAGTTGCCCCTGTACATTTATATAAAAAAAAATGGTCTACCCCTTTTTCATGGTATCCATTTGGTAGGTACAGTCTTGTCTCATCGCTGCAGCTCCCGTACGGACTCGGGAGAGGCAAAGGTCGAGCGTCCCCTGCAACACAACCCAACTTGACCCAGAAGCCAGCCACACCAATGTGTCAGAGGAAACACCGAACAACTGGTGACCGTGTTAGCAAGCATTGCACCCCGCCCGCCACAGGAGTCGCTGGTGCAGGATGGGACAAGGACATCCCTGCTGGCCAAACCCTCCCTAACCCGGACGACGCTGGGCCAAACCCTCCCCTAACCCGGACGACGCTGGGCCAAACCCTCCCCTAACCCGGACGACGCTGGGCCAAACCCTCCCCTAACCCGGACGACGCTGGGCCAAACCCTCCCCTAACCCGGACGACGCTGGGCCAATTGTGCACCGCCCCATGTGTCTCCCGGTCGCAGCCGGCTGCAACAGAGCCTGGACTCTAACCCAGAATCTCTAGTGGTACAGCTAGCACTGCGATGCAGTGTCTTAGACCACCGCACCACTCGGGAGACTGCCCCTATACATTTTAATGTGAAACACAGTCAGAGCTCTGTGTGAGAGTGTCTGTGTGTGCATACTGTATGTGTGTGTGTGTGTTTGGGGTGTGTGTCAGTAAACCAAAACAGCGGGTACACACACCCCAGAGTAAGAGCAGCACTCTGGGAGGTCACAGTGATCCAGCCATCTGCTCTTGCAATCAAACACTGGAGCAAGGTTGGCACACACAACCAGAGCCACACGTGGACAGTTAGAGCCACACACACACACATTGCTGGCAATCACACACAGTAAACACACATGTGCAAACACGCTGCTGGCACACACATACCGTTCACTGGAACACATTCTGTAAGGGCAGCCAACATGCAAATAAGCACGGTGTCACGCACACAAGCCCACAGTGTTTCACTAACGCACACACATGCCTGTTCACACATCCAGAGTGTCTCATTTACACACACACACACACACACACACACACACACACACACACACACACACACACACACACACACACACACACACACACACACACACACACACACACACACACACACACACACACACACACACACACACACACACACACACACACACACACACACACACAGCAGGCTCAGATTGCAGGAAGCTCTTTGCACGCAGCTCATCCAGCAGCAGCCGGTACTAATCAGCACAATCCACCTGCAGATCGTTATGGATCGCTTACCGCAATCCACACACACACTTTCTAACACAATGGCACCTCTCAAACTCACACTGCGCACTCACTAATCAGCGGGAATCCGCCTACATATCGTTATTGATTCCTTATCATACTCTACACACACACCCACACATGCGCTCGCGCACGCATGGCCGCCCCTTCCCTCTCCCCGCCTTTCCGGGCTAACGGGTTCCCCACAGGCGCGCCACGCTGCGTTTGCGTGGCCTCACTGGGGATAATTACAGACCAGCGCGGCTGGGCAAGCCTGGCAACGTGCCAAGGCTGCTCAGCGATACAGAGAGAGAAAGAGAGAAAAATAAGAGGGGTATAGGGAGAGAATGAGAGAGGAGGCGGGGAGAAAAACATAAAGGGACGGGAATTCTATAGCCTATTGTATAGACTTTCAACCAGCCAGCTCTTTCAAAATTGGACCTCTGTCATGTCCCGAGGACGTCGGGAAATGCCTTTAAAACATACCACTAGAGGCAACAGTGAGCGCTATTACCATTACGTAGACTTGGGATTTGCCGGTATATTGTGGACGTGGCTGGTGGAAGGGCAGTAATTCAATAACATTGGCTTAGAAGGTTGCGTGATCGATCCCAGGCATGGACACTGTTTTTTTACATTTAGGTTTGAACCATATCCCAAACCTTAAACACCACCTTGCCGTTTTGAGAGCCTCAAGCTTTCACCATCTCACTGCAGTACTAGACCTTCAGCCATGTTCTCCAAACATCACATTTCGAATTTCGAAGTTAAGGGTTAAGTTTAGGCACTCATTCCAAATTGTTACGGTAACAGAAGGTTTGGGATTGGGTTAAAACAAAACAAAGATACCTATATGGACACCGTTTTTTTTTACACTTAAAACATTTTAGGTTTAGAGAAATAGAATAATACAGAGCAGCAGGAGAAATGAAAACACGTTGAAATTTGAAGTTGGGAGCAACTTCCACATTTGAACTTTGGAGAACATGGATGAACGTGTAATTCTGCAGTGAGACTGTGAGAGCATGTTACTTTCAACAGATCTAGCCTATCAGCAATAGATTTCTAACCAATGATTAATATTACATTAATTCATCAATCACACATCCTGCTTTTGGATCACTGTTGTGAAGTATGATTTGGCAATAAATGCTAATATTTTCATTTGGGTGAAATAAAAAAATGTGTGTAATAAAATATAATTAGCAGAGTTGCCAATATAAATATAAAAATACAAAAAAGAATGGCCTGGATTTCAAAAAGCCTTCCGCTATGAAGCATTCTGTTGGCTTTAATAGTTTTCCCGCTTCCTTCTCTCCCTCCCTTTCCCATCCCTCCCTCTCACTCCCTGTGAGCTCTTTCGAGTTCCGCTCATAACCTCGCCACTCACTCTCCCAGTTCCCCGCCTCTTCCTCTCCTCTCCTCTCCTCTCCTCTCCTCTCCTCTCCTCTCCTCTCCTCTCCTCTCCTCTCCTCTCCTCTCCTCTCCTCTCCTCTCCTCTCCTCTCCTCTCCTCTCCTATTTCTCTTATCTCCCCCTCTGGCTCAGCTGTCTGGCTTCGCACACACAAGCTCTTTCTCTCAAATAAACACACACACACGCTCATAAACACATCGGCGCTACAGAGCCCAGAGAGGCCGCTGGCGCTTTACTCCCTCCTCACCTCCTTCCCCGTGCTACGTCGATTAGCCGTAGTAGGCTGGGAGAGAAGGGGTGATAGTGCAAGAGAGATGCCCCAGACAGAAACACTGAGCTCTAATTCCCGCCCATCCCCTCTACCCATTCCCTCTCCTCCCTCTCAATTTCAATTTAATGGGCTTTAATGACATGACAAACATTTGTTTATCTTGCCAAAGCAAGTGAAATAGATAATGAACAAATGTGAAATAAACAATAGAAAATGAGCAGTAAACATTACACTCAGAAAAGTTCCAAAATAATAAAGACATTTAAAATCATATTATGTATATATACAGTGTTGTAATGATGTGCCAGTAGTTCAAGTACAAAACAGAAAATAAATAAACATAATTATGGGTTGTAATTACAATAGAGTTTGTTCTTCACTGGTTGCACTTTTCTTGTGGCAACAGGTCACAAATCTTGCTACTGTGATTGCACACTGGTATTTCACCATTTAAACATGGAAGTTTATCCAAATTTGATGTATTTTCAAATTCTTTGTGAGTCTGTGTAATCTGAGGGAAATATGTGTCTCTAATATGGTCATACATTTGACAGGAGGTTAGGAAGTGCAGCTCAGTTTCCACCTCATTTTGTGGGCAAAGTGCACACAACCTATCTTCTCTTGAGAGCCAGGTCTGCCCACGGCAGCCTTTCTCAATAGCAAGGCTATGCTCACTGAGTCTATATATAGTCAAATATTTATTTAATTTTGGGTCAGTCACAGTGGTCAGGTATTCTGCCACTGTGTACTCTCTGTTTAGGGCCAAATACCATTCTAGTTAGCTCTGTTTTGTAAATTCTTTCCAAGTAATTTGATTTTTGTTTTCTCCTGATTTGGTTGGGTCTAATTGTGTTGCTGTCCTGGGGCTCTGTGGGGTATGTTTCTGTTTGTGAACTCTCTCTCCATCTCACTCACCTTTCAGTTCAGGATCCATCGCAGCCGATAAATGTTTGTGGCTCGAGAGGGGGTTGCCAGACAAGGGAAACATATACACAGTGTGTGTATTGGGATGGGATCTCGTTTTCCCATGTTTGGAAATGGCCCTCTGTAGAGCCATATAGCACGAGACAAGACAAGGGGCACGTTAGTAGAGATCGGCGTCCCGTCAACGGGACAGGCGTAAATCATGCAGCGCCTTGTGTTACGATCACAGATTTTAGAGAAACAACAAATGTCGGTACATATAAGCGTCTTATATCGGATGAAAGCTTAAATTCTTGTTAATATAACTGCACTGTCCAATTTACAGTAGCTATTACTGCCAGAAAATTCCATGCTATTGTTTGAGGAAAGCTCCTAACAACAAAACACCTTTTTTACCGCGATAGGTTTGATATATTCACCTCTGAAGGTGAAATGTGTACTTACATTCTGAAATCTTGCTCTGATTTATCATCCGAAGGGTCCCAGAGATAACATGAAGTGTCATTATGTTAGATAAAATCCTTTTTCATATCCTAAAAAGGTCCATATTGTAACGACGTTCTTCGTTTGTCGAAAGAGAGTCGGACCGAAATGCAGCGTGTTTGTTACTCATGATCTTTCATGAAGGAAAACGGAACGATACATGAAATAACTCATAAATGCAAAAACAACAAACGGAATGTGAAACCTATTACAGCCTATCTGGTGAACACTACACGGAGACAGGAACAATCACCCACGAAATACAAAGCGAAACCAGGCTACCTAAATACGGTTCCTAATCAGAGACAACGAGAATCACCTGACTCTGATTGAGAACCGCCTCAGGCAGCCAAGCCTATACAACACCCCTAATCAGCCGCGATCCCAAATACTACAAACCCCAATACGAAAATACAATAACATAAACCCATGTCACACCCTGGCCTGACCAAATATATAACGAAAACACAAAATACAATGACCAAGGCGTGACACATATATCATGCATGATCAATTTTGTATTTAATCTCGTTCAATTTGCAAAAACAGGAATCTGTGAAAATCTAACCCTAAATGTTGGTTCAACCAGTCAAATCATGTTTGTATGTATTCCTCAGAGATCATAGAACGTAACCAGAGTTCACTATATCATTAGGGGTGTAGTATATCCTATAGGACACCATATTTGATCAGAGAGCAACACCTTCATGGCACGCCGATGACGCTGGCGGTCTTCACTTGAACAACTCTAACTTTGTCAAATAAGCACCAATCGGGGTCAAACAAAGCTAGCTAGATAGCCAATGAGCTGGGCTTTACTAGAGTATCAGAAACCCTGTATCTGTCATAAAATGTAGCTTCTAACCTTGTACGACAGCATGTCTTTTCCTTTTGGACAAAAAATACAAGAATATTCAGTAATGAAAACTGGTTGTTTTGGAAATGTTAAACTTATAATATGGCTACTATTACTGGAAAAGCTAAATCAAAGTCCAAGTCTACCAATTTGACAATATTCTTGCAGAACAATGTAATATGAATGCAAATGTCTCCTTCACGATTTTCCCAAATGTACTTGGGTGACTTCACACTAAATGTCATGTAGTTCCCTCATTCTTCAAGTTATCCGTCTGAAACTTTACACATACACTGCTGCCAATATCTTTCCAGGATACCTGGGCCAAGTCAATTAGAAAGGCCTGCTCACTGAAGTGTTTTAGGGAGCGTTTGACAGTAGTGAGGGGTGGTCGATTGACCACGGACCAATTATGGATGCAGGCAATGAGGCAGTGATTGCTGAGATCCTGGTTGAAGACAGCAGAGGTGTATTTAGAGGGCAAGTTGGTCAGGATGATATCTATGAGGGTACCCATGGTTACGGATTTAGGGTTGTACCTGGTAGGTTCCATGATAATTTGTGTGAGATTGAGGGCATCTAGTTTAGATTGTAGGACAGCCGGGGTGTTAAGCATATTCCAGTTTAGGTCACCTAACAGTACGAACTCTGTGGATGGATGGGGGGCAATCAATTCACATATGGTGTACAGGGTACAGCTGGGGGCTCACGGGGGTCTATAACAAGTGGCAAACGTGAGAGACTTATCTCTGTAAAGGTAGATTTTTAAAAGGTTTGAATTGTTTGGGCACAGACCTGGATAGTATGACAGAACTCTGCAGGCTATCTCTGCAGTAGATTGCAACTCCGCCCCCTTCGGCAATTCTATCTTAGCAGAAAATGTTGTCATTTCAGAGTTTTTGGTGGACTTCCTAAGCCAAGATTCAGACATGGCTAGGACATCAGGGTTGGTGGAGTGTGCTAAAGCAGTGAATAAAACAAACTTAGGGAGGAGGCTTCGAAACCAAGGAATTTACGGTTACAAGTCAACAAATGAGAGCGCCTGGGGAATAGAAGTGGTGCTGGGGCCTACATGGCCTGGGGTAACCTCTACATCGCCAGAGGAACAGAGGAGGAGTAGGATAAGGGCATATTCAGCGATTCAGAAGGCTAGCGGGCCGGGGCTAGCAGATGTGTCTTTAGGGACGTTGCAACGGAAAAGCCTGTTGAAACCTCCTCGGACAATTACATTGACAGATCAGTCGTGATGGATCGGCGAGGCGCCATGTAGGCAATGAAGGGTCCAGGCCAATTGTCAAAATAGGTATTGTAGCCCAAGAATTAGCTGGTAGACCTCTTCGGCTAGCTGGGAGATGGGCCTAGCTCAAGGCTAGCTCAAGGTTAACTGGTGCTTGCTTCAGGACAGAGGGGTTAGCCATCAGTAGCCACTCATGTTGCAGTTAGCCAGCTGCGATGATCCGGTGTAATGGTCCAGAGCTTGCGGTAGGAACCCGGTGACATGGTAGAGAAAAAGCAGTCTGATATGCTCTGGGTTGATATCCTAGTTGGCTGGTGTCCTAGTTGGCTGGAGTCCAAGCTGGCTGGTGTCCTAGTTGGCTGGTGTCCTAGTTGGCTGGTGTCCTAGCTGGCTGGTGTCCTAGTTGGCTGGTTTCCTAGCTGGCTGGTGTCCTAGTTGGCTGGTGTCCTAGTTGGCTGGTGTCCTAGTTGGCTGGTGTCCTAGCTGGCTGGTGTCCTAGTTGGCTGGTGTCCTAGCTGGCTGGTGTCCTAGTTGGCTGGTGTCCTAGTTGGCTGGTGTCCTAGCTGGCTGGTGTTCGAGCTGGCTGGTGTCCTGGTTGGCTGGTGTCCTAGTTGGCTGGTGTCCTAGTTGGCTGGTGTCCGAGCTGGCTAGTGTCCGAGCTGGCTGGTGTCCTGGTTGGCTGGTGTCCTGGTTGGCTGGTGTCCTAGTTGGCTGGTGTCCTAGTTGGCTGGTGTCCTAGTTGGCTGGTGTCCTAGTTGGCTGGTGTCCTGGTTGGCTGGTGTCCTAGTTGGCTGGTGTCCTAGTTGGCTGGTGTCCTAGTTGGCTAGCTACTGATGGGAGTTCCAGTTCTAAAGTACACAAATAGCAGATCCATACCACATTGGGTGAGGCGGGTTGCAGGAAAGTATATTCAGTCCATAAATGGAAAGAGTGATTAAAACATATATGAAATGTATACGGAAAAAAACAAGGAAAACGACTAAACTCACGTCCAACTGCTACACATGTTTGATTGTCTGTCGGAGTGCGTATCAGGATTTCTTATAAGCGTCTGGATAGGTGTCCCACTCCTTGAAAGTGACAACTCTGGCCTTTTGCTCAGTGTGGATGTTGCCCTTAATCCATGGCTTCAGGTTGGCATATGTACGTATGTTGTCAATGCACTGAAGCCGGTGACTGATGTGGTAAACTCCTCAATGCCATCGGATGAATCTGGGAACATATTCCAGTCTGCACTAGTGAAACAGTCGTGCAGCTTAGGATCCGCTTCATCTTCTTCCGTATTGAGCATGTCACTGGTACTTCCTGTTTGAGTTTTTGCTTGTAAGCAGGAATCAGGAGAATAGAGTTATGGTCAGATTTAGGATGAGGGAGAGCTTTGTATACATTTCTGTGTGTGGAGTAAAGGTGATCTAGAGTTTCTTCGCCTCTAGTTGCATACGTGGCATGCTGGTAGAAATGAGGTTAAATGGATTTCAGTATTCCTGCATTAAAATCACTGGCCTCTAGGAGCATTGCCTTTGGATGAGTATTTTCTTGTTTTCTTATGGCTCTATACAGCTTGTTGAGTGCGGTCTTAGTGCCAGCATTGGTTTGTGGTGATAAATGGACAGCTACAGTAAATATAGATGAAAACTTTCTTGGTAAATAGTATGGTCTACAGCTTATCATGAGATATTCTAATTCAGGCGAGCAGGACCTCGAGACTTCACTAACATTAGCGATCGCATACCAGCTGTTTTTAATTAACAAACGAGAAACACATCTCCTCCCTTGAGCTTACCTGACGCTGCCGTTCTTCGAACAAGGCACACCTGTTAATGAATTGAAACACATTCCAGGTGACTACCTCATGAAGCTGGTTGACAGAATGCCAAGAGTGTGCAAAGCTGTCATCAAGGCAAAGGGTGGCTACATTGAAGAATCTCAAATATAAAATATATTTTGATTTGTTGAACACTTTTTTTGGTTACTACACAATTCCATTTGTGTTATTTCATAGTATAATGTAGAAACTAGTAAATGTGTGTCCAAACTTTTGACTGGTACTGTACATCTAGCTGGTTAGTCCTTCAGCAATCAATACCATGAAAACTAAGATATTAGTTCTTCAGGTCCTTTTGATAGGGTAGTCTCGAACGGAGCTTGTCCAGTTCGTTCTTCAGTGATTCTACGTTCGCCAGTAGAATGTAGGGTAGAGGCGGTTTATGTACTCGCCGATGGTAGTTTCACCAGGGTGCCGCATGTCAGCCTCTCTCCCACCGCCTTTCTCTTTTCTGTGTCTCTGGGATTGGGGCCTGGTCCGGGTTTAGCAGTTTGTTCTTGAGTAGAAATCTTCAACCATATCAAGGTTAGTGATCGCTGTTCTGATGTCCAGAAGCTCTTTCGGGCATGGGAAATGAATAAGGAAACATTATGTACCAAAAAAAAGATAATATCAGTGCAGAAAAACACAAAAGGACTAGTCAGGAGCTTGTAAAACGGCTGCAATGCAACGCAGCGCCTTTCATTGCACTGAGGCTAGGTAACACGGTCACCACCGATAAATCCACGATTATCGAAAACTTCAACAAGCATTTCTCAACGGCTGGCCATGCCCTCCGCCTGGCTACTCCAACCTCGGCCAACAGCTCCGCCCCCGCAGCTCCTCACCCAAGCCTCTCCAGGTTCTCCTTTACCCAAATCCAGATAGCAGATGTTCTGAAAGAGCTGCAAAACCTGGACCTATATAAATCAGCTGGGCTTGACAATCTGGACCCTCTATTTCTGAAACTATCCGCCACCATTGTTGCAACCCCTATTACCAGCCTGTTCAACCTCTCTTTCATATTGTCTGAGATCCCTAAGGATTGGAAAGCTTCCGCAGTCATCCCCCTCTTCAAAGTTGGAGACACCCTGGACCCAAACTGTTACAGACCTATATCCATCCTGCCCTGCCTATCTAAGGTCTTCGAAAGCCCAGTCAACAAACAGGTCACTGACCATCTCGAATCCCACCATACCTTCTCCGCTGTGCAATCTGGTTTCCGAGCCGGTCACGGGTGCACCTCAGCCACACTCAAGGTACTAAACGATATCATAACCGCCATCGATAAAAGACAGTACTGTGCAGCCGTCTTCATCGACCTTGCCAAGGCTTTCGACTCTGTCAATAACCATATTCTTATCGGCAGACTCAGTAGCCTCAGTTTTTCGGATGACTGCCTTGCCTGGTTCATCAATTACTTTGCAGACAGAGTTCAGTGTGTCAAATCGGAGGGCATTCTGTCCGGTCCTCTGGCAGTCTCTATGGGGGTGCCCTGATCCACCTCTACGCAGACAACACCATTCTATATACTTTCGGCCCGTCATTGGACACTGTGCTATCTAACCTCCAAACGAGCTTCAATGCCATACAACACTCCTTCCGTGGCCTCCAACTGCTCTTAAACGCTAGTAAAACCAAATGCATGCTTTTCAACCGATCGCTGCCTGCA